>NC_141914.1:61832236-62156522 GCF_057802395.1 Ceratotherium simum simum
CTAGGGAAAGGGAGAATACACGATGGAGTACTGCAGATATCAGCCGTGTTCACCGTCCACACAGGAAGACCTCATTAATAAGTATTTGCAAGCTACAGGTCAACTTCCTGTAAAAAAAGGAAAAGCCAAGAACTAACCTCACTTTAAGTTGACTAACTGAATCTGCAAGGTTTAAATACTTTAATCAATTCAAGCTGAAATAAGAAATTTTAGAAGCCCTTCCTGTTTTGTTCAGGAGCTTCTATTATATTCAAAGATAATTCTATGTATATCTCAACTCTGTTGATTGGTTTTATAGTTCATTGAAAAACCTCAAATAAGATATGATTATTACTGAAATATATTTAATATTTATCTAAGGGGGAAGAGACTAATTTCACTTATACTTCTGAGCTTAGAATGTGTGTAAACTTCCTTTCCATAATTTTTATCATAAGAATTTTCAGCGTATTTCAGCATATTTCAGAAGAGCTGAAAAAACAGTGTAAAGAACAGCCATGTGTCTTCCATCTAGACTCAACAATGAACAATCTTGTTAACAATTTGTCGGATAATAATTTGTTTTGTCATATTTGCTTTACCTGTTTGTTGTCCACCTATCTCTCATACCTCTCTATTTAAAAATTTTTTTAAATTATTGTTTTGCTGAACACTTGAAAGTGAATTACATAAATTCATGTATTTATGTAATCATGACATTTTACATTGTCATGACATTTCTTGGAGTGTCATCTTTTAATAAGCAGGCTTTTTTGTTTGAGTGGATTCCATATGTTCCTAATAGAGGATGTTCTTGAGATTCTTCATTGGGGTATTTAAATGCCTGCTAAATTTCTAGCTGTTTTATGTATAACTGATTGCTTCAGTTTGAGGCTTCTGCAAATTTATAACTGCCTGTTTTTAGGAGTATAAATGTTCCTTTCTTGTGGACCTGTGAAATGAAAAACAGACCCTTGCATATGGTGTTCTTGTCTATGTTCTTCCTAATGTTTCTGCAGCTCTAAAAAATAAGATATAATTTACAGAGTTGCTGACTAGTCAGTTTCATTCACCTAGTAAATGCTAGTTGAATTTGAGTCTGTTGGAATTTATCATATATTGTAGTCATTGAGATTGTGGAAAAAACAAATGTTAAGCTTTTCTTTCTAGAATAAGGTGGACTTTCCCAAGCGGTTTTTATTATATTGTTCAGAATTGCTTCATCCAAAAATCATCTGATGTGGTATAGACACATGCTAGTCCTTTCTCTTGTGGATAATAGAAATAAAATAACTTTTAAATTCCTTTGTTTTTCTTGATTTATAGATTTGGCTTTATAACTTAAGGTTTCTAGAAAAAAAAGATTTTTAAAAAGTATTGAGCACATGTTTTCAAGTCATTTGCTAAATACAGTTGTCTCTCATATCCATGGGGGATCGGTTCCAGGACCCCCTCTGATACCAAAATCTGAGGATGCTCAAGTCCCTTATAGAAAATGATGTACTATGTGCATATAACCTATGCACATCCACCCTATACTTTAAATCATCTCTAGATTACTGATAACATCTAATACAATGTAAACGCTACATAAATAGTTGTTATACTGTATTGTTCAGGGAATAATGACGAGGAAAAAAAAGTCTGTACAGGTTCAGTACAGACACAACCATGTAGGCCTTTCCATCCGTGGTTGGCTAGTCCACAGATGTGGAACCCACGGATGTGGAGGGCCGACTATACTTTAAATGTGTTATCTAATTTAATGTTCACAACCCTATGAAAGTAGGTAGTATATGTCCCTTTTGTAATAGAGTAGGCAAAAGCACAGAAAAGGTAAATAACTTGTCCAAGACCACACAGCTCATTAAGTTTTGAAATTGATAATTTATTCATCAAACCAAGTGCATTTTTTCCATGAATGTCTTGCTACAATAGCATCAAGCCCGAAAAATGTTGTTGCTTTGGCATTTCATCAGCATCTCATGCTATTTACAATGACTCTGAATATTGTTCCTGATGAGGAAATACCTTCATAGAATTTAGCACAGTTCCTCTGGCTATTCCAACAGTCAGAAATATTGGAACTAAGAGGGATAAATTTGGATGTGTCTTTAACTTGTTAAACATTCTAGCCATCCAGATATGGTGTCAGAAAAGAGGCTAGCTAGCTAATCCAACGCCAGCATCTCACAGGTGACAACACAGGCCCAGCTGGTGCGAGTAAGTAGAACAGGATCACAGAGGGACAGCTCCAGGAGCAGAGCCCAGTCTCCTGCTAACGCAGGAGTCTGCTTATAGTTGGTGAAGACCACGTACTAGCCAAAGTTTGGAGCAAGAAAAAAATTAATGAGAGTATTCATAAGTGAGGATTTTTTTAATACTACTGTTGTGAGGAATAATTGTTGGCTAATTTAAAGAAAGATGGTATTACTTGTGTTGGAGAACAGTACCAGCAGTAGGCAGTGTTGCCCTGATTCCCAACCCTGGCCATGTGTTAAAAATCAGCTAGGGCACTTTCTAAACAGAAACACCCAGGCCAGCCCCTAGATACTCTGATTTTTTAGATGGAGATCAAAAGTCGTCCATGTGATTCTACTATACAGGTGTGGGTAAAGACCACTGCAGCATTGCCTGCACCTCCAAGACAGGAAATGGAAGATTTTTTATATTATTGAAATAAATTATTGTTCTTATTAATTTTAATTATTACTTATTAATTATATTAATAATTATAAATTATTATTCATTTTTTATTCTTTTGTGTGATGTTAGAGTTTGGGCTGTTCTTAGTTTGATAGATTTACCTTTACAGAAATACAATCAATTTTCTGTTATTCCTTTCCTCCTTGCTCACTCTTAATTGCTTAGTCGTAAAATCACTAAAATTTAATTGTAAAGTTTTAGGATTTTTCATATTTTAATGTTTTTGAAATCTGCGTTAGTCTTAAAATTGATGCCAAGGAATCTAGGCAGCCACCAGGTAGGAGTAAATTGTGACATGTAAGAATGTATCCTCTTGCAGAAGGCCGCTGTTTGCATTACTAAAACTATAAACGGTTGAATTAGAACCTTAATTGCTGCTGCAGGTCTGCAGATAACGCTGGAACGCGTCATTGAAATAGTTTCGTGTTTCACAGACAATTTATTGTGAGCATTCATTCATTTATCCATTCAAATAAGTGCCAGGCAGCGTGTTAGGTGATTGTAGCACTGTGAAAGCTAGGAAGGGTCATAGAACAGGTCACAGAAGTTCTAAGCTGAGAGAAATTGGTATAATAAACTCGTGTGTTGTGAAGGACTGTCATTGAAGGGCAAATACAGAAACTTCCAACTGACTTTCAAAAGAACTTGTTTAACTTCTAACAACTCATAATTCAGGCAGGAAAAATGAAACTATGAGTAGAATCAAATGGAATGCAGACAAAATCCGGGTATTATTTTGTATGTTCTTAAAATTACAGAAGTTCTAAAGAGATTAGGAAAATGAATGTGATGGTGTATATAACTGTCATTGGCTTAGAGTGATTCAGAAGAATTTAAACTCAATGAAAACAGGGCTTAGGGAATTGAGAGTTGTTCATTTTATGTCAAGGCAGATGATGTAATTTTTCTTTGCTATTACCTAGCAAAATCAGTAAAATCAAGTCAGCAATTTTAGAGTTTGTGCTAGAAAAGATGTTCTAATGGTGTTATTGTTGAGAAATTTTTTCTATTTTTTAATTTTTTTTTTTTTTTTTTGTGAGGAGATCAGCCCTGTGCTAACATCCGCCAATCCTCTTCTTTTTTTGCTGAGGAAGACGGCCCTGGGCTAACATCTGTGCCCTTCTTCCTCCACTTTATATGGGACGCCGCCACAGCATGGGTTGCCAAGCAGTGCGTCGGTGCGCGCCCGGGATCCGAACCAGCAAACCCCGGGCCGCCGCAGCGGAGCGCGCGCACTTAACCGCTTGCGCCACCGGGCCGGCCCCTATTTTTTAATTTTTTTATGAAGAAGATTAGCCCTGAGCTAACATCTGTTGCCAATCCTCCTCTTTTTTGCTGAGGAAGATTGGCCCTGGGCTAACAACTGTGCCCATCTTCCTCTACTTTAGGTGGAACGCTGCCACAGCATGGCTTGACAAGCGGTGCATCGGTGCGCGCCCTGGATCCGAACCTGTGAACCCTGGGCTGCCACAGCACAGTGCATGCACTTAACCATTAGGCCATCAGGCCGGCCCCAAGAAATTTTTAATTGGTTTAAGTTTTGTGGGTTTTGTAAATATCAATTAGGTAATTGTGTGTTGTCTGTATGTGTAGAATTCCTGTTAATAAATCTATTATTCTGAAATAAATCTGTCAAAGGATTACCTTAGAGGCCTCACCTGACTGAACAGTGGTCCCCTTTGCGAGCCTCGTCTCACTAATGAAGCCCGCCTTTCTGAGGATGAGGACTTAGGAAAGTGAGACTCCAGAAAGCTGAAACCTCTTTCTGACCCTTAATGTGACACTAAGAAACTAACAGTCACAGGACATTGAATACGCTATTATAAGGCTCTTGGCAGTTTTTTTGTTTTTTTTCTATGTTTTAATAGTTTTTAACATTGTGAAATTTTGGGTTGTACGTTTCTGTTTGTCCATCACCATATATATGTCTCCCTTCACCCCTTGTGCCCACCCCCCACCCCCATTGCCCCTGGTAACCACAATACAGTTTTCTCTGTCCATGTGTTGGTTTATATTCCACATATGGGTGAGATCATATGGTGTGTGTCTTTCTCTTTCTGGCCTACTTCACTTAACTTAATACCCTCCAGGCCCATCCATGTTGTTGCAAATGAGACGATTTTGTCTTTTTTTGTGGCTGAGTAATATTCCATTGTATATATACACCACATTTTCTTGATCCAGTCGTCAGTCGAGGGACACTTAGGTTGCTTCCACTTCTTGGCTATAGTGAATAATGCTGCGATGAACATAGGGGTGCATAAGCCTCTTTGGAGTGTTGATTTCAGGTTCGTTTGATAGATTCCCAGTAGTGGGATAGCTGGATCATAGGGTATTTCTATTTTTAATTCTGTGAGGAATCTCCATACCATTTTCCATAGAGTCTGCACCAGTTGGCATTCCCACCAGCTGTGTATGAGGGTTCCTGTTTCTCCACATCCTCTCCAGCATTTGTTGTTTTTTGTCTTGGTGATTATAGTCATTGTATCAGGCGTGAGGTGATATCTTAGTGTTGTTTTGATTTGCATTTCCCTGATGATTAGTGATGTTGAACATCTTTTCATATACCTATTGGCCATCTCTATATCTTCTTTGGAGAAGTGTCTGTTCATTTCCTGTGTGCATTTTTTGATCGGGTTGTTTGTTTTTTTGTTGTTCAGTTGTGTGAGTTCTTTATCTATTAGGGAGATCAACCACTTGTCAGATATATGTTTTGCAAATATTCTCTCCCAGCTGGTGGGTTGTCTGTTCATCTTAATTCTGGTTTCGTTTGTCTTGTAGAAGCTCTTTAATCTGATCAAGTCCCACTTCTTTATTTTTTCTTTAGTTTCTCTAGTCTGGGTAGGCATGTCATCCGAAAAGATTCCTTTATGACCAGTGTCAAATAGTGTGTTGCCTATATTTTCTTCTATGAGTTTTATAGTTTCAGGTCTCACCTTCAGGTCTTTGATCCATTTTGGGTTAATTTTTGTGAATGGCGACAGCAGATGGTCCACTTTCATTCTTTTGCATGTGGCTGTCCAGTTTTCCCAACACCATTTATTGAAGAGACTTTCCTTTCTCCATTGTATGTTCTTAGCTCCTTTGTTGAAAATTAGCTGTCCGTATATGTGTGGTTTTATTTCTGGGCTTTCAATTCTGTTCCATTGATCTGTGTGTCTGTTTTTGTACCAGTACCATGCTGTTTTGAGTACTATTGCTTTGTAGTATGTTTTGAAGTCAGGGATTGTGATGCCTCCAGCTTTGTTCTTTTTTCTTAGGATTGCTTTAGCTATTTGGGGTCTTTTGTTGCCCCATATGAATTTTAGTATTCTTTTTTCTATTTCTGTGAAGAATGTTGTTGGGATTCTGATTGGGATTGCATTGAATCTGTAGATTGCTTTAGGTAGTATAGACATTTTAACTATGTTTATTCTTCCAATCCACGTGCATGGGATATCTTTCCGTTTCTTTATATCATCATCGATTTCTGTCAATAATGTCTTGTAGTTCTCATTGTATAGGTCTTTCACCTCCTTGGTAAGATTTATTCCTAGGTGTTTTATTCTTTTTGATGCAATTGTAAATGGTATTATCTTTTTGAACTCTCCTTCTGTTAGTTCGTTATTAGCATACAGAAATGCAACTGATTTTTGTGGATTGATTTTGTACCCTGCAACTTTGCTGTAGTTGTTGATTATTTCTAATAGTTTTCCAACGGATTCTTTAGGGTTTTCTATATATAAAATCATGTTATCTGCAAATAGTGAGAATTTCACTTCTTCGTTACCTATTTGGATTCCTTTTATTCCTTTTTCTTGCCTAATTGCTCTGGCCAAAACCTCCAGTACTATGTTAAACAGGAGTGGTGAGAGTGGGCAGCCCTGCCTCGTTCCTGTTTTCAGAGGAATGGCTTTCAGTCTTTCCCCGTTGAGTATGATGTTGGCTGTGGGTTTGTCATAAATAGCCTTTATTATGTTGAGGTACTTTCCTTCTATTCCCATTTTGTTGAGAGTTTTTATCATAAATGAATGTTGTATCTTGTCAGAGGCCTTCTCTGTGTCTATTGAGATGACCATGTGGTTTTTATTCTTTGTTTTGTTGATGTGACGTATCACGTTGATTGATTTGTGGATGTTGAACCATCCCTGCGTCCCTGGTATAAATCCCACTTGATCATGGTGTATGATCTTTTTAATGTATTGCTGTATTCGGTTTGCCAATATTTTGTTGAGGGTTTTTGCATCTATGTTCATTAGTGATATTGGCCTGTGATTTTCTTTCATTGTATTGTCTTTGTCTGGCTTTGGGTATCAGGATGATGTTGGCCTCGTAGAATGATTTAGCAAGTGTTCCATCTTCCTCTATTTTTTGGAATAGTTTGAGAAGGATGGGTATTACATCTTCTTTGAATGTTTGGTAAAATTCACCGGAGAAGCCATCTGGTCCTGGACTTTTATTTTTTGGGAGGTTTTTGATTACTATTTCAATCTCTTTACTTGTGATTGGTCTATTCAGATTCTCCATTTCTTCTTGGTTCAGTTTTGGGAGGTTGTATGAGTCTAAGAATTTATCCATTTCTTCTAGATTGTCCAATTTGTTGGCATATAATTTCTCATAGTATTCTCTTATAATCCTCTGTATTTCCGTGGTATCTGTTGTAATTTCTCCTCTTTCATTTCTAATTTTATTTACTTGAGCCTTTTCTCTTTTTTTCTTAGTAAGCCTGGCTAAGGGTTTGTCGATTTTGTTTATCTTCTCGAAGAACCAACTCTTTGTTTCATTAATCCTTTCTACTGTTCTTTTGGTCTCAATTTCATTTATTTCTGCTCTGATTTTTATTATTTCTCTCCTTCTGCTGGCTTTGGGCTTTGTTTGTTCTTCTTTTTCTAGTTCTGTTAGGTGTAGTTTAAGGTTGCCTATTAGGGCTTTTTCTTGTTTGTTAAGGTGGGCTTGTATCGCTATGAGTTTCCCTCTCAGGACTGCTTTTGCTGCATCCCATATGGTTTGATATGGCATATTATCATTTTCGTTTGTTTCCAGATAGTTTTTGGTTTCTCCTTTAATTTCATCAATGATCCATTGGTTGTTCAGTAGCATGTTGTTTAATCTCCACATTTTTGTCACTTTGCCAGTTTTTTTTTCATGGTTCATTTCCAGTTTCATATCATTATGGTCTGAAAAGATGCTTGTTATGATTTCAATCTTCCTAAATTTATAGAGGCTTGTCTTGTTTCGCAACATATGGTCTATCCTTGAGAATGTTCCTTGCACGCTTGAGAAGAATGTGTAGTCAGCTGTTTTTGGATGGAGTGCTCTGTATATGTCTACTAGGTCCATCTCATCCAGTTTTTCATTTAAGTCTACTATTATTGTGTTGATGTTAATGTCTCCTTTTAGGTTTGTTAATAGTTGCTTTATCTACTTTG
Organism: Ceratotherium simum simum; assembly: GCF_057802395.1. Lineage (NCBI taxonomy): Eukaryota > Metazoa > Chordata > Mammalia > Perissodactyla > Rhinocerotidae > Ceratotherium > Ceratotherium simum. The sequence goes on from NC_141914.1 coordinate 61,840,330, forward strand.
GTGCTCCTATGTTGGGTGCATATATATTTATAAGTGATATGTCTTCTTGGTGGAGTGTCCCTTTTATCATTATATATTTCCCTTCTTTGTCTTTCTTAACCTGTTTTATCTTGAAGTCTACTTTGTCTGATATGAGTATGGCAACACCTGCTTTCTTTTGTTTGCCATTAGCTTGGAGTATTGTCTTCCATCCTTTCACTCTGAGCCTGTGCTTGTCTTTAGAGCTGAGATGTGTTTCCTGGAGGCAGCATATTGTTGGGTCTTGCTTTTTAATCCATCCTGCCACTCTGTATCTTTTGATTGGAGAGTTCAATCCATTTACATTTAGGGTAATTATTGATATATGAGGGCTTAATGTTGCTGTTTTGTCACTTATTTTCTGGTTCTTTTGCATTTCCTTTGTTTCTTGTCTCATTTCTTTCTGACTACCAATTCAATTCGGTTGTTCTGTCTTATGACTCTTGTAGTTTTCTCTTTGTTTATCATATGTGATTTTGTTTTGATTATTTGTTTAGTGGTTACCTTGAGGTTTGTGTAAAAAATCTTGTGTATGAGATAGTCCATTATCTGATGGCCTCTTATTTCCTTATACTAAGTCAATTCAATCACTTCCCTCTTCCCCTTCTAAGTCATTCTTGTTATACCTTATTCTATCTTGTGTTGTGGCTGTGTGTTTACAGTGATGAGGTTAAATTTATTTTTGGTGAGTTCCTCCCTTTGATCTTTGATTTTGGTATTTTAGTGGTTGCTAACCTATTCCGGTAAAGATCTACTATTTTTCTGATTTTGTCCACCTATTTTTCTCCTTGCTCCAAGCTTTGTATTTCCTTTCTTTTCTTTTTTTCAGGCCTGAGGGCTTTCTTGAGTATTTCTTGTAGTGGGGGGGTCTCTTGGCCATGAACTCCCTTAGCTTTTGTTTATCTGGGAAAGTTACTATTTCTCCATCATATTTGAAGGATATTTTTGCTGGATAGAATATTCTTGGCTGAAAGTTTTTGTCTTTCAGTATTTTGAATATATCATTCCAGTCTCTCCTAGCCTGTAAAGTTTCTGTTGAGAAATCCGCTGAGAGCCTGATGGGAGTTCCTTTGTATATTATTTTTTGTTTTTGTCTAGTTGCCCTTAATATTGTTTCTTTGTCATTGACTTTGGCCAGCCTTACCACTAGATGTCATGGAGTGGGCCTTTGCCTGTTGACGTATTTAGGTGATCTGTTGGCTTTGCTTACTGGTATTTCCTGCTCCTTCCTCAGTTTTGGGAAGTTCTCAGCTATTATTTCCTTGAACAGGCTCTCTGTTCCTCTTTCCCTCTCTTCTCCCTCAGGAATACCTATAATTCTTATGTTACATTTCCTAATAGAGTCAGATATTTCTCAGAGACTTTCTTCATTTCTTTTTAGTTTTAGTTCTCTCTCCTCTTCCATCTGGAGCACATCTGTATTCCTATCCTCTATAATGCTATTTCTTTCCTCCATATTGTCAGCTCTGTTCTTTAAAGATTCCATATTCTCCTTTATCTCCTCCATTGTGTTCTTCATCTCCATCAGCACTGATTGGTTTTTCTTTATGATTTCAATCTCTTTTGTGAAGAAACTCCTAATCTCATTGAATTGTTTGTGTTGTCTTGTATTTTGTTGAGTGTTTTTATGATAGCTATTTTGAAATCTTTGTTGTTTAGATTATGGATTTCTGTGTCTTCAGGGTTGGTTTCTAGGTGTCTGTCATTTTTCTTCTGGTCTGGTGATTTCATGTACCTTTGCATTGTGGTTCCTGTATTGGCTTTATTTTTCCTCATCCTGGAAATCTCTGGTTGCAATTTCCACCCACCACCACTGTGTGGGGGCAAAGGGCTGTGTAATCTGAGCCCCCACACTCTGCCACGGCTGTTCGCTGCAATCCACTGGTCGCTTGATCTGGTCTGGTTGACTGAGTTGCAGGGTCTGGTTTGTGGGGGGGTGGAGGAGGGCTCTGTCTTTCGCCTGCAGTGTCCCTGGCGTGGGGGGCTTCTTATTTGCCCCTCATTATCTGCTCTCTCGGGTGCTCAGATGTTGATGGTACCCCGTAGCAGTTCTGTGCGGGAGTTTCCCACTGGCTTAGAGAGCTCGAAGTGCTATGGTTTCTTGGCAGAGGGCCGCCTCTCCCCTCTCTCTGGGAGCCTGGCAGACGAGGATCACTGATCTGATGGGGAGGGAGAGGAGTTCTCCTTACCTCTCCCCACTTCCTCCGGGGGCCCAGCGCGTTCCACTCTCAGATGTGCCGCAGTGTGAGTCTTTCCGATCTTGCTTTTCACTGTCTAGGATTCCATTGTTAGTCTGTGACTGTTCCTTTTGTTGTAGCTTATCGGCGGAAGAGTTTACGGGAAAGCTCACTCTGCCATGACGCTGATGTCACTTTCTTGGCAGTTTTTTTGAAGATTATGTAGGGAACTTCGGTTAGAGGAGTTTATCACTTGGTTTTTGGCATGATTTAATCATTGTAGATTGTTCGATATTTTAGAAAAAGCATTTTCTCTGCCTTACCACATAGGTGGGAGAGCCGATGCTTCCTTTATTTTTTTTTTAACTTTTATTTTTTGCTGAGGAAGATTCGCCCTGAGCTAACATCTGTGCCAGTCTTCCTCTACTTTATATGTGGGTCACCGCCACAGCATGGCTGACAAGTGGTGTAGGTCCACGCCCGGGATCCGAACCTGCGAACCTGGGCCGCTGAAGCAGAGCACGCCGAACTTAACCACTACGCCATGGGGCTGGCCCCTGATGTTTCCTTTAAATGATAGTTTCCAGTGCTTCAGAATACTTACAGCTCTTTAAATCAAGTGGATGTTGAGAAGATGATTGCAAAAGGCTGGGGTTTTAAATAGAAAAATACGTAAACTAGATACGCTAAAAAGTAACTATCATCCATGTTATTCCATGTTATTTTTATTTTGTAAGAGTCTGTGTCTTTCAAATTTTTCTCAAGTAGTGTAGACATAAAAGTAATATTTTGGTATATTTTAAGGCTGATGCTTCCTAACCAATTACTGGCCAAGGAATCTGGCTAAAGGTTTTTAGACACTGATACAACCATTCCATTAAATGATAGGAATTTGAGAGGACAATGATGGCCGTGTTTCCTGGATCAGTTCTTTCTGCCTTGGGGGTACTCCACCGAATTTTATTATGCTACGTACTGTGTTTGCTTTTATGGATTACTTAGGCCAACACTAGTTTACTAACTAACTTGGCAGCAATTACTTAGGCCAAGTTTTCCTTATAAGTGAAAATTGTAAATATTTGATATGCTTTCAGTTACATCACTGTTGCATTTAATACGTGTTTGCAGACACTTGGCTTTATCTGGGAGACACGAGAGTTTTATTTTTAAAATTTGAATTAAGCAATATTAAGAGTTCATTTAATTCCAGCTTAGCACAGATTTTGCCTATGTATACAAATCTACAAACACATTTAAAATATTTTATTTAGAAACATAAACATTTATTTAAAAGTAAATATCAAGTTGAAAAGAAACACTTGTGTGAAATCATAAAAAATAGTACAGTTCTTTTTAAACAGGTAATATTTTCCCTACAATTTGCTTTCTTTGAAATATATCATCTTTTTTACATACTAGGTAGAAGCAATTTAGCAACATAAAATAGTTGGCTACAATATGTTCAAAATAATGAGAAATGCAGATTTAGAGGTAAGACCATCAACTTTTGTTAAATCCTTCCTGATCCAGTTGCATCCTATACTAACTTGACTGGGTTTTACATTTTAGGACTGAAACTCTGAGGAACGCGGGGGTTACTGTTTAACACCGAACAGAATTCAGTGTGCATGTGCTCCCAGAGCTAAAAACAAAACCAAACCAATGGAAAAAGAAAAATTCCAACATCTTTTAATTTTTGAATATCTACTTGTAATCACAGTGTTTCCCAAATTATTAGAATGCCTTATACCTTAGCTATTTTACTAGAATAATAATTTAGGCTATTTAGTACAGTCATTTTGTTTAGACTTTGGATAAACAGATCTTTTTTTCTTTTCAGAAATTACTAAGCTCTGTTGGTGCCACAGCTGATCCTCCTTCAGTTCCAGAGGCTTCCTCTGGTGCCTGCAGCTCTTGACAGTGATACTTCACTTTAAGTGGTTTGCCAGGGGACCAGACCAAGTGAATACGACAGGGGATGATTTCCTAGAAAATAGGAGTTCAAAAATATTATAATCTGCAAAAGCTTCTGGTAAAAACAATTCTGTGTACAATTTTGTGTTTTACCTGTGTTGAGAATTCATGGAGTAGAACAGTATAATCAAAATCAATTGCACCATCATTTGTTTTCTAGAGGAAATAAAAAAGAGTTAGTGTAATAAGTAGGGTAGGTTTACATTAGCTCAGAATTTGGAAGGCTTATCTCATTTAAATTCTTATTTTGGATGGGTGCCTTGAATCTCCTGCTGCCCCTTGGCTACTGTTCTCATTTCCTTTGGTAGTATCCTGCTTCAAGATACGGAAGTCATGGATTCTTAGTGTTGTTTTGTCACCGAATTCTATGAAAATGTAGTTTAATGTCTTTCTCTCACTTTTTCTCTTTAGTATTTACATGGTGTTTTTTGGTTTTTTTTTTGAGGAAGATTAGTCCTGAGCTAACATCCGTTGCCAATCCTCCTCTTTTTGCTAAGGAAGAACAGCCGTGAGCTAACATCTGTGCCCATCTTCCTCTACTATGTATGGGACGCTGCCACAGAATGGCTTGATAAGTGGTGCACAGGCCCGCGCCTGGGATCCGAACCTGCGAACCCCGGGCTGCCAAAGTGGAGCGCATGAACTTAACCACTTCGCCATGGGGCTGGCCCCATATTTATGGTTTTTGATGGATGCTAATGTCTGTGGGGATAAGGAGAAGCTTTTTTTTGGCTGAGGAGGATTCACCCTGAGCTAACATCTGTGCCGACCTTCCTATACTTTATATGTGGGTCGCCACCATAGCATGGCTGATAAGTGGTGTAGGTCCACACCTGGGATCCGAACTCGAGAACCCAACCTGGCTTGCCAAAGTGGAGCGCACTGAACTTAACCACTAGCCCATGGGGCTAGCCCCAGGGAGAATCTTTTGACAGGCTTAGGAGTCTAGATGCTTATATGCCTCTCAAGCTGATCTGTTAGCTGTGATACATCAGCCCTTAGATAAGGGGCAGAGCAACCAGTACTTCTGGAATGCCTACCGTGGGCCAGGTTCTGTGCTAGGCTTCACACGTGTTCTCACATAATTAATTCTTCTGCCTGTCTTACAAGAGTGTGTTCTGGAGCCTGGTTTTACAGGGGAAGTAACTGGGGGTTACAGCTGGTAAGAGACCAGCGACAAATGGGGATTCAGACTCAGATCAGCTGACCCCACCATGCATGTTCTTCATGCTTTGCCACACTGCTCTAACCCAGTGCCCTGGATGCTGACAGGCAGGCAGTCCTCTTCCCCTTTACTCACTTGATCTCCCTGCATTTTACTAGTGACTAAACCAATTTCCTATTTTCTTTTCAACACTTCCTGGTTTGTTTGTTTTTTGGTGGTGGGGCGGGCAAGAGTGCTTATCCCTTTACTAGTAAAAATGGAAGAGAAGACATTAAAAAAACCCTCAATTTGTATTATAATCTTAATATAGTAGGTTTATATTGAGACTATTAAAGCATATGAAAAAGCAAAAACAAAAAGGACTTGATATTAAGTTTTATCTCCCTTTTGCTTACACTGATGGAGATTTTTACAAGCCCTGGCATTTCCAGTGGGGAGGGAGGTTGCTGGTGAAGAGAGAGGGCCTGGGTCATTCAGACGTCGTCTGCTTGTCTGTAGTGTCTTCTCTGCATCATTGGGTAGCTTCCCCCACCCTCGCCCCCGCCTGGCAGTGCTCCATGGACGTTTAAAGCAAGTACCTGAGGCACAAGCTGCCAAGGCCGAGGATTTATGAGAGAAAAATCAGTGTCTGTTCTCTAAAGGAGCAGTTTCTGGAGGCCCAGTCACCAGGCTGGCATCGCTGGTTCTGGGTGTAGTTAGCCTAGTTTGAGCCTCATTTGGTGGCTCTCGACCTCGGAAGGAAATGGTTGTCCCAAGACGCTCCACGCCAGCTGGCTGCTGTGTCATATGATTTTTGTCTCAGACTTGTGCTGCCTGCACTATTTCTCAAGGCCTGTCTACCATGTGTTTCCATAATTTAAAAACTAGTTTTACTTATAAATTTAAAATGTTTTTTCAGGACAATGCTTTCTTATTCTGCTTTTAAAAATAGCATTTCTGAAGGAAATTCATAGCAGTCTTCAGATTTTAGGCAAAAGACTCAGGGCTTGAAACAAATGATGGGATTCCGACTCCACTGGACAGACTATTCTGCTAAATACACAGAGTGTTGCCCATTTTTTAATACAAAAATTTGGATCATTATAATGCTTGGAAACCCTGTACCACTTAATTAAGACCTTCCTCAGTAAAGTTATCAAAACAGACCCTTGCATTTCTGTTTTTATAGGTTCTTCCTCCTCAGGAGGAAGCAGCCTTGAACCAAACCAGAAAGCACAGCTTAGAAAAGAACTGCAGAGGGGACACTGCAGTGTTCCAGGGTGGGATGCCGCACCAAGGCAAGCTTTGCCAGGAAGGTGTTAATTATATTTTTTTTTTGGTGAGGAAGCTTAGCCCTGAGCTAACATCTGTTGCCAATCCTCCTGTTTTTGCTGAGGAAGATTGGCCCAGGGCTAACATCCGTGCCCTCTTCCTCTAGTTCACGTGTGGGACGCCTGCCACAGCGTGGCTTGATAAGCAGTGCATGGGTCTGCGCCCAGGATCCGAACCTGTGAACCCTGGGCCATTAAAGTGGAGCACAAGAACTTAACCACTACGCCACCAGGCTGGCCCCAGGCAGGTGTTATTTTTAATAGTATTCAGAAGTAATCTCCCTGGCTTCTATTCAAATCATCACAAATGCCATATTCTTATAGTCCAAATCGATGATGATCGACTGCTGTGTTTTCTGGTAACTCAGCACGGGAATCCTACAGACAGGCTGGAAGTGTGTGTTCATTCCCTTTCTCCACCCTCCACCCCACCCTTGCCCCCCCCAAAAGAGAACCATCCCTAGCAGAACCAGTGTGGTTTTAGTAGAGAGCGAGTAGGCTTAGGTTATTAATATACACTATCAAAAGTAGATTTCTTAGCCAAGTGAATAAGGTAGATCAGATGGTTTCTATAAAGTGTCTTGGCCACAGTGGGGGCCTCTAGTTCGGGTGAGGACGTGAGCAGATTACTAGTGTTGTGCTGCAGGGAGAGAGCACAGGATTCTGGTCCTGACTGATGAGAGTTGGAACAATGCTCACTTGTACTTTTCTCAATTCATATTAAAGGCTAAGGGTGTAGGGAAAGGCCTGATCCATTTACTGTTTTTTTTATAGCCAGGAGATATCTCCCCTGCCCTTGGCATAGTCCTCATGGTATAGGGAATGACATCTCTTCTTCAGTTCTAAAGCAGTAATTGTGCCAGTGAGATGGGTCTTAGTTTATATTTGTATGTCCATCCTTCCTTCCTTAGCCCACTTCCCTTGCAGGCCTTGCTCATTTGGGGCTGCGGGTTTATCAGCCTGCACTTCTTACACAATTGCATTGAAAGGTGAGTTTAACCCCGAGTGTAAAGATAGTAATTCCTACCCAGAAAGCTTTTGGAAAAACTATAATCCCTTTACCTTCCTGAGTTACCCTGGGCCACAGAGCACCTGCTCCTGTGCTGTCTGCTTCATCAGCCCTACCAACCATCCTGCTTCTCGTCTCCTAGGACAGTACCTGGACCTTCTGACCTGAGTGACTTTTTAAAAACTGTTGCTGCTTTTGCTGAAAGATTTCGGGAATCCTTAGTGGCCACTGAATAGCAGATTTGAAAATCTACGTGGCTATGTGCATACTTTTCTAAGAGAGTTCTAAGCTGAAATGCATATCAACCTTGAAACCAAATTTCCCAATTGCTCCGGCAATTTAGATTTATGTGAGTTAAAGGGCTTCGATAAATTTGCCAATCTTCGTTTAATAGGCCCTAAGAGATGAAGTGATTTGCCTTAGGTGACCCAGCAAGTCAGCTGCATATTCAATTATTATTTATTTAAAACCCAAACCCCACAGGGTAAAAAAAAATCTAAAACTCCTACTCAGTGGCCATTCTCTCTCTGCATTCTTGTTTTCTTGACGCTACAATTACACTTGTCCCGACTTTCTCCTTTGCGGGAGGAAAGAAAGGAATACAGACATTAAAAGACCCTCATTTGTTCCCTGTGTTGTCTCTGCATTGCTCTGTTCCTTGAGTTCTCCTCTCACATTCAGTACAATTGGTTCTAAGTTATCTTGACACCATTTTCTACTCTGTAAACAAAAAATCTTCCCCTAACTTCTCAGGGAAGGTACAAGCCCCTGTTGAGGATATGATCATCTTGGTAGATGAGAAAGAGAGAAACTTTTATCCAGCAAAAGAACTGGTGCTGTGTCCTGACTTGTAATACAGCAACAATCAACTAAACAGTAATTTCTTTTTTTTTTTTAAAGATTTTATTTATTTTATTTTTCCCAAAGCCCCAGTGGATAGTTGTATGTCATAGCTGCACATCCTTCCAGTTGCTGTATGTGGGACTCGGCCCCAGGATGAACGGAGAAGTGGTGCCTCGATGCGCACCCGGGATCCGAACCCGGGCCACCAGCATCGCAGCGCGCGCACTTAACCACCAAGCCACAGGGCCGGCCCATAAACAGTAATTTCTATTAAAAAGTACTCTATGAGGGGAAAGAAATGTGTTCATTTTGATAAGTAAAGAAAAAAACTACGTTTCTAGTTGTCTGTTTTACAAGTGGCCTTTGGAAGGCACACTGAACTATTACTGGCATTAATAATGCTGACCTGATGCTGGGCAAATCCTTGGACTCAGAAGATATTCACCGATGATCCATCCATGGGTGAACCCACTGCGTCACCCATCCATGAAGAGAACAATTTTTGAAGTTTGTTCTTATGGTTGGCTCAGCTTGCCTGTCTCAGAGTAGTTGACTCGTTTACTCTGGAAATGGCCCCCTCTCTCCATCACTCTTGCCTGACAAAAACTACAACTGGCTAAATCCAACCCTCCGTCTACTCCGTGTCCACACGCACACAGCTGAGCGCCTGGTCCTCCTCTACATTCGTGACCACAGGCCTTCAAGGGCCTGCAGTGCTGCAAGATGCTCAAGTCCGTGCATTCCTCCCACACTCCCAACACCTCCTCTCATCCACTCTCAGCTGATGACTTTGCCTCGTTTTTCACGAAGAAGACAGAAGCAGTTAGAATAAAACTTCCACAGGCTACTGCCATGATATCTACCCTCCTACCAGCATCTGTGCCACTCTCCCCTGCCTTCCCTCCAGGTGAACACTCCATGCTCCTGAGATCATCTCCTGGATCCATCTGATAACAACTCCAATTCTTCCTTCTCTTCCCTACAAGTCCTACTCGGCCCTTCTCTGCTGGATTTTTCTTTCTCATCAACATATATGCTGTTAAATCTCCCAACCTAAAAATACAACTGAAAACAAACCCTCTTTGAACCCTGTGCTTGCCCATCCTCCAGCTATAGCCCCTCCCTTTCTTTTACTCCTTTTATGGCTAAAGTCCTTGAAAGAGATGGTGTGTCCACTCCCTTCCTCCCATCCTCTCCTGAACCTACTCCAATCAGGCTTTCGCCCTCACTGTGCCAGTGAGATAGCGCTTGATAAGCTCTCCACTGACTTCCAACTGCAAAATCAGATGGTCAATTCTGAATCCTCATCTTGACTTTCCAGCAGCATCTGATACAGTCAGTCGATCTCATCCTTGAAACACTCTTTTCTTATATCTCCAACCTCTAAGGTTGGAATTGTTCCAGGACTCAATCCTTACATAACTTCTTTTCTTTTATATCTAACACTCATTCTCTGTGATCTCATCCAGTCTCGTGGCTTTAAATACCACCTCTATGATGATGACTCCAGCACAGACCTCTCCCCTGCACTTGAGACCCTTATGTCCAGATGACTATATAAATTCTTTGCTTGGTTACAGAATTTAGTATGCCCCAAATCAAGCTAATTTCCCCCCAAATCTGTTTTTCCTGTAGTCTTCCCCAATCAGTAAATGAAAACTTTCCAGTTACTCAGGCCAAAATCCTAAGAATCATCCTTGACTTTTCTGATTCTCATATCCACATCCAACCTATCAGCAAATACCATCGGTCGACCTTCACAATATATCCTGAATCCAACTCTTCTCACTGCCTCCACTGCTGCCACCCTGGTCCCAGTTACCACCACGCCTTGCCTAGATTATTGCAATACTTGACTGGTCTTCCTGCTTCCACCCTTGTCTCTGCGGTCTGTTCTCAACAAAGCAGCCAAAATGATCCTATTGTAAGTCAGATCATGTCACCCCTCCGCTACAAACCCTCTAATGAGTGAAAGTTTAGGTCCTTCTAATGGCCTCTAGGGCCTTATGTGAACTGATCCCTCCATTTGCCCTCCACTTGGTCTCACCTGCTGGCACACTCTCCTTGCTCTCTCTGTTCCGGCCCACTGGCCTCAGTGCCCTGTCTCCGATCATCAGCCACATTGCTGCCTCGGTTCCCTCTGCAGGAAGTTCTCTTCCCTGAGGGAGGCGGGGCTCACTCTCACTTCCCTTGGGCCTCTGCTCCAAGGTCACCTCTGCTCCAATCAGAGGGGCCTTCCTTTAGACTACGTTAAGTAGTAATTCTATCCCTTGCACTTCATCATCCTCCACAGCATGTACATATGGACTTGTTGACTAGCTCCCTGTCTTCTCTTCTCTCACTGGAAGACATTACTCAGCGAGGGCAGCAACATGGTGTTTTTGTCCCCTGCGGTACCCTCAGTCCCTAAAAGAACACCTGGCCCATTGCTGGCATTCAAATATTTATTGAATGAATGAAATGCAATTAAAACTCTTGCTGTGAAATTAGAAATTCAAATTAGGTCAGCCTTAGAACACTGCATTGGTGGCACCTCTTGGGGCACAGGTTAATTTTCAGTTTTTCTTACCCACTGCTTCACACTGCTGAGCTGTGCCATGTAGTAGTGTAAAAACTGCGTTGTCTTCTCCCACATCACGTAAGAGCTGCCAAGAAAAGCTAACTCCCAGATGGGCCGCAGAGAGGGACCAACATGTCCATGACTATCTGTGAGCACAAAAAAAGTACATTTGTATTAAGGCATTTTGGGGACAAAATTTCAGAAGTTTCCGTAATAAGGGCTTACGCTGGGTCACATCAGTCATCTCTCAGCAAGACCTTGAGCTGGACACGTGATTTGTTTGCATCTGTTTCCACGTTATATGAAGACTGACATGCTTCAACTTGCTCTGCTAAGTAAAGCTACTATAAAACAATATAATGGCTATTTGCTGTACTGTATAAATGCAAAGTACGAGCCATGCTGACACTCAAAGTTAACCTAAAATCTTGTTAGTTGAGACGTATTTTTTAATTAGATTAAACGTCTATCTGTTATCTTCTCCACATTACCTTCTGGTTTGGGTCTGCAGTCAATGTGATGGGCTTTGCCAATCTGCCAAGCGTCTTTGTCCTTCTCTGATCATTGGCTGTAAAGCTAATCAATGTATTGGCAGCATCTCTCTCACTTTTTTTGAACACACGAAGAAATCAATGCCGCAGGGTTTTTCCTGTGGCATTGTTTTTGGACCTGCAATCTTTTTAATTCAGCAAACATTTATAAAAAACCCACTTAACATCAGATACTGCTAGAGGTAGGGATACAATGATTAATAAATTACCTTTTGTGACTTTTAGGAACTCAAACTTTAGCAAGTAATTAATTTATGAGACAACTTCACGGACCATCATTTTACACAATTTGGCAGAGATGTTCTTAGTCTATATCAAAGGCAAATAATAGCATATGTGAGGAAAACTAACAAGCTTATTAGGAAACTAATGGTTCTTGGTAAAATAATCTTTAGCATAAATTCTGCTCTGTATTGGTAAAGCTTGCCTTGGCTGGTTTATAGTGGCAGTCAACTGAAAAAGCACAGATTGACTCCCAGGGTGCTATGAGGGATACAAAGATGGGTCCCCACCCTCCACTGGTTGGCTGTATAGAAACACAGCTGGGACCTTCCTTAAGAGAGGGTGAGAGAGAGCTGAGGGAGACAGGGAAGTGAGAGGATTCTTTGGGCTGGGGAAGTTTGGGGAAAGCTTCACAGAGTTGAGATTTGAGTTGTGCCTTGAACTCCTGTCATGGGTGTGGGGTGGGAGAAAGAGAGTGAAAACTTCCTCCATTCAACTACTCGTCACGTACTTCATCTTACTGCGCCACTGTGAGCTTAACTTTCGTGAGCTCGAACCCACCACCGCAGAAGATGAATCAGTCAGGCTGAAGACCGTGGGTCAGGAGGACATCTGACGGGAGAAAGGCAGCAGCTGTGCTGCAGAGTCCCTTGGGTGGCAGGGCCTGCTGAGTGTCCCCAGGCCTCAGTCTTTCCTTGGTATGTGGTATACTTGGGCTCATGAGGAAGTTCATGAAGTCCTTAGAAAATGTGAAATTTTTACTCATAATAAAAACCAGAAAACTACTTTTTAGGGGAAAAACAGTGTGGAGCAAGGATATCCTGAAGTGGATTAGATCTTCTCACTTATCAACAGTAGAGAAAGCCACACTCGGACCGTCCAGTGCCGTGGATTGATTCCATACTGACTGGAGTCCGCTGAGATCGGAACTGGCTACTCCAAGGATCTCGCCAGTTTTGATTCATTTTATCTAAAAACCAAACATTTTCAGTGTTAAGTAGATAATTTTATATACACAGACAGGCTATAAATAGCACCATTAAAAGTGTCTGCTGAATTTAAAGTGACAAGAGAAGTGTTGATGAAAAGGTGCCCTCTATTAAAAAAATTTTTTTTGAAGCTTCACAGTAGCCACATTGTTAGATTGTTATAGAATGATCCTTGCAGGCGTATAGGACTTATTAACTGAACATGGTCCAGTTAACCCGCACTACTAAAAAGTGTCCAAAATCTAGTGATGCTGTGGCAAATATTCAAAGAATGGTCCTATACAATTTCTAAAATCTGTGTTTTAAGGAGAATGTAAAACTGTATTTCCCCAACTCATGCTAAGGGGAAGAAAAATCCCTAAATAACTGTAGATTTTAAGTATTAGTTATTTGCCCATTTATTTCAGGCAGTACTAAATATGAACAAATTCGACTACAATGTAAGATTTTGAATCGCTCTTCATAATTCTTTGCAACAGGATGTAATCTGATTTGTCAGAGAACTGTAATGAGCATCATCCAAGCTTCTGAATTTTAGAAACGCAAGGAGCAGTGTCCCACCTTCAGGGTTTCAGAACAGTCAGGTGAGGTGGCACAGGTGCACAGCAATGGCAACACGGTCCTTGCATTCTGACATGGCCCATCACGGTCTCTGGGCCCGAGAGTGACTGAGAGAGTGTTGGATGAGGACGCGGCAGCGGTCGGGTGTCAACCTTAACATCCAAGCGTGGTGCAGAGATGACTGCACTGGGGTTTTGGCAATTGGATTTGCCGGTAAGTGCCGTGTCTCGGTGGCTGCCCACACACTCTGTTGAGTGCTGGACAGATGAGCTCTGCTTCATGTCAGCTGAGTCACTCGGAGGGCAGGGCTCATTTCTTATTAGAGGCGGCACCACTGCCCATTAGCTCTTGACCTAAAATGAGATAAACTTGGCTCTACTGCAGCCTGCCAGCAAAGGCCCGAGATAGCCAGCTGGCCCAGCCCGGGGGGCGGAAGGCTGTGATGGGCACAGTGGAGGCTCTGGAGGGTGTCTCGTCACCTAAAGTTTCCAAAGCCGCCACCAGAAATCTCTGGAAACGTCACCTCAGGTCCTGGACACAACGCTGAAAACTGCACTCCTACACGTGTGTCCGGTTGCAAAGACCCTACTCTTCTTGGAGGGTCAGCCCTTGCCCTGCCCTCCATCTGGGAGGGGAGGTGGGGGATCAAAAGGGCACAGATGGTTTTTGGTGGAGTTACTATATTGTACTGGAGACGAAAAAGAGGGAAATGATGATACTTCTGAGTTTTGTTTAAACAATGAGGTGTACTATATTCCATAGTTGAAATAAAGTGCCACTTTGGGGATAAAAATTGAAATTATTCTTTTTAAGATTTAGTAATTACATACATTCCCGAATACAGAAATTCCGGATACTAGTTCATACCAGGTATGTTGACTACATCCAAGGGGTTTCTAAGTTGCTCCATCTGCTTGTAAAGCAGGTAATCCTCTTGCTGTCTCTTGTTCTTCTCAGTGAGCCGTGTACAAGTTATATTAATGACCGGTCTGGGTTTCTGATTCCTGAAAAGCACTCGAGCAGAACATTTCCCCAAATGTTCCTCACCTTCCTGAAATAAAGATTTTGGAATTAAAACGAATGGTTCCTTATCACTACCCCCCCGCACCCCCACCAAACACGCACAGATTAAGAAGTTCTTTGTACATGGCGGGTACGCAGGGCATCAATAGTGCTTTGTACAGAGTGATTTTTGTGTCATAGCTGAACACATCATCCTTCACGCTTTGCTGTCATTTAAACTCCTGCTTTCCTATGGTGCCCTTATAAAATAACCCCGGGCCTATTCCAAAGACACACCATTGCTGTCCACTGAGGTCTGCTTCGCTCAAACCCTTAGCATAGTGGGTACTGGTGCTTTCCTCTCTACTGTGGACTAGCATGATGCCCAGTTGGACCTCAAGCTGGCTAGCTTGAGCCAAAAGAGAAAACTGGCTCCCATTGACAAAAATGACAGCATCTTCGTACTGCCTTATGAATTCAGTCCTCTTACCGGAGTTTTACAGATTAAGGTACTGAAGTTTAAAGAGGAACCTCCTCCATGTCTAAGAGCCCGTAAGTGGTAAGCCAGAATTTGAGCTCTCGTCTGAGGCCAAAGCCCAGGCACTGTACTAACTCCCTCTCTCTACTTCGAGATCTAATCTGGAAGGAGTGGAGGTGCAGATCACCAAAGGGGACTAATTCCACTTCCTGAGTGACCGAGGGATGTTTACTGGCATTCATATGTAAGTGTAGATGGACTGAGTATGCTGGGATCACCCTCACTTATTTTCCAGTCCAGAGACATCTGGACATCAAATGTGTGACTCACTTCTAGGGTGGTGCTTCTCCACTCTTTTAGGTCACAGACTCCTTAACCCAACAATAAAAGCCAGGAAACCTATTCCCGGGAAAATGCACATAAGCTCGCGCAATCGGCACTGGGCCCAGAGTCTGAGGAGGTTCTCAGGCACAGTCACGGCCCCAGCCAGCCCCATCCAGCACCCCTGGTCGAGAACGCCTCTCACCATGAGGTTGGTTGAGCAGTTGAGGCAACAACCTTCTTCTCACATTTGCAGTTGCTTAAACTGGGTGGAGTTCCAGTTAAAACAACAACCAAAAATAAACGTTAAAAAAAAGCCCACAAGGAAACAAATTGTAATCAAAATTGGATCTGCTTAATAAGCCCATTTCTAGGACTAACTCAAAAACTGAAATAGACTTTCTAACGGGCAGCTTTTCCTCCTGTGAGTACTCGTTTTGAATGAGAGAGAATTTCAATGGTGCCTTAAAATCCTAATTATTGGTGCAACATAGGAAAAAGGAGAAGGGAGCATTCAGGAAGAGGCTCGTCAGAGGCAGAGGACAGGGCCGGTCCGTGGCCTCCTCTCATGCCAGTGCCATTCCAGGGAAGAGACAAGGAACCAGGTATCGCCCCCTTTTGTTTTCCTTTCCCTTTCTCCCCAAAACAGCTCCACAGAATCAAAGCAGTTTTCTGAGGGTGAAGGAACTGTCCCCACCCCAGACAAGGAACAGGTCACGTAGCTAGCTGTGCTCTTCAGAGAAACATACTGTCTGTCAAAATCATCTAGTGATTGTTTCCCTTTAGGCGTAATCTAACACTTTCAGCCTGCAACACCAGAAATCAAAGGCATCTTGCTCAGGCTTCAAGAAAATTATAATTCTTAGGTTAGTTAGTGAAGTCAGAGTATACCGTTGCCTTCTTAGAACTTGTTTCTGAATCCTGGCAGCATTCTTCTGGAAGCCTCGGCCTGGGGGTCCGGCCTTCCCCTCCGAAGCTCAGCCCCCCTGAGACACTGGACTGCCGGACGCTGCCTGGGCCTGGCCGTCTGCTCTGTCTCAGCACCACACGGAGAACGCGGGCTGGTCCCCTCCACCCGTTCTCGTTGCTGGCCCAGCACACGGAAGTTCATCTGGCTCTAACTTCTATGAGTTTCTGTTGACTCTCTTCTTGAGACTGGGAGAAGGACACTTGGCAACCATGGCATCCTCGGCCAGGCTCGCGGGGGCTAACAGCCAGTAGCCTGCACTGGCTCTGCTCCATGTTACAGAGGGCCTCCCTGTACGGAAGCTCCTGGGACTGGCCTCATGCTATGCCAGCCTGTTAACGAGAAATGTCACCAGCTGACAGGAAGAGGAACAGGTTGGCATTTGACAGTGACTCATCTAAGGAGTCTGAGGTGCTAGGGAGGGGTACCCAAGGGAGCTGTGAACAGACGGGATGATGGCTGTGTGGCCTGTTTAAATACAACCCTGCAAAATGCCACCAAGTCGAAGGAGTTAATTCTTGAGTTCTTGCCTAGCCCTGCTCTTCAATTCTTGAGAACAAACAGAAAACAAAGCAGGAAAAGGCAAAATACAAGCAAACTTCCAGTGATTCCAAAAATCACTGTATGTTAAGATTCTCATTTTTCTTAAAAAATAAATCCACAGGAGTTGCTAATAGGACACTCCACTAATCGCGGCCGCTTACCTCTGGGTTGTGGCGCTCTGTGGTGAACACCAGGTCAACTGTACATTCCTTCTCTGCATTAATCTGAAATATAGAAACCGAACCTTAGCCTGGTGGAAGCTCTGCTAACATCTTCATGTCCAAGAATCACTCTCCTGGGATGACATGGCACACAAATGGTAGCTGGAGCATTTACACCTGAATATAATCACTGATTTTTTGGAAAGAGAAAGGATCTCAAATTTTGGCCTGATTATGCCACTCTGCTTGCTAGTTTGACACCTGCTCACAACGAGGGAGGTTGAGAGAGGGAAATAGTTGTACTGAGGCTGGATGTTGACTTCATGAGAGCAGCTGGGTGAGAAACAGACATGTGAGTGCAGGGCTGTGGAGTGAGTTCCTTCCCTCTCCAGCCATCAGTGTCCCTTGCCCTGTCCTGGGCGCCGGGCTGCATCAGTGAGGCAGGCAGGCGAGGGTGCCACTCACAGTTCCACAGTGGTGACAGAGGTGCACCCAGCAATAGGCAGTAATTAATTACCCAGTAAAGAAATAGCAGGTTTTCAGATGGTGGTAAGTGAAGACAGAGAGTGGTGGGCTTCGGGTCGACCTGTACTAAGGTGGTCAGGCAGGGCGCCAGACGGTGAGCTCAGCTGAAGGAGGGTAGGAAAGCAGCCTACCCTGGGGATGGGGGGGTGGTGGTGGTGAGGGGCCTACAAGGGAGGCTGGAGGTGGGGACTGGGGACAAATGACTGAAGAAGTCCTCAGATGTTATGGTCTCTCCTTCCTGTGCAGCTCCACAAGCATGTAGGCTTCCAAACTTTGGCGATGCATGTTTAGCCTTTTTAAACGTTTGAATTGATTCCAATGCATATTTTTAGGGTATACATACCAAATCATTGAAGCAATTTAAACTGTTTAGAACTTTATATTATCTGCCATCATCTTTTTATTTTTTGTTTTTGAGAGCAAAATGATCATTCAGTGAAAGGAATATTTTCTAGAGAAGAAAGGAAACTTTCTGCTGCATGGAGCTGAAGTTATTTGATATAGTCTTGATTAAGTTAGACTCTGGAACCATCAATTTCCTTTGAATCTTAGCTTAGGAACACAATAACCAAACAGGATTATCTTATTTTAAATAGAGCAGATATCATCCATTCCTATTATGGTTTCTTGAAAATTCTGTGAAATTGAAGAATGGAGGCATAGGATTCTGCGGCAATCATTTATGTAAAGAATATTTAAACACGTGAATGTACAGATGTCGCTCTGCCTGTGGTGGGGGGTGCTGCACACGAGCAGTTTGCTTAGGGCTCATTTTCAATCTTGAAACAAGTTCTGATGTAGTTGAAACATTGATTTCAATTTACAAAACTCACACAAGTCTGTCCCCTCACTCATTCACTGTTTGCCACCCACTATGCAAGGCACTGGAGAGACACAAAGAAATACAGCCTCCAGCCCAGCCTTACCGAGCCCTCCTGCCGGTGTGGGGACAGGGTGCCGCCCACGTGCAGGGCGCCAGGTGAGGGCGCTCTGGAGGGCAGGTGGGGCCTGGCCCACCTCTGTGAGCAGCAGGGGCCGGCAGGCAAGGGTGCGGGGATGGAGGGTGGGGGCCGGCCTCCGGGGGCGGCGGGGAAGCCGGCAGAAAGGCCGTGGGGGGAGGGGGTGGGGGGAGCGCAGGGTCAGGAAGCCTCGTCTTTACCGGGAGCCCTCGGAACCCCACGCCGAGCCGGCGGCGCCCCGCGCGGTCCCCCGACGGCAGGCGGCAGGCGGGCGCCGGGCGGAGGGGCGCGGCGTCAGGGGCCCCCGTGCGTCCGCCGCGCCCATCGGCGTTAAGAGCCGCGGACCGCAGGAGAAGGAAGCCAGCCGGGGTCCCCGCGGCGCCGAGCAGACGGCCGGGAGGAGCGCTGCCGCGCCCTCCTCGAGGGGGCGCTCCCCGCGAGCGGCCCAAGGGTGCGCGCCAGGACAGGGAAGAGGCTGGACGCGGCTCCCTGGCGTCCGTCGCCGAGCCTCCTGGGGGCTGGGGTCCCCCCGCCCCGCCCAGGTCGGAGGAGCACACAGAACTGCGGGCGGCTGCCGGACCCTCGGGCACACGCGCCAGCAGGAGACGGCCCCCTTGCTGCCGCGGGCTCGAGGCCTTGGACGGCCTGCGCCCAGCCCCGGGCCCCGCGCCTGCGGCCTGCAGGACCCAGGAGTCCGCTTAGGGCCCCTGATCCTACAGAGCAGTCAGGGACCCCGCAGGCTGCTAGTCGGGGATGAGCGCGGTGAGAAGAGGACGAGGCGGCAGGCTTGGCAGGTCAGTCTTTGGTGCTGGGGGACCTGGGGGCCGTCCAGGAGGCAGCTGAGTGTGCTGGAAGCAGATCCAGGAGAGGCAGTGGTTGAAGCCGTGGAACTTCCCCAGGGAAGACCTGTTCGCTGGAAGAATCCTGAGGACCACGGCCTCCACATGGACAAGAAGTGGGGCATGCTTGTCTGCTGTAGAGTACGCAGCCATCCTCCTTATTCTCCATAGAATTGTGCCTGTTTTAAATAAAGTACTTAAGACGCTGTTTGACTCAGTTTTTGGAAACCCCTCGGAGGCGAAGTGAGGCGCCAGCGCACATTCTTTGTAGGGAAAGAAACAGAACTGGATTAAGGAGGGCTGTGAGCCGAGTCAGAACAGAGCCCGTCCTTCTGAGGAGTTATTTTCCTGGCTGATTAGGTTTCCCCATTGTTTTAATTAGGCACTCTTAAAAGCGTCTACACTTTGTCCAAAACGAGATTTTTATTTTTTTGGTTGTACTTGATCATGTCTCAAGACGCAGCCCTTTATCTCCCTTCTCGCTTGTCTGAGTCACGAGCTCCTCTGAGGCCTCCGATAAGCAGCCAGGGCCCCGCGCAGAGGGGCAGCAGCCAGGGCCGTCTTCCTCCGGGACAGGGCCGCTGCCGCTGCGCGGGCCGAGCACCGTGTTTCACGTGGGCTGTCTTGCGTTAAAACTACCCTGCAAGGGCTTTGTTCAACTTCCGCTCCCGGGCTCGCCGCACGCTGAGCGCCGTGCTGGCCGCGTCACAGGGAGGGGAGGCGCCGCGGCCTCGGCAGTCAGGCGCGGGAGAAGGACTTGAAATAGACGATTGTAGAATTGATTATTTGATCACGGATGACTTAAGAGCTCTGAAAGGCTGTCTGGAGAATGCATCCAGTCTAGCGATCTGGGAAGCGACATTTGAGCTGAACTCGGAAGATTAGGAAGGAATTCACTCGGGGAGCCTGAGGAGGCTGGCAAATCATTCTGCACGGAAGGAAGGAACGCGAGGCTGCAGGCCCTGAGGAGAGGGCAGAAAGACAGAGCCAGGGTCAGGAGGAGGCCCG
Source organism: Ceratotherium simum simum (assembly GCF_057802395.1). NCBI lineage: Eukaryota > Metazoa > Chordata > Mammalia > Perissodactyla > Rhinocerotidae > Ceratotherium > Ceratotherium simum. Next base: position 61,860,512 of record NC_141914.1, read on the forward strand.
CTCGGTGGCAGAAAGACAGAGCCAGGGTCAGGAGGAGGCCCGCTCGGTAGGCAAAGGCTACCTTGAGGGTTTATCCCCAGAGAAATGGGAAGCCGTGGGCAGGAGAGAGCGTGGAGAGCTGGTGCTGGAGTGAGGAGGCAGCCGGAGTGAGAGAGGGACTCAGGAGCTAGTTGAGGGGCAGGTGATAGCAGAAACGGAGAGAAGTTTATGGTGGACAGACATGAGTCCTACTCTAGAAGACAAACAATGAACAGTGACGTACTTCAAGATCAGAAACAATCACTGGAACACCAGTTTTATATTAGGACACCATTATTAGATCAACGATTATTTAAATGATACTTGTATTCACAGAACAGCAGACACCCTGTTGGGCCTGTGCCAGGCACTGTTGTAAGCACTGCCCACGTCTTAACCAGGCTAAGGCAGCTCTGAAGGCCGCTCAAACTCAGAGTGGTTGGAGAAACGCAAGTTAAAGCCCTGAGCGATCACTGTACAACTATTAGACCGGCGGTAAACCGGAAAGGGGACAGGGCCAACTGTTGGCCAGGTGTGGGGCTAAGTGGGAGGGTCACCTGGTGCAGCCTGATGGGTGGGGGTGGGGGGGGCGGGGGGGCAGGCAGTCTGGCCAACTTGGTCAAATCAAGCTTCTGTACCTCTGCCCGACGCTGACACCTCAGGTCTGGGTGTGTGCCCCAGAGAAATGTGCTGCAGAGTCCAGGGGACTCATAGGAGGCTGTTCCCGAGGCTCTCTGTGTGTGGTGAGGAGCTGGAGGAAACCTGGTGTCTGGCCATCAGCAGGGACAGGGGACAAAGTAGCCATATGTAGAATGACACTGACAGATCCTAACGTTGTGAGTGAAAACAGAAACGACAGAATGTACGGCATACTACTACTGACGAGAAGTTCTTAAATAAAAACATGCACACAAACCAACAGTATCTTTTATAAGAGCATTTACAGACAAAGAACCCGCGTCGGACCCCTCTGCGGGGTGGCAGCCGTGGGAGGGCGGGCTGACTGGGAAGAGGGACGACAGAGAGCAGACAGACCCCAGAGAGGGCCTCCGGGGAGCACCAGCCATAATGGAGCCCAGCCCAGGAGCTGCTCCCTCAGCCCTGTCCCAGGGCCAAGGAGCACACCAACAGCCAGGAAGTCGTGGAAGCACGTCCCTGGGGTCGGAGGAACCCGGCATGGGTGCCCGCACTCCGTACCTGAAACTCCTGTCTCTGTCGTCCACGTTGTCAGCGTGACTGGCTCTGAGGAGTGCGGGGAACTGCTCACACATGTGGTGTCGAGTCTAGAAGGCCTGCTCCCCGACAGACAGACAGACGGCCAACGGACAGTCGGCCACTCTCCAGGCACGTGCTTCTCCCTCTGCGGCTTCGCTGGGCTGCTACGGCCACCTGGTGCAAAGCTGATCCATTCACTCAAAGCCAATGAAAGAGCAGACCCGACACGGGCGAGGGTGACGGGCGGTTCTGGCTCCCTAGTGGGGAGTGTTCCTGTGACAGCAGGTCACAGCGCTTTACTCCTGTCATCCCCACGCCGACACTGTCTGTCTGCGACACAGACTAGGAAGTTTCATGCCCTTTCTTAAAACAGAGGCTCAGCACGTCGTTCCAATATTTTCAAGAATAAGGTTCTTTTTTTTTTTTTTTTTGCAGTAACATTGGTTTATAACATTGTAAAAATTTCAGGTGTACATCATTGTACTTCTATTTCTGCATAGATTACATCATGTTCACCACCAAAATACTAATTACAACCCATCACCACACACGTACCGAATTATCCCTTTCACCCTCCTCCCTCCCCCCTTCCCCTCTGGTAACCACCAATCCAATCTCTGTCCCTATGTGTTTGTTTATTGTTGTTATTATCTACTACTTAATGAAGGAAATCATACGGTATTTGACCTTCTCCCTCTGACTTATTTCACTTTGCATTATACCCTCAATGTCCATCCATGTTGTCACAAATGGCTGGATTTCATCGTTTCTTATGGCTGAGTAGTATTCCATTGTGTATATATACCACATCTTCTTTATCCATTCGTCCCTTGATGGGCACTTAGGTTGCTTCCAAGTCTTGGCTATTGTGAATAACGCTGCAATGAACACAGGGGTGCATGTACCTTTACAAATTGGTGTTTTCAATTTCTTTGGATAAATACCCAGCAGTGGAATAGCTGGATCATATGGTAGTTCTATCCTTGATTTTTTAGAATAAGGTTCTTTTATATAAAGAAGTTCGCAAAGAAAGCACACGGCCTGTGACTGTATAACTGAAGGGATGGATCAGCAGCTCTGTGCTGCGGTTTCGTCTTGATTCTGAACAACAGAAGACGTGAGCACCACAGCCTGGGACAAAGGCTTTACGATCACCGCCGCTAATGACACGGTTTATGTTCCAATCTGGCTTTTTGCATGTTTTATCTATTTACTAGGTTTCCTGGTTTGGGCCCCACTGGCCATGAGGAAGGAGGCCCCCACCCTCCTGGGGTCCACCTTCCGGAGCCACCCTCATAACGGGCTCTTGAGGGGACCGACGGGCACTGCAATTTCGGGCTTCCCTTGCGGCCGGGAGGGAAACGGGCCACTTTTAGAGTCCTGTTTGAGAAAGCGTACAATGAGATGGCTTCAAAGGACTGAACTGGTCGCATTGGATTTTTTTGTTGGTAAGAGAAATGCTCCTCAAATCCTTATCAAATCAATATCAAGCATTTATTCCGTGCTTGGGTGTGAAGCGTGCTGCCAGCTGCGGGGAAATCACCAGAAAGGCTATCGTGCATGCACCGAGCTCTCACTGCAGCTACAGCCCCATGTGACTCACCGCATCACATAACATGATGAGAATAACATCATGTTATTATCCTCATTTTTTTTTTTTAAGATTTATTGATTTATTTATCCCCCGCCCCCCCCCCCGCCAAAGCCCCAGCAAATAGTTGCATGTCATAGCTGCACATCCTTCCAGCTGCTGTATGTGGGACGTGGCCCCAGCATGGCCGGAGAAGCGGCACGTCGGTGTGTGCCCGGGATCCAAACCCGGGCCGCCAGCAGCGGAGCGCGCGCACCCAACTGCCAAGCCACGGGGCCGGCCCCTGTTATCCTCATTTTAAGGATGAAGAAACGAGGCACTTGCCCAAAGTTAAGGAATTGCCCAAAGTCACAGAGCTGGTAAGTAACGAGGCCTGGCCCTGGGGCCACGCTCCCCCTCTTAGACTGCACCGGGGTCACACAGGCAGGGTCAGCAACCTCTCTAAGAGAAGGTTGAAAGAAAGCTGCCCGAGGGGCGTGTGTGTGTGCGTGTGTGTGTGTGTGAGTGACAGAGAGAGAGAGAGAGGACCGTGCTCATAACCACGGTTCCTGTGGACGAGAACACCCAAACCTTCTTCTGGAGGGAGACAGCCAGGTAGGCATGTGTATCAGTTTCCTAGGGTGGCCACAACACAGTATCACGAACTGGGTGCCTTAACACAACAGAAACTGATTCTTTCATAGTTCTGAAGGCTAGAAGTCCAAAATCAACATTGTCAGGGCCGAGCTCCCTCAGAGACCCTGGGTAGAATCCTTCCTCGCCTAACTTCCTGGCTTCCAGTGTGGGCGCCAATCCTCGGCACTCCTTGGCTTTTGGCTGCATCCCTCCAATCTCTGCCTCTGTCTCTAAATGGCATTCTTCTCTCTCTGTCTCCACGAGGCTTTCTTACAAGGCCATCATTAGATTTAGGGCCCATGCTGATCCAGTGTGGCCTCATCTTAGCCTGATTACATCTGCAAAGACTATTTCTGGTAAGCTCATAATCACAGACACGGGGGTTAGAACTTCAACATATCTTTTTTGAGGACACGACTCCACCTCCAGCAGCATGGACGTAAAGATGATCTGAGAGGAGCCCCTGGATGTACTCTTTCAGGTATAAATGGGAGCTTAGCCAGGGCAGGTGCGGAATCTCCAGGGAGGCATAGGCCTGAGAGAAAGGGAGAGGGTGTTCAGGTCAAGGAGGAGAGTCTGAGCCAGCAGGGAGCTGAGCATGTGGATGGAGGGGTCCCCATGGAGTCAAGGTTCTAACAGTGGATGGAGCCAGATGAGAGAAGGGCTCCTACAGGGGCTTTGTTCTAGAGCAGTGGGTCTCAGACTCGAGCTCAGACAGAAGCTCCCAGGGTCTTGCCAAAGCAGCATGCTGGACCCCAGCCGAGTTCTGATCCAGTAAATCTGGGGGAGCCTGGGAACGAGCATTTTACTGAGTCCAGGTGATGCTGAGGCTGCTGTGCCCAAGACCACACTTTGAGAACTTCTCTCTAGAGCTGAGGGAAACCACTGAAGGTCTGGGGGGGGGGGGAGGAAGTGACAGGTAGCTCCAGTGACAGTCACTAGAATACAACTGAATAGGAGATTAGGGACATGACAATTAATTCTCTCCAAAGGCTCGAGGGCATCAAGAAGACTACAGGAAATGGAGGACTGTTGTCTCAAAGTCTGGTCCCCCTGGAGTCCCTGGCAGATCGGGTCACGACGCCTCAGAAAGTTACGGTGGCAGGTCCACTCTCTGCTTTGGGACGTGCGGCGGACAAAGTCCATGAGGACGCAGGGACATGGGGAGGAGGCAACTGAAACAGGGTTGAAGAAAACTCACCCCTCGCTTGCTGTCACCTGGAGAGCTACTGTGCAGGTAATGACATTTTTATCAAGAAGTTAAAACTGCACATTCTAATAGCCACTCTACAAAGTCATGTCTTATTTTCAGTAAAAAGCTGATTACTGTCAAACACAAAGCTTTGTCTTCATGTCACTGGATCAGAGAGTTTTCCCCCAGTGTGTGTCTGGACAACCTTTATATCAGATACACAGAGTGTTGTTTAAGTTGGTGAAATACTGGGTGTGAGTACTGGAAATAAACCTGGGGAACTTGGTGAGGGGTGGAGAATAGGTTTTTATTTATTCCAAAAGCCCCGTGGCTTAGCGGTTAAGTGCGCGCGCTCCGCTACTGGCGGCCCGGGTTCGGATCCCGGGCGCTCACAGAGGCACTGCTTCTCCAGCCATGCTGAGGCCACGTCCCACATACAGCAACTAGAAGGATGTGCAACTGTGACATACAACTATCTACTGGGGCTTTGGGGGGGGGGGACAAAAAAAAAAAGGAGGAGGATTGGCAATAGATGTTAGCTCAGAGCCAGTCTTCCTCAGCAAAAAGAGGAGGATTAGCACGGATGTTAGCTCACACACACACAAAAAAAACCTAACACTCCCTTTAAACTCACTCAAAAACACGACAAAAACTTGGAGCAAATGAAAGAGCAGGGATGGTGCCCCAGAGAAAGCGAGCTGTGGGCTGCTGCACAGAGACCATGAACACTGACCCTGGGGGCTCCTACCCGATCCTGCCGAGAGCCAATCCACAGACGGGGCCCTGATGCTCTGGGAGAAATGCTGTCCTGTGTCTCCTCTCTCTGCAGTTGGTGGCTAAGTATGGCTCCTCCATCTTGCCTTGGAGCACTGGTGACAACTTTAAACTTTACGGTTTCAAGTGGAGGGGTGGGCGGTGGGGACAGCTCCTGTCATCAGAGCTCTCAGGGATTCTAACCTCCCCTCTGTGCAGCGGGGCCTCCCTAGCCTAACAGACTTGGCTGTAAATGTCCCTTCCAGCCTTCACATTTGGTAGGAAAACATAAATGTCATGCCATTCTAGGAAAAGCAAATGGCTTCACTTTATAAGGTTAGTTTTATGAGTCAGGTTCAGTTGGAGACAAGTAAACAACTCATTTGTGGATAAAAATTGCTGAGCCATTCTTCTGTTCTGGACAGAGAGAGCATCGTGTATTGCATTATACCCTGGAATTATCTTACTGCATTTTCCTTCTCTCGGGCAATGCCAGATAAAGCGAATACATTTTTTTCAGCGACGCTCGGATCAGGCCCCATCCCGAGAGGTCCAAGGAGATCTTTGCACATGGACGCTTTCCTCAATCAGAGTTGGCAGGAGTGGAGAGACAGAGACAGAATACTGTGTGTCATTCTCTGCTCAGCCAGCTGTGGGTAGGAGTTCCTGGCCCTGCCTGAGGACCCGGAGTGGCAGTGGCCAGAGGCAGTGTCCCCTCTGCTTGCCTGTAGCTCAGGGTGGGGCTCATTAGAGAAAGCTGGCCTTAAGAGGGGCTTGGGTTGTTGGGTCTCCCTCCCTCCTCCGGAAGGGCTGGGAATGAGTCAGGGCCTGGCCCAGCCCCCTGTTCCCGAGGCCCAGTGGTCCCAGCACCCTTCCAATGACCTTTATTTTCACTTAACAACTATTTAGTCTTTGTCTCTTGCAAGGCCCTAGCCAGTGCAGTGGAAGAGATAAAGAGAGACTGACGCCTTCTGCCCCATAGAAGCAGACACACGTGTAGAGTGGGACTAAAGCTGGCTGTTGGGGTCGACCACAAAGCAGCCTACAGGCAAGCACCCAGATGGGCTGCAGAGGACAGGCGTGTTGGGAGGCGAGGGCATGACCGAGCAGTGCCACTCTTTGGGTACAGTCACATGTCCGGCGTGTGTAAGTACTTGCATCAGGTCACAGCCACCCCAGAAGCTGGTGTGGTAGGGTGAGTAATGGCCCCCAAAGATGTCCATGTCCTAACCCCTGGAACCTGTGAATTTTTACTTCACGTGGCAAAGGAGACTTGGCCAACGTGGTTAAGATAAGGATCTTGAGATGGATTATCCTGGATTATCTAGGTGGGCCTGATGTACTCACAAGGCTCCTTACAAGAAGGAGACAGGAGTGTTATATTCCGGAGATGCTTCGCTGCTGGCTTTGAAGATGGAGGATGGAGCACGAGCCAAGGAATGCAAGCAGCCTTTGGAAGCTGGAAAAGGCAAGGAAATGGATTCTCCCCTAGAGCCTCCAGAAGGAACGCAGCTCTGTCAATGCCTTGATCTTAGCCCAGTGAGACTCATTTCAGACTTCTGACCTCCAGAATTGTAAGAGAATAAATTTGTGGAGTTTTTTTACCTACAAAGTTTGTGGTGATTTGTTATAGCAGTGAATTACTGTGATCCTTCATGTCATGTTCCGTGTGGGCTGTCCGCTGGGGACTGTCGTGGATCTACATGCATCTCATACACAGCTGTGGCACAAGACCCCTTTCATAACTGGACTTGACTGGCTAGAGGCATCCTGCACAACCCTAAGAAGTAACCCAGAGAGGAGACTTGCTACAGCTGCTATCCCCAACCACCATGGGACCAGCTCTGTGAAAACCTCTTCAACTGGGGCAGCAGTGCAAAGGCACATAAATGCCAAGGCTGCGTGGGTGTGGATAAGTCTCTAGGGTGATCCACTGCCAATACACAGAGATCACAGGTCAGGCTGGATTTGGGCGATATTGCATGTGTGCGTGTGTGTGTGTATTTAACACTCTGTGGCTGATTAATATCAGTCATTTTAGGGCTCAGTATTTACATTTGATCTCCAGCAGAACAACCGAGGTCCTTTAAGGAAGAGTGTGCAGCCGAGGCAGGCTGCTGGTTAAATTCACAACCCACGACCAGTGGTCTTTACTTGGGGCCACTACTAACACTCTGGGATCACACGCATCCTTGGCTATGACACCAAGACAAGTGGAAAATGTTGTGGGCTGGTAAAAATTGTCTGCGGTTCAAAAACAATTTATCACAAGCTGGTTAAAAACATTCCTACTTCGTAGCTCATCCGGGTGCAGCTGGCTTGGGTGACTGGGGCAAAGTGCCCAGGGCCAGGTGGCCTTTCTCACCCATGCCAGACCCAGACTCTGCAGTCAGCGCCTGCAGACAGGCGGGTGCTGTGGTGGGGGCGGGGCGGAGACCTCGGGCACCTGCGCTGCTGCAGCAGAGCTGTGCCGGGAAGGGAGGAGGCTGTGCCTCTCTGTTGATCTCAGGGGTGCTGGGTTCCCTCCCAGGGCAGTGTGAGGCCACCTAAGAGCACCGCGCAGATCCCACCCCTATTCTCTCACAACGGCTGTAAAAGCACTTAAGTGCCTTCCCTGCATGGAAGTAAAGATTATTTCATGGTAGTATTTTGTTACTTATCTTTCCCCTCCAAACTCATGCAGCCTTTTTCATTCTTCAGTTTTTGTTTCTAGGGCCTGTTTTCCCTTCTTGCAAACAATCACCTCTGAATTATTGACATTAATGGAAACAAGACTTCAAGAAGAGCAGTAATTAGGTGAATTATGTTGTATTAAAGTGCTTTAGAGATTGAGGAGTGATAAAGGAAAGAAGCTGTTCTCAGTAGAGCAGGTGCTCTCTCCCGCCCGTGGCTGAGTGGACGGGCTGTTCTGCTGCCCGACGCTCAGCGGCAGCGCCCACAGCAGCCCAGCCGCCTGCACCCGGCCGGATGCTCACCCAAAGGCACTTGTTTTGCTCCCAAACTTGCTCATGCCAAGTGTACTTACTACCTAATTGCATAATTAAATGCTACGTAAACTGGTGAAGAGTGGGCACAAAAAAGACGTCACCTCCACAAAATCCACGTTAAATCTGTAGAAAGAATTGATAAAATCAAGTCTCTAAAACTCTTGCTCTTGAACTGGGTGTGGGCGAGTCAAGATGGCACAAGAAAGAGGAAAAACAGGTCAAAGTAGGAGATTATGCACTGTATTCATTGCAAGTGCTCCCTCCACTGGAAATAAAGCAAGAAGGAAGTCTGAGCTGACCCCTGACGGGCGTGCCTTCTTGCTAGACAGACTCGAGGCAGCCAGTGCCGGCCTTGCCCTATGCCAACAGGTAGGTGCCAAATTTACACTTATCGACTTCAGTCTAAATGGAAGCAATTAAGGGATGGACGTAACTTTCACCCACACTTGTGTCAGTTGTTTCAGTTATGTTTCTAACTACTGGTGCCGGCCTGGTCAGAGGCGGTCACCTTAAGTGACCAATCCCCAAACAATGGCCAATTCCTGAATGGCTTGCCTTTCTCATGAAGGATGTGCATACAGGATCTCAGCCAACCGGCCCTCCACGTGTCAGGGAAGGGCTGGTCTCTCACTTGCTGCTCGGGCAGGGGCCAGTGGTCCCAGGACTTGCTGAGTGGCCAGAGGAGATTCATCAGTGTAAGGGGCAGCCTCCAGAAGTCAGGAACGGGGTTGATCCAGGACACCCTGGGTAGCACAGGGACTCTCAACACCACCCCAAATCTCCCACCACTCCACACTGTGGGTCCTGGGGCTGTGCCACGTGGTATCAGAAAAGTAGGAGCCTCCTCGGTCGTGGAAGGGTAGTGTGTGGCCAGGAAAGAGATGGCATCAGGTGGGGTAGGGAGGGAACACAAGCCATGTCTGTGATCTCTCCCTACAATTAGTAAACAAAACAAAACGGATGTACACTGGCTCTTGACCATCTAGTACCGACTTCTCATACATCCCTGCATTTACTACCATGCTATTACTACATTTCACCACTAGAGAGCAACAGTGTTTCTAAAATGAGGGATTCTTGCAGAACCAAGAAATCACTTAGAAGCAAGAAATTTCAGAGCTGGAAGAGGTCTTAAAAATCATTTGGTTTCACTGGCTTCCAAAATTTTTATAGCTGAAACCCACAGCAAGAATCGCATCCTTCAAAATGACTTAGTTCATACATATATGTTTAAAATATTCTGAGGTACTACTTACTTACTCTTTCTTCTGCAATACACTCAATAGTTTGTATCCCAAACTATTTTATTAAAAACAAAACAAACAACAAAACAACTGTAAACTACTAAATTGATTTCATAACCCACGAGCAGACCATTATTTTGACAAACGCTGACTTGGTCCCAGCCTCTCATCTTACAAGGGGGTGCGCTGACCGGAGGATGGAGAGGGAGCCCTACCAGCTACACTCCCTCACCTGCTCAGCCACCTGCTCACCCCGGTCAGCCTGGGTGAATGGCGACATTGCGCAGCAACTGAGCGCTCACTCTGAAAGGCAGTGACTGGATAAAGATGCATACCCGGGTTTGGGGATCCCCCACGCTTCACTTCTTGTCAGTGCTAGGCTGCTCCTGTAATTGAGGCAGAAATTCCTGAAATCACACGCTGCAAGCTCCACGCAGGTGGTGTCTGCGCTCCTCATTCAGGCAGCTGAGTGACTGCTTCAAAAGACCCCACCCTGACCTGAATTAGGGCCACTCTATCTAGCCCAGTGCCTGGCAGAGAGCAAGTGCTGGGTGAGACGACTGCCCCTCAGACAGGACAACGGTCACTCATATCTCCAGACTTTACAGTCAGTACTTATGTCATCTCATATGACTCTTAAAAATGCCTGGCATGGTTGGCAGAGCGTGCATTATTCCCATTCCAGATGAGGAAATAACCAGAGACTTACATGACCTTCTCTAGGTTGTGTGGCCCGCTGGATGTAAAGCAGGGGCTGGTACCCGAGTCCTCTAGGACACCCCACCAGCTGGTCCCCCATATTCCGGAAAGGCACCCATGGCAGTTTCCCAGCAGGCATCAGCACTGGCTCTCAGATCCCCCCTCCTCGGCGTCTGCCACCCCCAAGGGTCCTGGCGTGCCGCGGCCACCAGTTTAAGGCACACCCCACCCCGGGCTGCCTTGGTCACCCTGGGAGGGGGCCCTCGACAGTGGTGATGTTTGGAGGAGGCAGGGGAACGGAGGAAAACGATTTTAACTGAATTCCTGGGAGAAACTGAAACCTCTTTAGTCCCTAGAGATTCTTGGCCCTGAAAGTGACTGAGTTCTCTTCCTTGGCTCCTTAATTTTAAGACATTTATAGCCATTTTTGGAGGAAATGTAAAGGCAGACCAGATGACATAGGAAGTTATTCTTTCTTAGGGTCAATGCCCTGGACTCATCTACTATTAACACCGCCTCCTTCTCACGCATGCTCGCCTGTAATTGATTCACCAGCCCCTCCCCCCTTTTTTTGGCTAAAACGTAGGGTATCTTTAAAACTCAGGAACATTATACTGTTAGAGATGAAAAACAGTAACTGAGCTCTTTTTGGATGACAAAGGGAATTTTTACTTAACTCAGGTTTTGAGAGCTAGTTTGATTATTTTGTGAAAGATGCCAAGTATTTAACTTTTTTTCAAAGGAAATGCGTGAAAATGTAAAGCATTTTATTATTTTTTTATGGTCTTGGAAGGAAGAAAAAAATTCCCAGAATTTGAAAAGTGGTGTACTTTAGAAATCTGAGCTTGGTTTCCTGTAGGGGGTGCTCCCTGCTGGTAATCGGGAGCAAACCGTCCAGACCCGCCCTCTCTGGGCGCCGAGGTGGCGACTCTCCCCCTGTGGGAGGAAGCTCTCAAGCTCTGCTCCCCCGTCTCCTCTGCTGGACTAGTAATGCTGAACTTTTTCTCCCTGAGACTGCAAGGATTGTTAAAACAGGCGACGAGAGGTTGCCTTTTTCTAGGCACAATTGGATTTCATCCTTCATAAATCTAGCCAGCCTGGGTGCGGGGTTAAGCCTTTGAGGAACCAAGGCTGAGCTTCGAAACGGCTTCCCCGCCCCTGTCTAACGCCAGGTCTAGAACAATCTAAGAAAAATCCTACTGCCGCTCTTTAAAACTACCTATTTACACTCCATACTCAATTCCAGATTCTTTGAGGCTGCGTCTGCAAGCTGTGTGGAATATTTGGGGATTACTGGAAAGAGCGGCCTTACTTTTGGGACAGACTCAGTGTAGTTCTGTAACTTTTGTAATCTTCTATTTGAAGAAGACAGCAACGTTGCTCCCGAGACACGAAACGATACCCACAACTAGCGCCTGGAAACCGGCGAGCACACGTGGAGCGAGTCCTCACTCCGCTCCCAGAGAGCAGCCCCGGGCCGCTGCCCCGGCAGGTGGGGGCGCGGCCGCGGCAATTCCCGCCGCGCGCCCCGATTAACCAGACGGGCCGCCCGCCGGCCGGCGCGGAACGCGCTTCGGTTCTGGAATCCGCCCAGGTCGCGCCCGCCGAGAGCACCCCCACAGCAGCCAACTCCGGTCCCCCAGACGAGCTCCAGCCCTGCCGCTCGGGCCTGTCCCTCAGCGTCCCCAGGCGCCTCTTCCCCAGGTGCGGGAGCGGCCCTGTGAACAGCCCGGGCGCGCGGACGCCGGCGAGAACGAGCGCCCTCCCGCGGCCGCGCCCCCGGACCCCCCGCCCGGACTCGCGGGGCCGGGCGCACTCACCCGGGCGCGGCCCTCCTGCACGGCGGCCAGCGCTCGCAGGGCGCTCGGCGAGCCCGCGCGGAAGTTGAGGAAGTGCAGCGCCGCGCGCGCCGCCTGCGGCAGGAGGCCCCCGGGCCCCGCGGCCGCCGCCCCCTGCAGGGCGAGGGCGAGGGCGAGGGCGAGCGCCGGCAGCGGCGGCGGGGCGGCGGCGGGGCGGAGGGGCGGCATGGACGCGGCGGCTGGCGCGGCCTCGAGGACCCGGCTCGGGGCGGGCGGCGCGGGCGCGCGAGGAAATAAGCCGGCGGGCCCTCCGCCCCGCCCCTCCGCCCGGCCCCCGCCGCCCCGGCTCGGGGCCCGCACGCGGCGGCGCCTCCGCGGCGCGGGGCGGGGGTCTGGCCCGGGCGCGCAGGCAGGCGCACGGGGGGCAGCGCGGCCCGCCCGGCGCCACTCCGCGCCGCGCCCCAGCCCGGCTCGGGACCCCGGCGTCTCTCCCCTGCGGTCGCTGCGATTGCGCAACCCTTCGGGTTTCAGAGTTCAGTTCTCCAAGGCTTGGAGCTGTCATTTCCCAGAAGATAGAAGAGGGGGCGGGTGGAGACGGGGCGGGACGCAGCCGGAACTGAAGGGGGTCACAGTGGCACAATGACCTTGGATGTGGGAGGCGTCCCGGGGGAGCTGGGGCTGGACAGGAGGCTGAAGTGGTCAGCAGGGCAGAGTCGGATAAGGACCGACAGGCGCCACCGGACGCAGAAGCGAGTAGATCATGGTAACCCCGGTGAGAGGCGCCTTGAAGGCTGGCGGGGTGAGGCGTGGGTGGGGCTTTGGGGCCGCGGAGGCAGCGAGTGCTGACAACTCTTTTCAGACACGTGGCAGTGAAGGGATGAGATGGCCACTGTTTTTAAGGCACAGACAAGAGAGAAGGCCCAGGAGAACCAGGGCTTAGAGGGCAGGCCTGGGACAGCGAGCACTCGCAGCATCCTGTTCTCCATCTCTCCGTTTTGTTCGGGGCACCACCCCTCCCCATCGTCCGCAGACCCCAGCCCAGCTGTGGAGCTAAAAGATGAGCCATCTCTGAAAACAGCCTGGCTCCCGCACTTCTGCCTCCGGATGCTGTCCATCTCTCGTCTGTCTGTCTTTCCTTCTGCAGATGCTTTGGGGCCCCCTACTCTGCTAGGGGAACTGAGGGGGAATCAGGTCAGCATCTCTGCCCTCCTGGAACACACCTTCCAGGCCAGTGGGGCCCAGACAATCACAAAGGCCAGAGGATGTGCCCTATGTTGGACGCAGTTACCTGCTGTGGAGAAAAATTAAGCCCCGAAGGGGATGGGAGTTAGGAGGTGGTTCTAATTTTAGATAGTGTGGTCAGGGCGGGCTTCACGGGGAAAGTGACAACTGAATAAGGAGCTGAAGGAGAGAGGGAGCCAAGTGGACCTGTATGGGAAGAGCACCGTAGGCAGACGCCGCCGGCATGTGGCATGTTTGAAGACCAAGTGCAGCTGGGAGAGAAGACAAGGGGGAGGGTATCAGGATGAGAAGGCAGACGGGGAGTGGGGGATGGGGCAGACCACGCAAGACTGTGCGCTTGTCTGTCTGGATGTGCCACCTGGAAGTGCACCCTAACTTGCGGGCAGCCTGAGAATGAAGCCCATTTGAGAATGGCTGAGCAGAGAGAGAGCGAGAGGCGAGGAGCCTGGGTTCCTAAGGACGGTGCTGAGCACATGCATCGACTGGTCCTGGAGCTCCTTCCTTGTTAAGTTTATTGAAGCTGGAGTTTATGCTTCCTGCCTTCAGAGGCAGCCTGACACGGATCATTATCTCTCTAGAACCTTCAAGAGGTTGTAGTAGTAGGCTTCTGGAGAATTTATCACCTTTGGGTCTTATAAAGATTAAATTTTCCTTACTTTATTTCAGTGCTTTGTCCCCAATGAGTGTTAGACTGCTTTCAGCTGTAAGTAACAGAAAAACTAATTAACACTGTGGACTATTCAGTGGTCTGGAGTGGGAGGTCTCAGGGGTGGTTTGGTGATCCAGTGATTTTTGGAAGGGTTCAGGTCCTCTCCATCCTTCTGCACAGCTGTCCTCAGCTGGTTGGCTTTTTGTTCATAGACTTGTAGCTTCTTGATTATAGAATGGCTGCTACAGCTCCAGACATCACATCTTCACATGCTGCAACCAAAGGCAGGTAGCAGGGAGTAGGTTGCCAGGGTGACAAGAGAGCTATATATCCTGCACCTGTTTTTTTTTTTTTCCCCATCAGGGAAGAAAAATCTTTTCCAGAACATTTTCCTCCCTCCCTTCTCCCCACCAGACCTTCTCTTATATCTCATTGGCCAGAACTGGATCACATTGGCAAACCCTAGCTGCAAGGGAGGCTGGAAAAAGCAAGCATCTGTGTTTTTTCAGTATCTATTGTGGTGGTCTGGTCTATAAATTAGGATTAAGTTTGGCTGCATAGAACAAAAAACCCAGTGACACTGGCTTAAACAAGAGGGGAACTTAATTCTCACATAAAAGAAGCTGGGGTGGGGTGGGGCTGGTAGGCAATCTGTGGTTGGTGTTGGCAAGTCCATGAAGTTGTTAGGGGTCCAGGCTTTCTCCAGATCTTCACTCCCACATCCCGAGGGTGTGCCCATCCTCAGAGTCCAGGATGAGCTCTAGCCCTCAGCGTAATTCCTTTTATGGACTTCCTAGAAGCCCCTCTGGGCACTGCCACTTATCTCTTATTGGCAAGAACTTAGTTGCAAAGGAGGCTGGGAAATGTAGTCTTTACTCAGGGAAGCAGTGTGCCAGGAAAAAAGTCAGATTTTGTTACTAAGGAAGAAGATTGTGTCTTATGTTGGGTGCCCCAGAAGCAGGCCCTGAGACAAGGATTGTGTGCAAGTGATTCATGAAGGAAACACTCCCAGGAGAAACCAGTAAGGACCTAGATGGAGGGCAGCAAGCAAGGCTCTCAAAGTTCCATGAAGGGTCACTTTACCTGATCTGCAGGGGAGCTCTGGAGGTAAATTGCACCTCAGTTGTCCCCACCCAGGCAGGGGATCTGGGCTGCCACACTTCTATGCCTGTCGGTCATCGGCCAGGGCCCCCCTGGTGACATAACCCAGGCACTTCAGGTTCTCTTTATGTGGGCACAAAGGGGCAGTAGCCCAGGGACAGGCCTCCTGAGAAGAGTCACAGGTCCCCAGATTGGAAGCAAAAGCACCCCATGTGGTAGGGGCAGGGTCTGGAGGGGATCCCAGGGACCTGGGCAGAGCCCCAGGGGTCCCTGCAGGGAAAGTGGGTGCCAGGCAGGTGGCATCTCTGTCTCTTAGGTCAGGAGGGAGGGGTGGGAATGGCCGGTGGCCCCATGAGTGCTTCTGAGACGGTCAGAGCCACGGAAGTCATAAACGGGGGAGACAGACACACGGAAAAGACCAGGGGCCTTGTCCAGGGTCATTTTGTTAGTAGTGATGATAACTACAATTGGGGAAGATTGATGTTGATCAGGAACCCACAGTTAAGCGATTTTAATTACAGCATTCATTGTTTGAACAGATTTTCTGGAACACAGGAGAATATTTCCTTTGCTGAGAACTGTGTGTTCACGTCCTTTGTCCATCTATCTGTGGGATTGTTGGATTTCCAGCTGATTTGTAGAAGCTCTTTAAACACTGAGGGAGTCAGGCCTGGTCGTCGTGGGTATCACTCATGTTTTGTCTCAGTTCACATACAGTGTTGGTGTGTGGATTGTGCTATTGCGCCAAACACCGTGTGCATGGGTGATATGGTTAACTGCACACCCCATCTCCAAGGGGCCCGTCCTCTTGGGTCACATGTACCCCCTCCTGCCCCGGTATTTCCTCTCGGGTCGTCAGAAGACTGCCCCCTGCAGCAGGGAGGAACGTTGCAGTGAGCAGGTTCCGGCCCCCAGCCTCCATGCAGGGTAGATGCATCCCCGCCAAGACGGTGCCACATGTCAGTTTCCTAGTTCCTTAGTCACTGCTCAGTGTGTCGTGAGCATTTTCTTAAAGAGAACTTGGTTTGTGTTTAAGAAACGTAATGGTATATAAAACTATAATGACTTTTAATCATATGAAAAGATATTCAGCACAGAGAGTAAGAGAGTAAATTGATACAACCTTTTTGTAGGGCTGTTTGCAGTATCTATCAAAATTAGCAATGCACATAACGTTTCACCCAGCAATTCCACCTCTAGGGTTTACAATAATGATAAATTCACACATGTACACAGAGAAGTGTGTATGGCAGTGTTCATCTGCAGATGTGGATTGTAAACTCTGATATCTCATTTTCTGCTGTCTCTCCCTACAACAGTGCCTGGCACGCCACAAGCACCGATACATATTTTATTGAAAGAATGAAGAGTAAAAGGCTGGAAAAAAAAAATCTAAGTTCCATGGTCGAATAATTATGGTAGCTCTATCTGGTGGAACATTGTGCAGGCATCAAGAAGAAGTGAGAGCCAGCTGTGTGGCGCTGAACCATCTCTAAGGTACAATGATGTTCAGGGGCAGCAAGGTGTAGAATAGGGCAAATCATATGCTACTGTTTGTTTAAAAAGAAACAAACGGCATACACACGTGGATGCATACATAAATGTGGAAATATGCAAAGACTGCCTCTGAAAAGCTTCATAAGAAATTGGCCACTGTGGGAGATCAAAATTGCCACCCTGAAATATATCTATTTACTTTATTTTCTCTGACAGACATTTGACCTCCCCCACTAACTGCCTACAGGAATTTAACTCTGGGTATGGACAGACTGGCAGGGTCCTTGCTAAGCCCATTCTTTTCAAAGATCTGTTTACCAAATATTTACATTTGTAAAAGTATCTCCCTCTGTGTACTGGGAACGGGGGGGACGACCTTATCTGTGAAAACTCTTATCAGGACAGAAGAAGAAGACTTAAATGTACATACCCTTGATTACTATAATTCCTGTCTCTCCGGCCACATTCTCTACAGGTGGCACTGCAAAGCATTGTCTGACAAACATTTACATTTCCCTCTTCATGTAAATTGTCTTCTTCCCCTCTGAAATCCCAAAACACCACCCACCTCCAACATCCTCCTTTGTCTTTAGCTGAAGATGGTATTTAAAATGAGAATCTCTGGATTGTGTTGAGAAACTCAGTATCCCTGGTTTCTCCCATGTATACATGTTACTTGGTATTATTTTCTTCTGCTAACCTATCTTGTTTATTATTTGGCCAGCCATAAGAACCTTAAGGGAAAGGGCAGAGGGGGAGTCTCCCTTTTCCCCCACACCACTATAGGGTGGGGGTCAGGAGTGGGAGAGAAGTTTTTCACCATTATACCCTTTACAATGATTGTCGTTTTTTTCTTTATGTAATGTGTGTTACCTATTGGAGATCAGTAAATAAATGAAATGCTGTGCATGACTGCCCTTTATATCGGTTTCTTCTGTAGTAGGAGGCCCACTATTTCTACAGAGGCTTCATAATTCTAGCATTCAGTGCAGCCAGAGCAAGCCTGCCCCAGGGCGTGTTTGTTATATGGTTCGGGCTTGTCTTCCTCCCTCTGAGCCTCACCTCTCCACACCCTTCTTTTGCGTCAGGCCGCGTCGTGTTTCCCCACATTAGAACTTCCAGGAAAGGAGCAGATGAGCTAATCCATACTGTGGTGTGGATGACTGCCGTGGTCACTGCATTGCTCCTCTCAGAAGCATTATCACTTTATTAAGGACAAAGCCTTGAGCCAAGAGGTCTGAGTTCTGATTGAGCAGCTTGAAGGCATCTGCAGCTGTTCAGAGCGCTGAGGAGAGGCCTCCAGCAGCCCCTGAAGGTCCGCACCTGCCCCTTCCTACCCCTTTGAGTAGTAAGAGGCTGGAGAGCAGAGTGGCAGGGCTTTGAGAGGCGGTAACTGTTCATGCCCCTCCATCCGCAGAGCCGGATGTGTCTTCCCAGGAGACGGCTAAACACAGACGCTTGCTGAAGTACCCCTGCCAGCGGCCTGAGAGGACTGGGCGTGAGGGCCCCTGGCCGTGCTGTGCAGAGAAACAAGGGCATGGTGACACTGCCCTCCCCGCTATCCCCAGCTCCCCTGGCCCGTGGGGAGTGCGGGCGAGGACGCAGGAGCCAGTCCCAGGAGTCGCAGGCCCCTGCCCCTCAGCCGAGCCCGGGGTCTAGTCCCAGAACTGCTCGGGGCCAGTGGGTGTGTGGCCCCAGGCCCTGTTGTCTGAGGTGACAGGAACTGGAAGAGCCGAAAAGCTGATCTCTGCACAGGCCCTTCACAGAGCACCGTCTGGGTCTTCACCCGGGGGCTCCTTCGGGAAGTTGGTGGTTTTCGTAAATTACTTTTTTATAACTTTTATTTTTGTTGAGGAAGATTGTCCCTGAGCTAACATCTGGGCCAGTTTTCCTCTATTTTGCATGTGGGCTGCCGCCACAGCATGGTTTGGTAAGTAGTGAGCAGCTCCCTGCCTGGGATCTGAACCGGTGAACTCTGGGCCGCTGCAGCAGAGCACTAGAACTTAACCACTATGCCACCGGGCCGGCCCCTGTAAATTACTTTTTGATGACATTTTCAGTTTCAGATTTTTGACCAGCAACCTCTTACCTGTATATTTGTAAAGAATATCATGTTTCTGTGAAAATGTATTATCAAATAAAATGGGAAGAAAACATGTTTTCTAGCTAAAAAAAACCCCCCAAAACAAAAACATCCCCAGGGCTTCCCAGCAGCTGTCCCATCATCCTCCAGGCACTGTTGCCCACCCCTCTCCCTGCTGCCCAACACCCCTCCCTCCAGGCCCCGCTCTTACCCTGTCGCTGCGGGGTCCGGGGATAGGCTCAGGACCTACTCAAGGGAGTGAGTCCCGAGGAGCTGTCAGGGGGTCTTGGAGAGAAGCTCTCTAGCTCTTCTGAGAAAGCGTCCTTTCCCCTCCCCTTGCCTTGTCTTTGAGAGGAAGCCTATGGCCCAGAGGCTGCTGGTGCCATCCTGCCGCCCTCAGCAGAGCGGCCTCGGGAAGAAGGCAGAGATGAGGCTTGGAAGGAAAACTGTCCTTGGGGGTGTTACTGACCTGCTGGCTCACGACAACCTGAAGCCTGTCCTATCTAGACTTCTCAGTTATAAAAATCTATAAACCAACTATTTTTAAGCCAGCCTGAGCATGATTTTGTTACACCAGATGACAAATTCCTAATGGATTGCTTAGGCAAGTACTACTGTGTGCAGGAACCAAAGAGATACCAGGCTGCCCCAGAGGGTCTGCTCGAGCCAGGACTGGGGGACCAGTCTGGGACCACCTCTGCTGCCTCCTGCCTTGAGAAGATCAAATTGGCAGATTCCACCAACTTTGGGCTGAACCAGCCGGGGAAGGGACACCCCACTTCCATCGACTCCAAGCCACAGGGGCCAGGCCAGGCTGTGAGCCCAGATGAGAAGTGACTGCTCCCAGGCCAGACAACCGTCCATTCCCACCTGAGCACCATCCTTCAGCCCCACTTTCCCAGGCTTTTCTCTGAGAAGAGCAGGGGCAGGGGGAGCCGAAGGGAAAAGAGACCTTGTGGGAGGAGAAGGAATCCCTAAGATAGAGACTGGAACCTGGGCCCAGAGGAGACGGCAGCATCTCTGGGGTGGATGGGACACCTTGTGAAGCCTGAGCGCCCTTGACTGACAGCTTTAAGTTTCGCACGCAACTTTGCCCCTGGCCTCACCAGTGCAGGCGCCCCCATGGAGACCACACGGGGTGAAGCCACAGCTCCTGCCTTCTAGGTACGGAGTGTGCACAGCACGTCTCTGGAAGGACAGTCAGAAACCTGACAGTGGTTGCCTCTGGAGAGGGAGCTGGGTTAGGAGGCCTGACTCGAACTGCAGGGCTCTGGTTCTTTCTGTTATCGCAGGTAGCACAGCAGCTCAGAGCGACCTGGGGCCAGGCTGCCGGGTTTGAGGCGCAGCTCCACCGGCGGGGCCGTGCTGAGCTTTGGGGGCCTCCTCCCTCACGGAGTTGTTGGTGAGGTGCGCTTGCGCTAAAGTCTACACATGTGTAACGCCCTTCGGACAGTGCCTGGCTGTGTACGTGACTGCAATTATTACGATTGCTGTTAAAAAAACTAGGTATAATCTTGGAAGAATGCAGTCTGCTGTGGATTTCTTTTCACAAATGATGAGAAGGGATGGCAGGGACTGAAAGCTGCTGGGCCGTGAAATAAATCTGAGCTATTACTTTGAGCCTTAGCAAGTCAGAGAAGGTGACTCTGTGTTCCTTTTTTAGTCTTCTCCTTGGCAGGGAGAAGTGAGGTCGGATTAGGAGAAGAATATGGATAATCAACCCTTGACTATTGAAAGCTGGTTGGCCACGGCTCTGGGGTGACCGGGATGGTCTTTGTCTCTGAGCCATGGAGCTGGGAATGCTTAGGAGGAAATGCAGCTGCATTGGGCCTTGGGTCTGCATCGGGCCTTGGGTCTGCGTTTTGCGTGCTCCAAGGTGATCTTGGCTTTGGTTTAGGTTGAGCCCTGTAAACCTACACATTTTCCACGCTGTGTCCCTTTGTCCCGCGTCATGTCTGTCCTGAAACCTCTGGAGGAAGGTGCTTTGCTGGTCTCGGAAAAAACAGTGGCCTTGCTGGATGGAGCAAGCTGTTTTTCTAGAACGTGTGGCTTCCTGATCTCTCGAGGGTGCTTGGGCACATGGGGGAATTCCCAGTGTCCTAAACTCCAGGCCCATAAGCTGCCTGAGGCTCATGCTGGCTGCAAGTCCCAAGAGAGGGTGTTTTGCTTCGGGAACAGACCCAGGGCTTGGCGTCTTCAGCATCAGGCCTACACTCCCAGCCTCTCAATGGCAAAGCCCAGGCTGCAGAGCCCAGGGCCCTGGAATGCAGGTCTGGACCACGCTGGGGCCGCTAACGGTCATTTTCTGAATCAGTGAGGGTAAGGATGCAGCCTTTCTAGCTTGAATCCAGTGAGACTGAATTCTTTGAGATGCAAAACTGGAGACAGAGTTCTTTCTAACAGAGATATGAGACGGGAAACCGAGGGGTTGCATGTATTCCTGTCACCAAGGAAAGACTTCTCACGACATAGTTTAGGGAGAGACTGACATAGATGTGCTCAGAAGCCAGGAAATCTGAGCAGATGAGGTAACCAGCACTACCTAGTAGAACCTTCTGATGAAAATATCCTGTATCTGCACAGTCCAATATGGTGGCCACCAGGTGCTTGGAATGCGGTTAGTGCAGTTGAAAAACTGAATTTTTATTTTTACTTAATTTTAATTGATTTAAGTATACCTAGCCACTTGTGGCTAGTGATTACCATATTAGACAGCACAGTTATAGCCAATCAACTTTTCACTACAGCAGTGATTTGGGGAAAGTAACATTCTGGGAACTGTGTTTCAGACACGATGCTAGATGCTTCCTGTAATAGAATTATCTCATTTAATCTCCACAATTTGGAGAAGTAAACTGAGGGCCAGAGAGAGGTTAAGTGACTTGCCCAAGGTCGCATCACTAGTGAGCGTCCGGGGGATCCACACTCAGGACTGACCCAGCCTTCCTCCATGCACTGTCTTGATCATTCCACAACCAGAGACTCCAAAGGGACTGGAGGGGTTTAGATTACAGCAACAAAACTAACTGAGGGCCGGGTGACGCGACTTTGTGGTCAGCGGAGTTGGGATTCTTTTATTTCAAGAGAAGAATGCTGAAGGAGTCACTCAGTCTTTGGTACTCAATTGAAAGATGGTTTTTTAGAGGAGAGGTGTCTCTGTCACCACTCCAGCTTCATTTTATACTGGTCGACATGGGGGACATGGAAGAATATGAGAAAGCCTTGGTTCTGACGTGGGGGCATTTCTCTCCACATCCCAAGGGGCCTGGTTGGACTTCGGGTCCCCGTGAGGCTGACTCTGGTCCAGGATGAACTGGACAGCTGGGCCTTAGGACACTGTGTGAGTAGCGTTTAGGCTAACCAGGAACCGGTGGCTCCTCAAGAAAGAGCCTATATTTGAATTATTTGGTGATCTCAACACCAATTGTTAGCAAAAGTACAGTGTGGACAGCCGGTTTGCCCGACTTCTCTGATGCAGGCGCTGCTCAGCTGGAGGGAGGAATAGAACTAGTGTGCGTTCCCTGCTCCACTCACCTGTGGGTATGAAACAAGTATTTTTTTAAATCCACCTTGTGTTCTCATTTAAAACTAAAAGTAATTTAGATTGTGTGGCTTTGAGAAAAATTTCTTCTCTTGCAAAGATATGACGAGCCCATTTTGACACATAATTGCCAACAGATGGTTTTTTAAATGTAATGAAATGGATACAGTACTGCATGTATTAGATTTTGCAATTTTCCAAAGTAAGCCCTCATTTTTGGCACGTCATGCAAGTTAAGAACTCAACATCTTTATAGATCAATTATACATTTTTTGGTGAATTCAGCATGGCATTTTGTTTTTCCATCAATCACTTAAGACAGGATATTTGCCATTCCAAGAATGAATTGACATTCTACTTGGAGATCTGTACACTGAGATGTAAAACAAATTACAAATTGAGACTGTTTTAATTTTCCAAGCAAAGGATATTTAAGTAAAGCTTGAAATTGTAAAGTTTATTCTTTCCTGTTTGTGAAGATGGTATATTCATTACAGAGTGAAATAAAGGATTTTAAAGTTTTTTCCTGACTGTAATACTTAGAATTTTATGTTCTTCAAAGAAAAATCCCTAATAGTTGTTAATGTTTGTATACCATGAATCCCTGGAGTGATGAACTTATGAAATTCTGTTTGTGACACTAGTGTTCACCAATCAAACTTGTGATGCATATGCTGGCAAGGCAGCCAAAACCAGTTCTGCGCACCACAGGGGAAGGCATCTGTGCACATGCAGCAACCTCGAGAACAGGACAACGGGTGAGAAAACCCATGTTCTATTTTCCCTCCTCATCATTCTTTTCACAGGGCACATGACGTGGTATCATCTAATAGTGAGACGAAGTACTGACGAGATCACCTGACTGGTAAATAGATGACACAATCACCTAGACAGCTTACACACAGGCAGAGGGTGGCTGAGTTCCTTGGACTGTAATAATGGATGGATCTTCACGCCCAGAAGCTACTCAAGAAGAGCTGGATTTATGGTGGGTTTAGAAGAGTCAGCACCTTGTGAGCACATCAAGGGGCAGACTGTTCCAGGCAGAAGGGCTAGCCTAACTGAGTTGCAGGGAGGGACAGCAGTGAGGCTGGCTGGAATGGCGCCCGTGGCTGCCTGAGGTAAAGGAGACAGGTGGAGGGCCTTGAAGCCCAGACGTGGGCAGTGTCCTTAGAGCTTCCTCGGAAGTTCCTGCCCACCGAGGCTGAACAGAGCTCATAGTGCACAGGGTGGGCTGGATCATATGAACATTATTTTTTGGAAACAAATGCTAGTGCAAAAATGGTTTTCATGGGTAAATAACAGAATTCTGACCAGGCTTTAGGACAAGGAGGTACTATTGGTGGCTAAAATGAAATTCTATCTTCGGATTCTTAAAGGACTAACAAGTATGGTACAGTGCAAAGGCTCTGGTCTGAGAGTCAGGAGGAATGAGGTCTAGTCCCAGCCCAACCACCCAGACCGGCCCCAGACTCCTCTGTGTATCATGCCGTGTGTGGGATGGACCAGATGGTAATCAGAGGGGACTGCCAGTTGGAACTCTGGGGTCACAGTCTCCCTTAGCCGTGTCTCCCCAGGGCACAGAGACTGGCTGAGTTGTTTCTTTGGACCTCAGTGACACCTTGCCACCTTCTACAGGAGGCCTTGTGGCCTCTTCCCAGCATCCAGGTATCATACATGGCCTTGTTACCATGTATGATATTTTTGGTTTTAAAAAATCCAAACCAAAAAAAGATCAATAGTTTAATTGATATGCCTATTATCTGAATTAAATGAAACAATCAAATGTTTGAAATTTGATAAACGAGATGACTCCTATTTCAAATGGTGAGTAAACTGATGTAGCAGTCAGTGTGGGCTAGGATATGCTGCAATCACGAACACTGCCTAGATCTCGGGGCTGATCTGTTGCTCTCACTACAAGTCCACTATGGGTTGGCTGGGGGCTCTGCCCGTATCACATGCTCCAGGGAGCAGGTCGATGGAACAGCCTCTTCAGGAGCATTGCTCTTTGCTGTGGCTGAGGGGAAAAGAGAGCAGGGGAACTGTGCTCAGGCTCTTGAAGTTCCTGCCAGAAGTGACATGTCACTTCTGCTCACCTTTTATGGGCAGAGCACATCAGGTGGCCATGCCTAACTTCTTCAGGGGGTAGGAAGGTATAGTATCACTATGTTCCCCAGAAGGTGGACAGCTGGAAATACTTGGAACAGCACAGATGCCTACCACATCAGGAATTGCCAGCCGAGGCCCAATCGCATCATGAGTCTTTTGTATATTGTACTAGTCTGCTGGGGCTGCCGTAACAAAGTACTACGGACTGGTGGATTAAACAGCAGAAATTTATTTTCTCACAGTTCTGGAAGCTAGAAGTCTGAGACCAAGGTATCGGCAGGGTTGGTTTCATCTGAGGCCTCTTTCCTTGGCTTGTAGACGGCTGTCTTCTCCATATCTTCACATGGTCTTCTCTCTGTGCATGTCTGTGTTCTCATCACCTCTTATTGTAAGGACGTATGGGGTTGGGGCCCACCCTAATGACTTCCTTTTACCTTACTCACCTCTTTAATGGCCCCCATCTCCAAATACTGTCAGAAGTACTAGGGGTTAGGACTTCAGAACATGAATTTTGGGGGCAACAATTCAGCCCACAACGATACCTTGTTAAAATTTGGGCCTGTCTCACTAACTGGGGCCATCACGACAGTAGGGAGATGCAGAACTTTTTGATACATCTTATCTCTATACTTGGTGCCAAAAGTCTAACGAGATCAATTTCTGGCTATAACCTGCAAGATGGATATAAAGAGATGCTGTGATTAGAATAATAAAAAAGCATTAAGAAACTTAAATTTAATTGCAGGCCTGCAGAGGGTTTTCCTAACTCATTTCATACCCTAAACTCTCTCCTAACACATTAAATACTACAGAGTCCAGAAGACTGATTTAACTTTTTACCGGTTTTAATAATTCTCTTGTGATATGTGTTAGAAAACCCATAGACTGGGTTACTCTTATTGAATATTTCCCTGCTATTAGACATTAATCTAGACTGGTGGTTCTCAAACTTGGGCGTGCATCAGAATCCTGGCAGGTCTGGGATGGTCGTGCATTTCTGACAAGTCCCCAGGTGCTGCTGATGCCGCTGGTCCCAGACCTGGACCAGGCTTCCAGCACCACTGGCTGAGGAGGTTGCAGTTGGGGGCATGGAAAACCATCTGTGTTTGCGTCGCCTGTCTGGGTGCCTGTCTGGGGTACCGGACACAGCCAGGTTAATGTAGGCACACCCTTCAGCACCTTCCAGGTACCAGCAGTGCGCAAGAGTCAGAACTGTGAGTTGTCCAGCCAGGGCTAGCTCTTTTGTATTGCCTAATCACCACACAAACCATGTGATGTTATGTGCTCTGCGCAAGGCCTGCTTCCTCTTGGCCCACTCTTCAGTCATTTTGTTTTTGTTTTTAGAGTAGAGGATCCTGGTAGAACATTCTTTTTAACAGTTATGCCAATTCCACCAAAGTCTCAAGGAAAAAAGACTTACCCAATCCCTTTTCCATTTCCAACTGTGCTGTTTTTCATAAACAAAATTTCCTGGGCCAAGGTGTTAACTGTGACCACTTCTGCTTTGGGAGTCACGGAGCTCCTGCCAAGACCCTGTACTCTGGCCTGCTCTCATTCTCTTCTTGATATCCTTGCCCTCCTGTTTGGGGCTGCACACTCAGGCTGTACCCTCAGGAGTAGTGACAGCTGGGGAGACGACAAGTGTGTATGCCCAGAGGACGCAGCTGAGGCAAACACTGCGCTCTGCCTACCCAACATCCGTTCTCTTTTCTTCCTTACTGCCTAGGCCCGGTGTCATCCAGCGGGGTGCTATGTCTGCTAAACACTGTGCCAGCACTCTTGCAGCTAGGGGTGGCTGTGTGACCTGATGCCAGCCAATGACATGCAAGGTGTTTCTGCATGGGGCTTCCTGGAATGGCTTTTTTTTTTTTTGTGAGGAAGATCGGCCCTGAGCTAACATCTGCCAATCCTCCTCTTTTTGCTGAGGAAAACTGGCCCTGGGCTAACATCCACGCCCATCTTCCTCCATTTTATATGGGACGCCTCCACAGCATGGCCTGACAAGCGGTGCGTTGGTGCGTGCCGGGGATCCGAACCGGCAAACTCCAGGCCGCCGCAGCACAGTGTGCGCACTTAACCGCTTACACCACTTGCCGGCCCCTGGAATGGCTTTTAAAAGGGGTCTGGCTCCAATGGTGGTCTTATAACCCTTTGCCCTTCACCCTTCTATTTCCGTCCTGGAATGCAGATGCTGGGCTTGGAGGTGCAGCAGCCACTTTGCTATCACAAAAGCTCTGCACTGAGGAGGTTGGAGCAGGAAGAAAGGAGACTGCCTCTCTAACGACCTTCCCCAGCAGTTGCCGGACTCCAGACCTCCTCTTATGTGAGAAAACAAGGCCCTGACTCGACAAGGCCTCTGTTTGCCAGGTCATCAGTACTTCCAGGGCTCTGCCTGCCTTAGGCAGTGTGGCCTCTGGGAAAGATGAGGAGTGATGGGGAGGACAGGAGAGTGCTCCCCGCCACTGACAGTGACAATGGGAATAAGCATCGTAGCAGCAGCATTGACCAGGATCTCCTAAGCACTGCCTCTAGGTCAGGCAGGATGCCAAGCCCTGGACTGGTCAGTTCACAGATGAGGAATCTATAGTTCTGAGGGTTTTAGTCAGCCGGAAAGTGGTGGAGCTGGGATTCTAGCCAGGTCTGTCTGACCTCCACCCCTCATCATCACTCTTCACCCCTCCCACTCTGGTCCTGAGGCCTCTGCCTTCAGTGTGTGGAGTTGGGTCTCCAGGTTCATGGCCCTGGCTTCCATGGCTTGCATCTTTCTGTTATGGATGGAATGTTTGTGTCCTCCCAAAATTCGTACGTTGAAGCCCTAACCCCCAATATGATGGTATTTGGAGATGGAGCCATTGAGAGATAATTAGGTTTAGATGAGGTCATGAGAGTGGGCCCTCATGATGGAATAGTGTCCTTCTAAGATGAGGAAGAGAGACCAGAGCTCTCTCTCCACCACGTGAGGACACAGTAAGAAGGTGGCTGTCTGCAGGCTAGGAAGAGAGTTCTCACCAGGAACTAACCCTGCCGGCACCTTGATCTCAGCCTTCCTGCCTCCAAGACTGGGAGAATTAAACGTCTGTTGTTGAAGCCCCCCAGTCTGTGGTAGTTTGCTATAGCGGCCTGAACTGATTAAGATACCCTCCAGCCTGAGGCAGGCTCCTCTCCCCACCAGCCTCTCCTACTCCTTCTTTAGATGGAGCTACTCCTCCAGGGTGGTCCCCACTGTGTGCCCCTCCTCCCCACTGTCCCCCTCGTCCCCTCTCTGGGCTCCTGCGGTACAGCGGCTACCCTTGCAGAGGATGGCGCTCATGGGTCCTCTTCCCTGGATCTCATCGGATGGAGAGCTGGCACCGGCCTCTCCCTAGAGTCTGATTGATCAGAGCTGCAGACATGTCTGTTCCTCACATTGTATCCTCCTCATTTTGTTTGGTATCAGTTTCTAGAACACTTGAGATGCTGTTATGTAAACACAAGTACCAGAGGGAAACAATATCAGGTTACACATAAATTATAAGGAAAATATGTACAATATTTATAAATTATAGAACCTTGGAGTTGGGAGGAGTTTCGGGCACCATCCAGCCCCACCCCTTCGCCTGAGGACGGCAAACCCAGGAAGTGGGCGGGGTGGGGAGGGGGTTGGAGGACTTTAGAGGGAACTGGGAGCTGAACATTCTCTTTAAAAAGGGTAAATTGTTTGTCTCCCATGTACCTGTGCAACCATTTTCCAAATGTATCAACACACTGTTGTGATTAATATCATATGGATTCCTTCAAAAGCATGACTGAACTTGGAGGTTTTGACCATGAAGAATTTTCTGGGGGGTGCATGAGTGTGTGTAGAGGGTCTTCATAACCCAGGAGTCGTGAGCTCCTCCTGGGGCAGAGCTGCTGTGTGCTGCTCGTTCTGCTGAGGAAGCTCCTGGGGAGCCTCGGGGCCTTCCTTGTCTTCAGTCCAGCTCTGCCTCTGGGTGACTTCTGCCGTGGCCCCGTCCACTTCAGTGCAGCTGAGGATAAGCCCCTCCAGCATCTAGAAATCAGCAGTCATAGGTCCTGGTACTTCTTACCCCGTTGTGACTTTGGGTGGCAGCTCGTCCTGGTTTGCCTGGGACTATCCGGGTTTTAAAATGGAAAGTTCTGTGTCTGGAAACCCGCTCAGTCCCGGGCAAACCACGGTGGTTGGTCACCTAACCTGCACCTCTCTACTCATTTTCAGGCTAAGCAATGTGTTTCCTAAAATGTTTGTCTTAGAACGAGGTGTCTACATCTCCTACCATCCTGGTCCCCTCACGGGCACACGCTCTAGTTTGTCAACGTCACTCTTACCTTGCAGCCCCTGGAATAGAGGAGACTATTGGTGTTGAGTGGCCCGTCTGTCAATGCATCCAGTTTTTAACTGCCTGGAGCAAGCCATTGGCTCACAACTGCACGTGTGATCAATGAAAACCGCGGGCTTTTTCTGTCAAGTCAGGCTCCTCCGCTCACACCCTGGATTTGGCCTTTTCAACTGCGTGGCAGCTTCTTTCTTAATTTGTCCTAGTTTAACTTTTCAGTTTGGGCCCAGTCGTTGCTCCTGTTCAGGCGATGTGAATCATGAGCCTGTGGCCCATCTTGTTGCTGGTCTCACGCCTGACTGTGGCTTCTGAACATTTGGTAAACACGTCTTCCCTGTTCTCATCCAAATTGTTGATTAAAATGGTTGAGAAGGAGCCCTGGGGCACACCACCTGAGACTCCCATTTAGATTAATATCAATCTGTCAATTAAAAAGCTATAGTTTTCTTGTTCAACCACCTGGGAATAGATCTAACTGTTTTGGCCCTTAGGGTAACCCCAGAGGCTTTGAGCACATGCTCAGGAAAAATCGAGATCCCTTAAGGGCTGAAGCCTTTTCCAGAATGTCTAGGGTGTCCTTGGGTCAACCCCACTCTGAACGAGCACAGAGAGTTGAGGCATTGACCCTGTTATCAAGGGGATGGTTTCCTCCCAGCAAAAGCCTAGTCTTCCACTGACTCCCCTCTCCACGCACAGGTCTCTGAGTCACCTCCTCTCACCAGCAATTATTCTGCAAACTCCTGGGGAGTTCAGATTGATTTACTTAGTATTTCAAGATTTTATTCTATCACATAAAGAAATTGGTACAGTGGGATAAACCTTCAAGGGTAACCTTTTAGAACTTGTGTTTTAACCGTTTTGTTCCTCTACATGATCTTGTAGCCTCAATTGAAATTGAGTTAATACCTATGGAGAAATGCCCAGAGCCTGCGTGTGCAGCTCCATTTTGTAGGGCTCGTGTAACCAGCTCCCCAGTCAAGATAGAGATCACATTCATCACCCTGGAAAGGGCCTGCCCTCACCCTTCACATGGTCCCAGGCTCTAACACTTGGACAGGTCATAGACACTATGCAAATATAATTGGGATAGAATAAATAGCCTATAAAAATAAAATAAGATGGATACACATGATTTGAAAATACCTACAGTTTAAAATTTTCCATCCGTCTCCAGGGGGCAGGTAACCAAGTGTTTACTACATTGTTTTCCCACAATTCCCATTGCATAATTTTCTTTAAACAGTTCAGTATGTCATACCAATTAAAACATTTATTCTGTGTTGTAACTTGTAGTATTTTAAAAACATGTATGTAAAATTGAACTGAGTTGGAGACAATCTGCCTGGTCATGAGTGTCCTTAGGTATGTAAGGACCAACATCATGGTCGTTGGCTAGCAGAATTGACCCACAAGGTCTGCAGCCAGCAGAGGTGCACCCCGGTGCAGCAGTGGGCGCCAGCCAGCTACTGGTTATGGAGACCTGCATTTGCCAGTGTGTTGCTGATGGCCGTGGCCGACACGCCTGCAGGTGTGTGTGGAATGTGAGTGAGTGGTGTGGCCTGGCCTTGCAAATAATGAAGACTTCTCTTGTTGCAGGAGATGAACTGGGCTGGCCCATTCATCATAGGAGGACAGAAGACAACCCTATATAACTCCACTAGGTAAAAGTGCTCGATGTTTATTCATATGAGGGTGACCTTAAGAAAACTCTGGGAAGTTCTTTAAGTCTGATAGCAAATTACACTTTGGCTATCCTGTCTTGGGTTCAGCTTTGGTGTTTTTGCCCATCTATGGTTAGGTGATACTCAGATCACTGTGTAGCAATGAAGAAGTACTAGTAACAACAATAATCACCACCACCATCATGATGATAATGGCAGCAATTGACTGACTGCTCACCCATGCTGGATGCTGTGCTAAGGAGCTTATGTAGACCATCTTAACTAATTCCCATGGCAGCACCATTTCTAGATGAAGTAATTGGAGTCAGACAGGTTAAGTAACTTGCCTCGTAGGGTTATACCACATTAAAAGCAGAATTTGTACCAGGCGTACCAGTCAGTGTCCCAGGAGAGAAGAGATGGCAAACTTAATTTGGGCAGTTGGAGGCAAGTGTAGCACAGGTGTGGGCAGGGACTAGGGAAACTGCAAGGGCTCCTAACAATGGGGGCGTGTGCTTCTAGGCCCGTGGGGCAGAGGAGGAACTCAGGGACAGTGAACGATGTGGAGAGGGTCTCTTTCAGGAGCTGTGGTCTCTGGTTGAGAGGCACTGCCGAGTGGAGATGGTGCCCCGGGAGAATCGATGCCCTGACCTCGTAACACTTGCCTGCTTCCTCCCCACTGGGCTCTCCACTGACAGCCCAGGGGAAGCAAGAGGCGGAGCCCTGCGGATGCGGTGGGTCATAAGGGTTGGAAATGTCGTCTCTCAGTCTATGGCTTGTTCTTTTCATTTCATGTATGCTGACTTTGTCCTACATATGTTACATTTTAATGTGATCAATTTATCTTTTCTTTCATGGTTTGTGCTGTTACATCTTATTTAGGAAATTTCTTTCCTACTCCAATGTCATAAAAATAGACTCTTATTTTCTTCTAAAGGTGTTAAGATGTTGTTTTTCACATTGGGTCTTTATCATCCATAATTTTGCATATGTGTGTGAAAAAGTTATTTTTCCCCCAAATCAATAGCCAGTTGTCCAGCATCATTTATTGGTCTGAATTGTAACGCCCCCTCTGTCATAAATGGGTTTTCATGTGTGTGAGGACCTGCACCTAGATGTGCTCCTTGGTCTGTTTGTCTATCTGGGCTTGTTATTTTATAAGCACCTGGCACTCATTATTTTCTTGTTTCTCACCTTCAGAAGTCACATAATCTGGAAGAGTCAAGAGTGATCCCTTCTTCTCCTCCTCCAATTCTTTTCTTTCTTTTTTTCTTTTTTTGTGAGGAATACCAGCCCTGACCTAACATCCGATGCCAATCCTCCTCTTTTTTGCTGAGGAAGACTGGACCTGGGCTAACATCTCTGCCCATCTTCCTCCACTTTATATGGGACACAGCCACAGCGTGGCTCGACAAGTGGTGCGTCGGTGCGTGCCTGGTATCCGAACCTGCGAACCCCCGGCTGCCACAGCGGAGCGTGCGCTTAACCGCTTGTGCCACCGGGCAGGCCCCTCCAATTTTTTTCTTAACTGTACTTTTCCTTTTGTTCCTTGCTATTAATTTGAGGATGAATTGACAAATTCCATGAAAAAAAAATCTGAAGGGGTTTTGATTGGAATTGCATTGCATTTATTGGTTAATGTGGAGAGAAATTACTTAAGATGTTAAATTTTACCGTTTGTGGTAAATGTGTCTACTTGTCCCCTCATGTCCTTCATTATAGTTTGATAATTTTCCCTAGATCTTGCACAGCTTTTGTTAGATTTTTTTTCCTATGTAAGTACCTGGTGGTTCTCTGTGTTGTATTAAGATTGGAATCCTCTTTTCCATTACATTTTTATGAGTTGATTCTGGCCTAAATACATTTGTTTTTTGTCTGTTGATCTTGTATTTAGCAACCTGTTAAACTGTCACATTAGTTATATGAGTTTTTAAGAATCTCTTGGATTTTCTATGTTGTGGTAGGATTCTAAGAAGAAAATTTTCCAAGAAAATTCTAAGATAGTCCCCAAGATATTCACCTTCTGGTATACATACCCCGTATAATCCCCTCCTCTGGGATTCACAGGGCAGGACCTGTGAATATGGTGGGACAAATAGTCACTCCCTTGATTAGGTTATTTTATATGGCAAAGGTGATGAGATAGTCACTCCACTATTATATCGTATAAGACTCAGTCTTAGCCCACAGAAGGGAGAGATTCTCCTGGTGGCTTTGAATAAGTATTCTGTCACAGTGTGGGCCATGTGGCAAGAGACTGCAGGCATCTTCTGGGTGCTGAGAGAAGCCCCCAGGTGACAGCCATAAGGGAAGTGGAAACTTCAGTCCTACAACCACAGGAACTGAATTCTGCCAACAACCATGTGAGGTTGGAAGAGGACGCTGAGCTCTGGCTGAGAACAGAAGCAGGGCCCCATCTTGATTTCCACATTGTGAGACCCTGAGCAGAAAACAAAATTCCAACCTATAGAACTGTGAGATAATAAATGTGTGCTGTTTGAAGCTGCTATATGAGTGGTGATTTGTTACCCAGCGACAGAAAACAAATGCAGACATAAACAATTATATTGTCTTCAACTAATGGCAAGATTGTTTCTTCCTTTCTAACACTTACACATTTTATATTCACCTCTGGTCATGTGCTGGCTAAAACCTTGGGTTAAATAGAAGAGATGGTACTGAAAATCCTTGAATTTTTCTTGATTGTGAGGAAACACTTCTAATGTTTCATCATTAAGTATAATATTTGCTGTAATTTTTTGGAGGACATTTTTTATGACCTCTTGAGTTTTCCCTTCTATTCCTACTTTGCTAAGAGTTTATTTTCTAAATATGAATGGGCTTTAAAATCGTTAAATGAATTTTATGGACCTATTGAAGTAATTATATGTTTTTTCTTTTTTAACATGTTAACCTGGCTCCTACATTGATAGACTTTCTGAAGTTAAACCATCATTCATTCTGGCAATAAACCTTACCTGTTTATTATTTTTTGTTTTAAGTTTCAGTACATTGCTGGATTTAGTTTGCTAATGTTTTATTTAAGATTTTTGTTAATTTTATTCAAATATTTGGTAAAACAATTGTAAAATCATCAAGGATTGTTACTTTTTTTCCCTTTTAAATAGACTTTTTTAAATTTTTTATTTATTTATTTTTTTAAAGAGCAGTTTTATGTTCACAGCTAAAGGGAGCAGAAAGTACAGAAGTCTCATATACTCCCAGTCTCTCCCCACCTGCCCAGGCTCCTCCATTATCAACAGCCCCCATAGAATGGTACATTTGTTACAACTGATGAACCTACACTGACGCATCATCATCACCAGAAGTTCATAGTTTACATTAGCTTTCACACATGGTGGTGTACATTCTATGGGCTTTGACAAATGTATAATGACATTATAGCATCATACTGCTCTAAAAATCCTCTGTGATCTGCCAATTCATCCCTCCCTCCCTCCAACCCCTGGCACTCTGATCTTTTCCGTTTTACTTTTTCCAGAATGTTATATAGTTGGAATCATACAGTATGTAGCTTTTCAGATTGGTTTCTTTCACTGAGTAATATGTATTTAAGTTTCCTCTGTGTCTTTTAATGGCTTGATAGCTCCTTTCTTTTTAACACTGAATAATACTCCATTGTCTGGATGTACCACAATTTATTTATCCATTCACCTGCTGAAAGGCATCTTGGTTGCTTTCAGGTTGTGGTAATTATGACTAAAGCTGCTGTAAACATCTGTGTGCAGGTTTTTGTGGACATAAGTTTTCAACTCTTTTGGGTAAATACCTAGGAGCTTAATTGCCAGACTGTATGGTAAAAATATGTTTATTTTTGGGAGAAACTGCCAAACTGTCTCCCAAAGTTACTGTACCATTTTGAAGGATGTTGCTTTTTTTAGTGGTTGAATTTGTTTTTATTATTATTACTGATTCAATTTGTTTTCAAATGCTTATAGATCTTTTCAGGTGTTTTTCTTCTTCTTGAGTCAAGTTTGGTTTTCTATATTTTTGTAGAAAATTGTCTACTGCATCTAATTATTTATTGTCCTATTGTTTATAGTATTCTTTCATGAAATGAAAAAAAATTTCCTGTACTAGTATTTATATTTAATTTTCAAATTTAGTGTTGTTGATCTGTGCCTGTTCTCTTTTATTATTGACCAGTTTGGGGAGATTTTTGTCGATTTTACAAATCTTTAAAGAGTCAGCTTTTGATTTTATTAAACCTAGTTTGCTATTTTTTTTATTTCATTCATTTCGGTTCTTATGTTTATCAGTTCCTTCCTTCTACTTTATTTTATTACTATTTTTATAACTTCTTGAACTGAATGCTTAGATCATTAGTTTTTAATTTCTCTTCTTTTCTACTATGTTTATTTTTCTCCAAGTTCTGCATTAGTTGCATTCCACATATAGGATTTTCTTTGGCATCCATTTCTAAGTATTTTGTAACTTTTAAAATGGCATTCAACTCATGAAATATTTAGAAAACTGTTTCTTATTGTCCAGATACATTGATTCATTTTTAAAATTTGTTTTTTATTTTTTATTGTATTTTGGGGGGTTGGAGAACTTCATCTCTGTGGTACTGAGTTTTTGTAGTCACTGAGATTCCTTCTGTTGTTGGTCAACTTTTGTAAATGTTCTACTTTTATAAATGTTTCAAGTGTGACAGAAAAAAATATACCCCTAATGTGGGGACGTGGTTTGATTATCTCAAATTTTTGAAACTATAATTCCTTTTTGGTATCCTTACAGGGTGGTTTGTCTTTTCTTAGATCACAAGGCTTTTTGGTTCCCAGACTAGCTCTTAGTTTTATTTTTTGGATCAGGATTCCTGTGCTCCGTGGATAACGTAAATGTGATACACCATCCCTACAGATGGAAGGCCATTGAAGAATTTAGGAGACCCCAATTTGGGAATATAATCACTCTGAATGGAGAAACTAAAGTATGTAAAGTGTGATGTATTGGAGGAAGTAGGACTGGGTGAAGTAAACTCTTTTATGTGCTAAAAACAAGATTGCCCTTTGACTTCTTGATGAAGGCAAGTCATCTTAAATGCTTAAACCATTTGACTTAATATTTAATAAGGATGCACCTTTAATTGATCTTAATCCACCATAGTTCTCAGCTCAATTACCTTTTGACTCGTTTATTTTCTCAGGTCATGAAAGAAGATAGGTGGAAGCTCTCCACTGAAGCAGGCCAAGTGCACTCCGTTGCTCTGAGCTGGCTCACCCCCATCCTCTCCCAGCCCATCTTCTTCCTCCAACTCAAAACAGTACCTTGTGACTTTTATAAAGATTTCTATCAAAAAAAATTAATCTTTGAAATTATTATCTTTATTATTGACAGGTAGGATTTTTTTGTTTATACTAATCCCCAGCTTGACTCATAATATTGTACATATCGTTAGGTGCTCCACAAACCAACTGGTTCAGAAAGAAGTAACACTACTAATGATCGCTAACGTTTTTTGAGCATTTGCTCTATGCCAGGCGCTGGGATGAGAGCTTTAAATGGGGTCTTATCTGATCATCAGGCCAATTCTGTGAGATGAGAGCAGATTGTTTATTCTAAAATTTAGAGCTTGGCAAGATTTGAATCTTCATTAACTGTTGCTCTGCTGGCTCACTCTGTGCAGATTATTTCTTTTGTTGTTCCCTTATGCTCTGCTCTTTATCCTGACCTTGACCTTGAAATGTAAGGTAGTTTGATTGACTTGAGAGAACAGTTCTTGCAGGTATAAACATAATTTTAAAAAGAACTCTTTCTCATTTTGATGCCATCACAGGAACCTTCTTCTTCTTCATCATTGGTAGGATGTCCAGAATGGGTAGGGCATACTTAGATCACCTTAAAGCCACATGACAGAGGATGGAGAAGGAAAGAAGACAAGTCCTAAGCTATAAGGATTCATGGAATAAATGAACAAATGATCAGAACTGTAGCTTCTATTTCACAGTGCTGTGTAACGGAGAGAATATGAGCTTTGGGATTAAAACAGATTTGAAATGGCATCTGCAGCTCACTGGTGATGTTGTCTTGGACACATTACATAAGCTCTCTCAGTTGCCTTGAGGGAAAAAAGAGTAGAAAAGAAAAAAGTTTTGGTGCGAATGAAATCTCATACTATAAGAAAAATACGTTATAACAACGTGCTGTGGTAAGTCAGAGCGTTATTGTGAACTGAAGTCCTTAAAGGCGCTTTGCTCTAGCCCTGCTAATGATGGAGAACAGTAGGGGGGCAGTTTTCCCAGTACTCACTCTCTTGTGCACCCCCTCCACCCAAAATTGGTCTCTATAAGGAAACAGAACTCCCGGGAGGGTAGCTGACTCCATGTCTTGGGTGGAGAAAACCTTGGGATTGATCTGGAGTAAAACAAAAATGATTTCCAGGACTCCAGAGCCGTGCTGAAAAGAGAGAGTTGACCTAGAGAGGTTCCCGCCTGCCTTTGGAAGTACGAATATCACAAAGAAAACGGTAATTATAGTCAATTGGAAGAGTTGAATTTGTAAAAAGTTAATAATATTTAAACAAGAAAAATTAATATAAAATGAACTAAAAGGAAGTTATTGTAGAAGAATGGCTGCGATGATGCGTGTTTAATTTTGTGTTGATTGTGCTGAGTAGGAGAGCAGTAATACGTGTGGGCTTTTCATTTCTTCCCTTGGGCCACGTTTATTTACAAACACTGGGTATGGATGTGCGCTTGTTTCTGTCTGAGTGAGGAGGGAAGCTGAAGGGCACTGCTGGGTTTGGCTCTGGCACTGGCGGGGTGGGCTCTGTGTGTCTGTGGGAGAGTGGGCTTTGGGCTTCCTGCAAGGCAGCGATGGCAGCGGGGTGCTCAGAGGCCTTGGACTCACAGTGGTTGTGCCTTCTGGTGACACCACCTTCCCCTTTGCTCTCCTGGCCAGAGGGTGGTGGTGTCTTCCTGCAGCTGCCAATCTCCAGTAAACTCACCTCCCCCTTTTTGTTCCTCCAGCGTCTTAGTGACCAAGTCTCTGTGTTAATTGCCTGTGTCTAAAACACCCCAAGTGGGTTTGGATTTCCTGACTGGACACTGAGTGATACTGCCTGCCTTTTCTTTTGGCCTGGGATGTTTGTATTATACTTGGAAGGTACTGAAATAAGTAGTACTGCATTCCCTATAGCTTAGAGAAGGCATAAGAAGTATATAAAAAATTAGGAAACCAATTGGGTTGATATTTTAGAGTAGCTTTAAGGGTTTTGTAGTCAACGTGTTTGTGTTTGAAGTGTTCAAATATTAGTTATGCTAAATTTTTAATTGTAGCTTAAATAACTTAAGGTAATTTAAGTATATGATCATTGCTTAAATGTATAAGAAAATGTGATTTTCAAAGTTTTGTTTATTACCGTTGTAGGTTTAGTAAATTGAACATTAAACAAAATACAAATAACGAGTGTTCATTATATGGAGAATTTCTTAAATAAAAAGATGGTAATCTCCTTTTTTTGTGCATGTGTTGGAGATATTTGTGAGTATTAAATGAATTATGGTCTGAAAAGCAGGATACAAACTTTCTCCTTAAACAAACACTCAACTTTTTTTTTGTTGTTGAGGAAGATTAGTCCTGAGCTAATATCTGTTGCCAATCCTCCTCTTTTTGCTGAGGAAGACTGGCCCTGGGCTAACATCCGTGCCCATCTTCCTGTACTTTATATGGGACACCGCCACAGCATGGCTTGACAAGCGGTGCGTCAGTGAGCGCCTGGGATCCGAACCTATGAACTCCGGGCCGCAGAAGTGTAGCGCGTGCACTTAACCGCTACGTCACCAAGCAGGCCTCTCAACTTTTATTGCCTTTTACTTTCTGGATGGTAAAGAGCTTTTTGGTCCATTCTGGGTGTGAGGGCAACTTTCTCCAGGGCTGAGAATCTCTCTTCTCTCCTTGGAGTGAAGATGAGACCTTTGGCTTTGATGGACAATGAGCACTCCCGCCTTGAGGGCTGACAGGGTGATGTCAGTTGCTAACAATTGGAGCCCAGCACTGAAGGCCCATTGAGAGCCTTCCCGGTAGGCCAGCCACAGATATCTGAGGGAAGAGAAGAAGCCAAGGCTTTGGCTTGGAGGCTAAAAGGGGTAGCGGTCAGAAGATGAGAGAGGCCAGGAAAGCCAGGACAAACCAGGCACCCTCGAGCTGAGAGAGTGAGCCTTGAAGGGTGGCTTTGGCCTAGAGGCAGCCTCAAGAGGGTCAAGTGGAGAACTCCTCCCAGAGGCCGCAGCGGGTCACAGCCCTGGCCAGGCACCGTCCGGGATTTGCATTGTGGGGATTTCACATTCTTCCTGCAGGTGCTCTGGAGCCCCAGGACCGTGGCTACTGAAGTGGGCGTGCTGGCGCTAGAGGATCAGCTATCACAGCCTGAAAATGTATTTAATATTTGGCAGAGCAAGTTTATTCTTACTATTCTTTTCAAACAAACTTGTCCTTTCCCTGACAGCTCCACAGAAGTTGAGAGGAATAACCACCTTCAATAAAGGAATTAAGCCAGAAATGGGGTGGTTTGTTTCAGAGAGCAGGGGCATAGTGAGCCACAGCTACGCAGAGAGCTCTGTGAGCGTGAGGGAGGCAGCGTGGCTACGCCTGCTGACCTTCATTTCCCCGGCGATCTGTCAGAGAAACAGGGCGTGCAACGCAGGGAGTGGAATTTAAGTGGAATTTGACGAGAGTTCTGGGGCAAGGAGAGGACCTCTAACAGCAGAAGCGTTGAGGGAGCTCAGTCGTCTTGACTGGACAGCTGAGCATTCACCCGATATTTCAACTGTGCTGTAGAGATGACAGCAGGTCTCCTTCAGCATCATGAGTCTATAATGGTTTTCTCTCTTTCTTTCTGAAGGATGGAGATACATGAAGTAATCAAAGTACTGTTAAATTCTAGAGGATGAGAATAAACCTTTACTGTATTTGGGATAGAAATTGGCATGCTGATTATACCCTGTGCTGGACTGGTGGGGAGTGACCTCCTACATTTATAAAGGCTGGGACAGCACGCCGCCATTTATTCACGCATCAAGCATTCCTCGAGAGCATAGGATGTACCTGTGCCAGGCGTTAGGAAATAATACGGCGAGTAAAACAGACATGGGCCTCTCCCTTACGGACATCACAGCTTAAGTGGGGGAGGAAGACATTGATCAATAATCACGCACATAAGTGCATAATTGCATATTGTGATAAATTCCTGAGGAAAAGATACTTGGTGCTGGGAGAGGTAAACTAGTCTGGGGCAGGAAGTTTTGAGGAACAGACCTTGAAGCTGAGCGTGAGACAAGGCAAAGGGGCGGGGAGAGGAGAGAGTTCCAGGCAGATGGAGCAGCCTGTCCGGAGCTCTATGGTGGGATAGTGCCCTCCTGGAATACTTGAGGAGCTTATAGGAGGCGGGTGTGGCCGGGGCAGGAAGGGAAAGACAGTGATGGAGAAGTGGGCAGGAGCCTACACCAAGTCCTGAAGGCCCATTAGGATTTGGTCTCTGTTCTAAGATTCAGGTGAGGCCAATCAAATGTGTAAGCAGAGGCGTGACATGACCGGACTGTGTCCAGAAAGGGTCATGCTTGCTGCCCTGCTGTAAGCCCAGTGAGGAAGGAGGGTGTTCCTGGAACACTTGGTGCTCGGGATTAGTTTCTGACTGCCCCAGGCTGTCCACAGCACCAAGCATATCGGGTTACTTGATCTTTGTAGCAATGACCTTTCTCAGCAACTCGGTGCCTTGGGCCCAGGGTAGGGCTTTGAGGGGCTTCTAAAGTTTCAAAAGCACCCCAGGAGTGCTCAATGTTGTTATTATTACTGACTCAAGGGTCTTGAGGCCTCCTGAATCATAACTGCCACGTCCTGCTGCTCCCCAGTCCCATTGGAGCTCTCTCCCACCCTAACTCCACCTTGTCTGAGCACATGATCTTACAAAGCTCGAGGGGGTATGGCTTTGGGCCATACCTTGAGCCATCTTAATCCTTCATGAAATTCATTTCTACTTTCCTCTTTACTGGCCTGAAGAACTTTTACTCACATCATTTGGGGATTAATTATGAATTTTGAGGCAATGTCCATGTAAACTGGTATGCTTTCAAACCTTAATAGTGAGATGTGAAGTCATTTTTCTCTGGTGGAATTATTAGTGAAACTATTACTTTTTTGTAGTGTTAATTTTTCATTACAAAATAATGAACAGTACCAAAAAAATAATATGGTACCAATCTTCTGGAAATTAAAGCTAGTTTTAAGGAATCTGAGTAAGATTTAGGGCTTCATGTATCACTACATCTTAGATTCAGCAATCAGAACAATTTATTTTGGGATAAATTGTATAAAAAAAGTACTATATTCTTCTCTAACTGGAGAGAGATTCTTACGCCATCAAAAGAGATCAAATTCACTCTTTCCACCACCTTGGAGCCTGCGGAAGCTGCTGGGAACAGAACTTCCAGAGCAGTAACTGTGTTGGGAGGCTGTGGTCAGGGCCATTTTTGCTGGCTGTAAGCCAGGTCTCTGGAACCAGAGGAAGTGAAACCGGCAGTTAGCCATTGATGATTAAGCAGCTAGTAACTACGGGGCATTGGAACTGGCCACCTCAAAATATGTTTCTGCCTGAAAGACACTTTGGCCCCCACCCCCACTAACTGACCAAAAGAGTTTGGGATGGGAGGCCTGCCCCTAGGACAGGCCATCACCATAGACATCTCTGGGTATCTGGGAGGGTTCTTGCTAAGCCGATTCTTAGTTCTGGTTACCCCTTGTAAGAGACATTTACATTTGTAAAGGAAATCTCCATTTGTAAGGGTGTCTGTCTTCCCTGTCCCAGGAAGAAGGGGGGGGGGGGAATGGCTGTACCTGGAAATTTATCAGAATGGAAGGTGAGGACTTAAATCTGAATGATAAACTTACCCATTGCTAACTGCGCTGTTTAGGCAATATGCTATCTGACTCCCACTAGGTTCCTATAGATCACGTCTCCCTGGATCCTGGGTCACCATGGTAACGGGTGTTCGAGCTATTTTTTTTCAGGAATTGGAACCCGTTGTCCACTTCAGGCTGGTTGAGACCACCAACCCGTCAACTGGGCCCATACAGACAGATGTCTGATAAGCGACCTTTTGACGTCAGGAGGTTAGAACTCCACCCTCAGAGTATGCTAATACCGCCGTGCTGTGAACATGCCTCCTAGGAAGGGGCATGAAGCCTGACTACACTTGCTTGCACAGATCATCAATTACCTCGTCCCTCCTCACCTCCAATGATTTCACAGCACCTTGCCCCCTACCCCGTAAATATCCCTGAGTCTCCATTCTCGGGGAAGGGGATTTGAGATTCATTCTCCCGTTTCCTCACTTGGCTGCTTTGTGATTAATAAACCCTCTCTCTCTGCTGCAATCTCGTCATCTCGGTTATTGGCTTTCTGGGCAATGAGCAAAAACGGACCTGGTGTGGTAACAGTAGTGCACAGCTTTTCTTAAAATTGAAGGTGTTTATGATACCGGCTCAAGACAAGGTTGACATAAGGGAAGCCACATTGTAGAAAACAAACCCTATTGTAAATTTGAATGACCTCTGACTAACTAGCTCAGCTGGATCTGCACCCTCTAGGAGATCTAACTGCTCTGTAGATTTTACAACCCCTGCTTGTGCATGTACCTCCCAGCTGCGATAAGATGATAACTTTTTCCTTTTGAGTTCCTTAGGAATGTGATGACCTCCAAACAGAGAATCTATGCTGATAGCCATCATCAATGAAAACTGAAAGATCTGGTGTGGCACTCCCAGTCTGTAACACCAGAAGGTCAACATTCGTAACCCTCTCCTCTATAACCCACCGGCCTGTATAACTGCTGTAAGATTTTGTGCCCCCTTAAGATGGTTCTTTGAGACATTAGTTGGCCATCTTCCCCCTTGCTAGCAAGCTGTAATAAAATGCCCTTTCTCTGCCACCATCTTGCCTCTTGACGATTCGCTTTTGTCTCGTGGCGAGCATATCATGCCCTTTGTGTGGTAACATTTATGCCCGACTTGAAACTGAATTCTGTTTGGGCAAGAGATGAGCTTATGAGCATAAAGCACAACACAGTGACTCCCAGTGGCAAACCAAACAAAACCAGAGGAATCTGGGGAAAGGTAACTTGTGCTCATGGAAACAATGGCATGGTTCCTACTGAACTCTGAAGCAGCTTTCCTGCTAAGGCCATTACACATAGAATCCATGTGGTGCTGCACCCTTCATGGATTTAAACTTACTGAAAAGTAAATAAATAAAATTGCGGGTTTGTTCTCTTGAAAACACAAAAGATATCAAATTCTGATGTCTTGGAAGGGCCAAACAAGGGGATGTGGAGCTTTGAAGTGAGGGCAACACGTTAGGGCCCTTCCTCCTGACCTGCCCTTCACGTCACGTAGGCAGCCTGTCCGGAAGGCCCTTCCACTTGCCCCTCACTCCACTTCCCCCGTGGATTACTGATGGCCTGCTCTGCTCTCCGCAATGGGCCTTTTGTGGGGGCCCCTGGGTGTCTTTTCTAAGGTGATGATCCTGGCAGAGGTAAGAGCCATTCTTGCATAGAAAACTAATCAGGTGAAAATGTTAAGCAGCTTGAGATCAGCACAAGGAGAGTAGGTCATGAATTTTATGAGGAATCATTAAGAGAACTGCCCTCTGAGAGCTGGAGACCCAGGAGGGCTGGTAGTGTAGCTCCAGTCCCAGTGCAGGGAAGACTGAGGCCCAGCTGGAACATGGTCAGGCGGTGGAGACAGTGCTCCCATACCTCACCGTCTGTCCTACACAGGCTTCAACGGGTCAGGTGCTGTCCACCCACACTGGGGAGGGCCATCCGCTCTACTCAGTCTACCGACTCAAATATTGATCTCACCCAGAAACGCCCTCACAGACACACCCAGAATAATGTTTAGTCAAATATCTGAGCCCCTGGGCCCAGTCAAATTTGGCACAAAAAATTAACCCATCACACTGTGATATATTTTTAAGGTTAGAAAAATAACTAAGTTACAGAAAGCCTATGAGGTAAGCGTCATTTGTGTAAAATATGTACATAGGGTCATATAGACACACCCCACAGGTGACAGCCCGAGCGCTGTGACTACTGTATTGGAGAGTGCTGCTCCAGGGCCCGACCAGAGCAGGGGTGTCAGCCTGGTCTTGGGTAAACTCTAGCCTTGCAAGGTTAAA
Source organism: Ceratotherium simum simum (assembly GCF_057802395.1). Classification (NCBI taxonomy): domain Eukaryota; kingdom Metazoa; phylum Chordata; class Mammalia; order Perissodactyla; family Rhinocerotidae; genus Ceratotherium; species Ceratotherium simum. Next base: position 61,904,040 of record NC_141914.1, read on the forward strand.
CTGACCTTTTTTTTTTTCCTTCCTTCCTTCCTTCCTTCCTTCCTTCCTTTCTTTTTTATTGTGGTAACACTGGTTTATAATATATAAATTTCAGGTGTACATCATTATATTTCGATTTCTGTATAGATTACACCGTGTCCACCACCACCAAAATACTAATTACAATCCTTCACCACACACATGTGCCTAGTCATCCCTTTCATCCTCCTCCCTCCCCCCTTCCTCTCTGGTAACCACGAATCCAATCTCTGTCTCTATGTGTTTGTTTATTGTTGTTATTATCTACTACTTAATGAAGGAAATCATACGGTATTTGACCTTCTCCCTCTGACTTATTTCACTTTGCATAATACCCTCAATGTCCATCCACGTTGTCACAAATGGCTGGATTTCATCATTTCTTATGGCTGAGTAGTATTCTATTGTGTATATATACCACAGCTTCTTCATCCATTCGTCCCTTCAGGGGCACGTAGGTTGCTTCCAAGTCTTGGCTATTGTGAATAACGCTGCAGTGAACACAGGGGTGCATGTATCTTTATGCATTCGTGTTTTCAATTTCTTTGGATAAATACCCAGCAGTGGAAGAGCTGCATCGTATGGTAGTTCTACTCTTAATTTTTTGAGAAATCTCCATACTGTTTTTCATTTCATGTGCTCTGATTCTTCAGAGCTGTGTCACTTTTAAACCAACTAACTAATCCAGTAACTAGTCAACTCCTCTCCATTGACTTCACAGCCTCCTCCTGGTACCACCTATGTCCTCTCTTCCCCTTCACAGACAGGGTTTTGGAAATCATTTTCTATAACCACGGAACATTTCCTCACACGCACTCACTCCTCAGTCTCTGCCATCTGGGCTCCCATCAAGCTGTTCTCAAAGCACCTCCTCATCAGAGTCACCATCATTGCTGTGTTAGTTTGCGAGGGCTACCGCCACAAAGCACCACAGCCTGAGTGGCTAACACAGCAGAAGTTTATTTCCTCACAGTTCTGGAGATTGGAAGTCTGAGATGATGGTGTCGGGAAGATTGGTTTCTTGCTAGGCCTCTCTCCTTTGCTTGTAGATGGCTGCCTTCTCCCTGTATCTTCACATGGTCTTCTCTCTGTGTGTGGCTGTGTCTTAATATCCTCTTTTATTTATTTATGTATTTTTGCTGAGGAAGATTCATCCTGAGCTAACATCTGTGCCAGTCTTCCTCTATTTTGTATGTGGGTCACTGCCACAGCTTGGCCACTGACGAGTGGTGTAGGTCCACTCCTAGGAACGGAACCCAGGCTGCCAAAGCAGAACACACTGACCTTCACCACTAGGCCACAGGGCTGGTCCCACTAATATCCTCTTTTTTTAAGGACACCAGTCACATTCAATTAAGTCCCACCCATATGGCCTCATTTTACCTTACTTACCTATTTAAAATCCTATTTCCAAATACAGTCACATTCTGAGGTACTGGGAGTTAACTCCTCAACATATGAATTTTGGGGGACATAATTCAACTCAAAGCAACTGCTTTGTTTCGAAATCCTACATATATTTTCCACCCTTATCTTCATCTCTCAACATCATTGAACAATGGTGTCCACTCACCTACAACTCTCTCCTCCCTTCCATCTGTGACTCCACACTCCTGGGTTTTCTCCCACCTTTCTGGCTGCTTCCTCTCAGTCTATGCTATAGACTCCTCTTCCTTTGTCATGCCTTGGAATATTGGTGCTACTTGGGGTTCTGTCTTTGTTTTCTCTTCTTATACACACTCTAATTCACTTGCATGTCTTTTGCTACCTGTTCTTGGCTTTCCAATGCTGCCCAGATCCCTGCCTTCAACGTAGATTTTCTGCTGAGCTCTGGACCAAAATACACGACCATCTAATGGACATGTGTCTATACCTGGATGTTCTACGTAACTTAAACTCAATAGATTCAAACTCAGTCGTCTTCCTACCTTGTCCAAACCTGCTCTTCCTCTGTGAGCTCAGGGAGCGGCACCTCCGTTCACCTACTTGCTGTCTAGAAGCCTGCAGCTCCATCTTGACTTCCTCTTCCCTCCCATCTACCATATCCACCCTCACACTCCCACAGCTATAAATCCTGTCTCCCTAAGACTCTTAAATTCTGCTGCTTCTCTTCGTCTCCACTGCCACGCTGCTGGTTCAAACCACTATCTAATCTTTCTAAAATACAAACCTGATCATGTCCCTTCCCTGCTTACAATACATCAGTGACTTCCCATTTCTCTCAGGATCAAGTTCACAGCTCCTAATGTGATTCCTCTGTGATCTATCCCCCATTTCCTCCCCTTGCATTCTCTGTTCTAGGTTTACCCAAAACGCATCACAGCCTCTCTCACCTAGGGGCCTTAACACCTGCTGTTCCCCTTCTGGAATCCTCTCCTTGCCCGCCTGCTTTGGCCTGACCATTCCTACTCATCTTTCAGTTTCAGCTCTTGGAGGTCACTCTCCATGGCTGTCTGGGCCATGTGTCCCTCTATGTGTCCCCACAGGACTCTAACTTCCAGTTCCCCCACAAGACTGCGAGTTCCTTGAAGGCAGATCGTGTCTGTCTTATTTACCACTGACACACACTGGGTGCTCCCCACAGCAGAATCCTTAAATGGAGCGTGGCTGGATACACTAAATGCACTGAAATGCATTTACTGAAGGGCTTATGGGGACCTTCTTCCCATGACTTCTAGGGTGAGATCTCCAGCTGCTCTCTGCCCACCCAGAGATTTTTCTACACCACAAGCCATGCTAGAGAGCCTGGAGCCCTGTCCTCCTGGTGCTGGCATCTCAAGGAGATTATTTGGAAAGAGCAGGGAGGGAGGCCTTTTCCCCTACACTTGAGACAGAGCCCCTAGATTAATCAGCATAAGTTAGCTTCCGGGTCAGCCTCAAATAAAGTAGGCAGAGTCTATATAAGTTCACAGGTCAGACGAGTGGATTTGAAGAGAACACAAGACAGAACTCTCCAACACTCTCTTAGATAGCGGTAGGGTATGTTTATGGCCATCAGATGCAAGGTTTTTATTTTTCATTTGTATGAAAATATTTATAGAGGGACTACTCTATGCCAGGCTCTGTTCTGGATGCACACAGTTAGAACTGAGCACCTCAACATACACACAGGCAACCAAATCCCCAGAAGTGACCACCCCACAGAGTGCAAGAGCAGTGTAAATATTATACTCCTCTTATAAGTTATCTTATTTCACAAAGTCAGGGACATTTAAATGCCAAGGGCATGTGTTTTGCTATAAGGGAATATTTACAAAACTATGAGAGTATTGCACCTCTGGATATTTTTATAAGAGTAAATCAAAGCAAAGTAGCCAGATCTAAAGAAATGCATTTAGTGAAGACTGTATACTTTGAAGTCTGATCAAGTGCAGAATGAGACCAAGAATTCTCCTCCATTAGGATATTCCTAGCACGAGGAAGGGGCTGCTCTGACACAAATTAGTGGGGCCGGCACTGGATCGGGAGGATTCTTGAGGACACAGAATTCCAGAATTAGTAAGCACCAAAAGAAGGGCCCAGACCAGGTCTCTTAGCTACTCCTGGGTAATGGTTTGATCACTGTTCCAGCGGGAAGAAATAACCAAATGAGGGAAATCAATTGACACCTGAGGTCATGGAATGAGCAGAGCAGGCACCCGGCAAGTGCTCCCCGCATTGCCATCCTGGCAGGAAGAAAAGGCTGGCCAGATTTCATCCCCAGGGGAACAGTTATTTCTCTGCCTTAGTGTGAAAGCACTAAGGTAAACAGGAGAATTCTTGTGGGAAGCCAACCAAATTTGTGTTTTGTTGACTTTTGTCAATAAGAACATCACGCTCTCTTCCCATCTTTCCATCCTTAGTGTGAACAAAATTCTTGGAAAAGGCTCTAGGGACTTTGCAGCCAGTGTTGGGAAAGTCACGCCTCCCTGCACCAGGCTCTCTTTAAGGTTATGGGTTCAAGTGCCACAGTAACTTCTTGCTGTGCACCCACACCTCGACAGTCTGTGGCCATGAGTTTAAATTTTCCTTATTCACATTGTGCCTTCCCAAACAGGCTGTAGTATCTTTGAATGTAGGAGTATCCCTTGCACATGAGAGGTGCCTGCTTCACATTTAATGAAATACGTCATAGGCATTAAATCTCTGAGTGCATCAGAAAGAAGCGCTAGAGGCAAAAAGCGTTGGTCAGCCCTAAGGTTTGTTAAGCGTTCACAGTATGTGAAAACGACTGGGTTCATTCACCGTTCATTCATTGACACCTTCATTCATTCAAACACATACTGAGTGCCTCGTATGTTGGTGACATGGGGTGACAACACTCACGGTTCTTGGTGTTGGTGAGAAACGTAGATGCAAGAGATTTGGGGAACAGCCCCTCTGCACAAACACCCCCACGTGTCCGCGGGGCTCTGGCTTCTTCCCTATTTGTCGGGACGTTACTGCTTAGAAGAAAAGGACGAAACAGAGTCAAACGAAGTTCACTGTGTGGGTTTGTGTGTTCCCTTAGAACTTACACTCAGCAGTCCTCAAGGGAGGACTTTGGCTGAACCCGGTGTGCTAGCGGGAAAGAATCACAAAAGTCTGGGGTTTTTTGACCAGAAAAATTCCCTGTGGTCTGACAGATTACCATTTCCCACACGGCCCTCCCCATCAGAGAAACGGAAGTCTCCCTTTCAACTGACTCAGCTGCTTCTTCTGGATGTTTCCCCCATGTGTCTAAGTAATATGCTTCTGTACTGATTTTTCAGATTTAGGTACAAACTCCTGACTTCCTTCTATGAAAGATGAGGATTTAGCACTCTTGTTCTCCCAATCTTCCAAAGTAATTATATCATAATTTTTGGTTAAATCTATACTCAAAGTTAACACTGTTGTGATTATTGTAACTATTTTTCTCAGATAAGGCATACAGCGCACACTGAGAATGTTTCCTTTGTTAGACACATTTTCCCCCGCTGGAGTTCAAAATTATCTTATGTTTTGATCTATACCTATTCCCAACGCTCCTCCAACTCTTTGCCAGACTGTTAATCTCCTCGTAATAGTTCAAGCAGTCAGGTTATCTGTTGACTTTTGACTTTTAACACACCCTCCCTGGAGCCCACTGGCTTCCTGTCTGACGTGTCATCCGGCTCTTCTTTGCTGGATCCCTGTTTCTTGAATCCTCTGTCTTCTTTTTTCCTGGTTTACTCCTTCATTTTGGTGAGGTACATCCTCCAGCAGCTTCCCAATAAAGCATGCTTGGATTCTATTGAATTTTTTTTCCTGTTTTTATATTTTTTAAAATTGAGAATGCGTTTTTGTTCTATGAATAGTCTGGGTTTTTCCATTGGTGCAATTATCTTCTATTACTTCTCTGAAGATATTAATTATGATTTTCCTGAAAGTTTATTCTGCTCTTTGTACTGTCTTGGTTTCCTCTGAATTTCTATGTTAGACTAGGATTCTCAGTAATCATCACCTATAAGTCTTTTCTTTGAGGACTTTGGTTTCCCTAGAGAAACTCAGGTGTTGAGGCTGGGCCACCAGGATGCTCAGATGCAGTGGTGAAAAGTTGCTGGTGGATCTCACCATTCATTCAGCAGGCCAACTTGCCCTTAATCCCTTCTCTAGTATGTTTTTTGTTGGATGAGGGAGATACCTGGCTGGTGGGATGGAGAAGAAATCTGGGGATCCACCAGCATTTGGTACAGCCTTTTAACTAACACCCCACCTCCTGAGAGGTTTCTTGGTGCTTCCAATCCTGTGCAGTTCAGGGGCTCTATGGGACCAACCTGTTAGCGTCCTGCCTCCTCTCTGCAACCCTGATCTCTAAGTCACTCATCACTGTCTGCTTTCCAGTTTCCAACGTTTTGTTCACAGCTCTCTCCATTCTTGTTGCCTTTTCTTTTAGCTTTGTCTTGGAGGATTTTGTTGCTGGTAACAAAATCTTACATTGTAAGGAAGGTTCAAGAGAGAATGGAGACAAAAGAGGGTGTTTGATCCAGCACGTTGACTTAGATGATGACTCCACCTTTCTTCAATGGAAAAAAGGAAGTCCTTAAAATAGATTCTGTGGAAATTCCACCCAGTTTGAGAAGGTTGCTGAATCCTCAAGTCTCTTGGCCCAGTTCACAACCCTCAATGATCTTGTATCTGCCATGTAAAAAAGGTGAGCAATTACTGCTTATTGACCATTTGAATGAATAAACGGATCGAGAGTTCACTAGCGGTGCTGTTGACTCCTCTGGAAGCTAAAGGATTCAAAACTCAGAAGAGGGGAGAGCACAGCAAGTTCAGTGAACTCAGCAGCAGTGGGTCCCATATATGGTTGCAGATTAGGATCATCTGGGAAGTTTCTCGAATTATGGATCCCTGGAGATCATTCTAGAACTAACTGAATCCTAATCTCAGGAACTGGGTCCTGGAGAATCTGCCTTTTTATGAAGCAACTGCTCACCTTTAGTCTTCTTGTAACATGAGAAAAGTAAGCCTCTAGTGTTTAAGGCACTGCTCATCATATTTTTTTGTTGCTTGCAGCTGAAGGCATTCCTGACAGATATGTGGGACTCATAAGGGTCCTGAAACCCCGAATGGGGGAGGGTGTGGATGGGGCCGGATATGCAGCCAGCTGAGGGCTTTCCAGGGGGAGGGGTGGTGATTGGGAATGCTCTCAGATGCTCCCCAGGCTTCCAATGCTGACCTGCTTCTCCCTGCTCCACCCCTCGCCCAGCCTAGCAGACCTACTCTGGTCTCTATGGGAGGCACTGGGGTGTGGTTGTCTGGCAATTTCTCTAGCCTTTCTCCTTGTTCCATGTTTCTCTATGTGCTTCATAGTGTGCCCCTAGCCTCACTTTTTGATTCTCAAAGCTGTTTTGGAGTCACAAAGCTCAACATTGACTATTTGTGGCTCTTTTCAATCCCTCTCTATCAACTTTACTTTTCCATGAGGCCACTTGGCCATTGTAGAAGGAAGTGGGGAAAGAAAAACCCACAGATTAATATCTTAAGATAATATCTTGCCATGTTTGTTAATAACAACCTGCCCATTGTTGCCCCACGTCAGGGAGGCAATGGGAGAGGCAAGAGCCTGAAAGCATTGTGTACATGGATGGGGGAGGTGAGGGGTATAGGTTGATGGTTCTAAGTAGCTCCTTTTATTGAAGAAGTCACAAAGGCCAGCCCAGTTTCAAGGGGAAGGGAGAAAGACTCCATCTCTTAATGAGGGAGCAGCAATGTTCTGGATGAGCACGTGGAATCAGAAATACTTCGCAGCCATTTTTGGAAAATACGATCTACAACAGCAAGTGTCTTCCTTTAAAAGGCTACTGCCTTGGGACCAGTAGGACAACCAGACTTTCACATGGCAGTGAGTTAGTTTCAATTCTAATGGATAGCTAAGGGGAACGGGTGATTTCTGCTTAGGGATAGAAGACGCTGAATTGGGAGCACTTTGGGGGTAGGGAAGGTATGGTGGAGACACCCCCGTTTAAGGCTTAGGGTCTGGGGTAGGAAGGATTAATGAGGAAGAGATGGTTGTAGTGCCCGGATATGAAGACTGCTCATCTCTTGTGATCAGCATTTCCCACCCAACGCTGTTGGTTTCTGGACAGCGAGTCTCACACCCTCTTATAAAATCTCTCTTCTTTGAGACTCATGCTTCTCTCTGCATGTTCATTTCTGTCATCTACAGCTCCTCATTCATTCTCACCCCTCTACCTCTGAAAAGGTGCTGCCTTCTGGGGTCTCACAACATCTTTATGCACCTCTCTCATTGTGTTTATCATTCTGTACAATAATATTTTGGTTCCTGGACCATCTCTAGTACTGGACTTTGGGCTTCTTGAAAGTGGGATCTGTCAATTTGATTTCTGTATCCCAAATGTCTAAGAAAGTCAGAGGCCTCAATAATGTTTGTTGAATGAATGAATGAATGAATGAATGGCTCTGGGCCATGTCTAGCAGTCTCCCCCACCAAAGGCCAGCAGTGACCATACTGATCCCACCATCCCCCAGCTTCCCAGGGAAGAAACTCTTGATGTTTCTGAGGCTGAAGACACTCTCCTCTACTCTCCTCCAGCACCCAACTCCCTTGGCCTCAGCATGAACCATGTCAACACCTGCAATTACTCCACTTGCGATATATGTAACTTGAATAGTTAGCTCTCTTATTATAACCTCCCAGCTCTCCTCTGCCTTTTCTTCCACTATATGCTTGCTCTTCAGCCTCAGGTTGACAAAGTCCCTCAGCTAGAAAGTGGTAAGGCCAAGATTTAGACCCAGATCCCAAAGCCCTGAGTCCCTGCTCGTTTATCAACAATTCTACCCAGAGGCAGACTCTTCCCAGCCTATGATCTACACACGTATCCCCACCCACATCAGTTCTTTCCATTCCTAGAATTTTCACCTGTTCTCTCTCTATTGGCTCCTTCTCCTGAGAATATAATTAAATGCAAATAGCTCCCATTTTAACTCACTTCCATCCATTAACCAAAATTTCCTTTCTAAACACTGCTTTCTATTTTCCTTTCACACCAAAGTTTCTTAAAAAGCATCCCCAGGGGCCGACCCGGTGGTGCAGGTGGTTAAGTGCGCGCACTCCGCTGCGGCGGCCCGGGGTTCGCCGGTTCGCATCCCGGGCCTGCACCGACACACTGCTTGTCAGGCCATGCTGTGGCAGCGTCCCATATAAAGTGGAGGAAGATGGGCACGGGTGTTAGCCCAGGGCCAGTCTTCCTCAGCACAAAAAGAGGAGGATTGGCATCGGATGTTAGCACAGGGCTGATCTCCTCACCAAAAAAAAGAAAAAGAAGCATCCCCAGTTTCTTTCCCTTGGACACTGTCACCAGTTGTCTCCCTTCTCCTTTTCTATGTTTCTGTAGCTGGCCAGCTACTTCTCTGGGTGACACATTCTTTCTAAAAATTTTAATGCATTCAATCAGATTCCAGTCACGTTTTCTTGGCTTGAGAGCCATTGGTCTTTTCAGGGTGATTTTTCAGGATTCTGTTCTGATCTGGTAGGTGTTATTTTTATGGATTGGGGGTGGAGGAGATGATTTTATTCACATAGATGCAGATTTTCAGCCTCGAATACTCATGTGCTCTGATCTCATATACCACCTAAACTGAGTTGACTCATACAAAGTGAGAGTGTAAAGCTGAGTTACCCAGGAGCTCGAGAACGGGGCATTTGGAATGAATGCTTGGTTTCTACTTTGCCAATAATACCTTTTCTCCTTCCCACTTTCCTAAGCAGCAATACCGTGGGCTTGAACACTGCATCGTACTCTTTGTATCAACGTTTGGTGAAGTCAACTTACATTCCTGTAAGCAATAGAATTATGGGAAGGTACCATCATTTCTTTCCAGCTAGTAAGGGAGTGTCTAAAGGCCAGCTTGACTAGAAACGATGCTTTGTTACTCAGGGTAATATTTGCAAGCATTAGGGAATGCTATTTGCACCTTTGTTTGTATTCTATTCTCCGTTGATTACTACCAAGCTGTTCCTTAGAAGAAGGTGGGGCATCTGCTTGCTGGATTCAGGTAGAGCATGGTTTATAACACACACATTCTTGCTCTTAAACCAAAGAGGCTTGTGAGTCATAGCAAACAGCATGAAAAATTTGAAATGAGCTGCCAACTCAGACACTTTGAAGTGAATACTCGTATTCATAAAATGTTGTTTCCTGTATTTAACAGATTACTTATTTTCACTTCACAGGAAAATTTTTCCCTTTTTTCAGTTAAAGAAAATTCCATGGTATTTGTTACCCAGTTATTTGTTCTGGTTAAAAGTCCTCCTAATTACCTGTGAAGCAATAATGTGATGCCCTTTTCCGTTTTTCTGGTGTATTTGCTCTTCCTTTTCATTTTCTAGTTCACACACGAAATCTTTAAGTTAAATGAACAAATTATTTTTTAAAAAATGCTCAAAATCCTTTCATTTTTATTGTCAGAGTTGAGACATCACTCATATGCCAAGGGATATTCTTGTTATAATAAAATCTCCTGTAATCATCAAGGGATAAACCAGATTTCAAGTCCCAATAGCAATGTGTTCACTTCTCACAGAGGATCCACGTTCGTGAACAGATCACAGTGTCGCCCTTCCCAGTGCATCTCTCACGTGGCTCCGGCATTGTGTGAAGAGGAATGCTCAGGGTCCCTCGAGCACGGAGCTGGTCGTTGTGAGTGAAGTCAGCTCAGTAGCACAACAGCGTGACGAGAACCAGATGACACACTTTTCCAGGAGGAAGTCTTTACTTCCTGATGTACTTACTGGAAGATAAAGGTACTATTTAAAATCAAAATACTGATTTGTCTTCCAGGAGATGAGCATAATTTGTCTGGGAGTATATAATGTAGCTCTTTTTCCTTTTAAGTTTTGGGAGTGTCTTGAGAGGCCTAAATGGGCTTTTTTGTTGTTGTAGTTTTTTTTGGAGAAAGGTTAAGATGAGTGGGAGCGTAAAAGACAGATTGCTCCATACAACGAAATGAGATGAATCTGGAATTTCAGGTAGCTCTGGAAAGGGTAAGAGCCTGAGAAAAGAGAAGAAGTGAGACATGAGGAAAGAGATGGGGGAGAACCCAGCGATGTGGTGGAGGATGGGCCTGAGGAGTCACAACTGCCAGCGGGAGGTCCCTGTGGGAAGGATGGCCAAGGGACTTTTAAGAACAATGAGCACTGGCTTTCAGTTTCAGACTATTCTCTACTTGGGGGTTTTGCTCCCTACTCCTACTCTCTACTCCTTCTCTGTTGCCCCAAAGCCTTCATGGAGTGTCTACTATATCTGGCAGATTTGTAGAGGTGGATTTGGGCCTGAAGGAAGAAGGGACCGTGTCCAACATTTAGAAAAGTGATGTGAGGAGAAGAGGCAGAGAGGCACAACTGGGGCCAGAGAGTATGCAACTGCCCCCCACCCCACCCCAGGACCCTCCTGGTGGTATTAGGAAGAGCCTTGGGGATCCCCCACACAACCTGGAGGTGGGCCTATGTCAGTGTCAGAGAGAAGCAGTGCAGGAGGAACCCAGGAAACTGAAGGAGGCCAGATAGGCTGAGGAAGAGGGTCTTGCAGGAGAGTGGGGAGCTGCAGGGAGGCTTGGGAGGCTGGAGAAGAACTATGACCATCAGAAGGGAGTTGTGGGCTGTCTAACAACCCCAGGGCTCCCCTGAAATATCTGGGGAGGGGTACCAGGTAAAAGACTAAATCCTTCCGACCAACCAAGTTGGGGCATTATGGCCAAGATGCTGTGATACAGAGTGGAAGTGGAGCCTGATTTGGGGGTCAAGAGCCTCTTGAAGCCAGGTACCTGAGGGTCACTGTAGATATTCAATAAGAACATGATTGCCTTTTGACCTTGTTCCCAACACAGACATAGATGAATCTTGTCAATTTGCTGTTGTCTTGTTTAACTTGAGGGGTGACTCGGGTCTCGAGGATTTGTGAGCTTGTTTTGCAGAAGAAAGAAGGTGCCTTTGGGGAGGTTGCGAACACCAGATGGCTGGCCCCCAGCTGCCATTGCAGATTGCCCAAGGGCTTCTCTGGAGTGCTCTGAGACTCCTCCTGCCAAGCCCCTTAGCTCTATAAAACCTCCTGCTTTCTGCTCTCGTTAAGGTGGATTTTTGTGAACTCATGCTCCCACCTTCTCATCTTGGCCAACTCGAACAAAACTTTTCTCCATCTCCAAGCACGAATGTCTCAGTGCTTGGCTTACGCACATCGGGTACACGAACTTGAAATTAAGAGGTTCGGTATCATTCTGCAGTCTAGGATAGTTAGGTTTACGTGCTACTCTGTCCATCTAAGGCTTCAATTTACGAGAGAAAGGAGCTGGATTAAATGACAGCTAAATTTCTTAATTTCTGACATTCAAGAACTTTAGTATATAACATTTCAAGTTCCACTGTCCCTCTCAATTTTCCTAACACTGTTAGATAAACCACCAACTATTTGATTAGTTTAATTTTACTTTTAGACTCTCGTTTGAAGGTATGTGGCCCATCAAATGAGAAATTGGTTGACACTTTTTCTTTTTTCTTTTTTTTTTTTGTGAGGAGATCAGCCCTGTGCTAACATCCGCCAATCCTCCTCTTTTTTTGCTGAGGAAGACGGCCCTGGGCTAACATCTGTGCCCATCTTCCTCCACTTTATATGGGACGCCGCCACAGCATGGCTTGCCAAGCAGTGCGTCGGTGCGAGCCCGGGATCCGAACCAGCGAACCCCGGGCCGCCGCAGCGGAGCGCGCGCACTTAACCGCTTGCGCCACCGGGCCGGCCCCTCTTTTTTCTTTTTAAAGATTTTATTTATTTATTTTTCCCCCAAAGCCCCAGTACATAGTTGTCTGTCATAGCTGCACATCCTTCTAGTTGCTGTATGTGGGACGCGGCCTCAGCATGGCTGGAGGAGCGGTGCCTCGGTGCGCACCCGGGATCCGAACCCGGGCCGCCGGCAGCGGAGTGCACGCACTTAACCGCTAAGCCACGGGGCCGGCCCTCTTTTTTCTTTTTAATAAGAAAGTTTTAAGAAAGAAAAACAAAATATATATTTCACAACTAACCTGAAGTCCCATAACATGCCAGAATCCCTCAATCTCCCAAAGCAGTTAGTAGGAAATTGCAGACTAACCAAACTTGCCTTTGTGTATTTTATTCCTCTGCAATTTTGGCTACAAAGGTTGCAATGCAAGAAGAAAAGAGAACCACTGCATATTGCTAGGCTGTGACTTCTGAAGCAAACTTGAGACTGAAGGTTAAAGTTGGTTGAATGTAGCAGAATAATTTCTTGTTCCTAGAGAAAGGGATTCTAATGCAGAGATTATGACCTATGACCTGAGATTTTTCCAAGAGTGGGCAGTGTGTTATGGTGGCAGGTGCATGGTGACTTGGCAGACAGGATAGAGAAAGTTAAATGATCTTCATGAGACAATAGCTCTTGGGACAGAAATTAGTGATGACATGGGAGAACCGAGTGATGTGCTCCTTACTAGGGAGGAAATCAGCATTTTAAAATCCTCTACACATTTAAAATTCTTTGGCCTATAATCCTGGAGCACTTCACTGTTCTAAGTGTCTGACAAGGACTCCTGAGGGACCAGGTACCAAGATGCAGCTACAGATTATGTTTATCCTTTGACCACAAGACCAGGAGCTGGAGGATCCCAAGGTCAAGACAGGGCCCTGGGTAATCTGCTGACGTCGATTAGAATTCATTTAGAAAAATGCAGATGGAATGCAACAGTCTCACATATGGACATAATATACACATAGTATTTTAGCTGAAGTGCCTGGAGATGTTTTCTAGAGGTCTCACTGAACAAGAGGTCTGGGAGATGGATGCAGCTCACAGTTCAACTGCTGCTCCTTCCAGGCTGCTCCTGAGGCCATTTCAAGGCCAACTAGAGGTTAGGCAAGTCAGGTGCTTCAGAATTAGTAGTAACTCACTCTTCAGATCAGCTTTGAACTTGATCAATGACTTCTCTCAGTGGATTTCAGATCTGTCAATTTTTACGTTTAGTATTTTGAAGCTAAGTTATTGGGTGTGTAAGGATTTGCGATTGTGCTATTTTTCTGTTGGATTGACTCCCTGATCATTATAAAGTGTCCTTCTTTCTGTTTGGTGATGTTTCTTGCCTCACAATTTGCTTTCTCTGACATTGGGCTAGCCGTACCAGCTCCTTGTGGTGAACGTTTGCATGGTGACTCTTTTTCCATCCTCTCACTTTCAATCTTTCTGTGTTCTTATATTTAAAATGTATCTATTTTTTTAATCCAGTATTACAGTTTTAGCTTTTTACTTGGATTATTTAGTCAATTTATATTAATTATTGATATAGTTGGGTTTATAATAACTATCTTACTCTTTGTTTTCTAATTAACCCATCCACTCTACGTTCTACTTTTAATTTTTACTTTCTTTCTTTTGGATTAATAATTGTTTTTATTATTCCATTTTATCCAAAATATCCATTTTATTCATTAACTTGTCATAGCCTTCTTTACTGACTATTTTCATTTCTTCAGTGCCCATCTCTGGCTGCATACTAAGGTATTACCTTCAGTTCCAGGTTCCATTCTAGGTTGAAAAGAGGAGAAGTAGCAGAATTTCTGAGTGCTAAGAGGTGAGCAATAGATGGTTTAAGCTTAGAAATTAATGGCTGGATGGATAAATAAAGATGGAGGGCTTAATCAGTTAATTCTTTGAAGGGATCCATGATATTCGTGGTTTTATAATGAAAGGGACTGCATCCGCAACGACAGAAAACAATGATGTTTACCATAATTAACTCCTTTTAATTTGTCTTCTGGTCTTGATCGATATAACCAATTGCTTTTGGAAATTTCCACCAGATTACCCACAAGTATCTCAAATTCAATGTATCCTCCCTTCCTCACTGCCCTGGGCCCCTTTCTCTGTACTCTGTCACAACTCTGTACACAGTTGCCAAGCCAAGAACCTGGGTGCCATGTTTGACTTCTCCCTCTTTCTCATCCCCTTTCAGCACGAAGTCTGATTGCCTCTATATCCTAAAGATTCCTCACGTCCATCCACATCCCTCTATCCTCGCATTCTCCCTGCCTCCACCCTGTTTTGTCCATTGTTGAACCTCAGAACAGTGTTTACAGTGGAGCAGTAACTCAGTTTGCTGAATGAGTGAGTGTCCACTTCTCACGGAAACTAACATTTTAAGATAAAGAATGACTATCCTCTTGCCATATCAATTTACCTCTTTTCAAATGCTAAAGGGGGCCACAAGAGGTATGGGGGACAGATGCAGTAGGATGGATTAGTAGCAGAAGAGCATCATAAAGGATATAATGTTTTAACTCTCTTTGAGTCCTACACTAGCTGGGCTTCTCTCCTCACATTCGGAAACAAAGGATGCTGTCCCTGGAGGTCATAATAACCAAAGTGAGTAAAAGTCTGAAAGCCAATTTTCAATTCCCAAGTGTTTGGCCATCCGGGATTTTTTACTTGATGAATCAGAGTAATGCAAAAAAGTGGGACCTCCAGCCCCCGGGGTTTTATGGCACCTATAAAACGTGTTTTACAGTTTCTGCTCAATTTTATGCTGTTAAGCTAAACATTTGATATCATATGGCACTTTAACCACATTGATTTATGGTTAAGTCAGCAATTGCATCTGTAATAAAAAGTCCAAAGTATGGGTTTTAAAAGTAATCTACTGTATTTATTATTGACATAAACAGTTACCTGCAGTCCATTTGAACATCATCGTAGATTTAACTCATGTATTAAAGATATTATGTTTCCCACTCAGCAAGGTCATCACCAAGGTGAAAACTGTATATGGTTGGAAATGAAAAAGATCAAATGTGTAATGATAAATATTTTTCAAATAAATGATATATAGGATTTCATCTTTCTATGTTCCCGATTAATAATAATATTCTGTTTATTTTATTTTTTATGCCACCTCCTTCCCCCAGTCCCCAATTCCAGCAACCACTAATCTATTCTTCATCTCTATAATTTTGTCATTTCAAGAACGTTGTATAAATGGAATCACAGTCTGTAACCTTTTGAGATTGGCTTTTTTCATTCAACATAATTCCCTTGAGGTCTGCTTTGTTTTGCGTGGATTGTCTCATGCTTATTTTGTCAGCGTGGCTACAACTAGGGTGGCATAATTCAATTAATTTAAGAACTACTTCAATACAAACCAAAGTAAGAGAGTCTAAATTCAAAGTAATTTCATAACAGGGGAAAATTACTTAAAATAAGTCCATGTTAATGAGTGAGAAATGTTTGTTTTTAGACAGTGTTAGAGCAAGTTTGGACAAAAATGCATCTAGTTCATCTAAGAGGTGGTTGGCAGCACAATTAAAAAAACACCCGATTTCCCTAATGCTAATTTAAGAGATGTTTTAGTTAAACATTTGGAAAATATTATGAAAAATTTGAAAAGGTTACATTTTCATTTTGCATTTGCAGAATGTATATTTTTTAGTATTTAAGCATTTATTGAGTTCATCCTGTGTGTACACAGTAAGCCCCAAAGTCATAAAAAAACAAAATGTGCATGGGCCGAAGGCACAGATTTGTATTGCTTTCCATTGACTAGCTAGTGTGTTCCTTGCTATTGTTCTTAAGATGTATGTGGGTTTATTTTTGTTTTCATCAATAAATTGAAAGTTTGACAAAGGCTCTTTCTTGTCAAATACCTCAACAAAGGGATGTCTGCAGTGAGGTGAGTTTGTTTCAGGGATGTTAGCAGGCCATGTCATTAGGTCCCCAAGACCACCCCCGGGTTCAGTGGTTCTCCAGCAGGACTCACAGCACTCAGCACAAGTCGTACTCAAGGCTGTAATTTATTACAGAGAAAGGACACACAGCAAAATCGACAAAAGGGAAGGGTGCACAGGGTGAAGTCTGCAGGAAACCAGGTACAAGTTTCCAAGAGTCCTCTCCCGGTGAAGTCACACAGGCCACTCTGAAGTCCCCCAGCACTGAGTTGTGATAATACATGTGAAATGTTGCCAACCAGGGAAGGAAGTCCTTCAGAGATTAATGCCCAGAGTTTTCCTTGGAGGCTGATCACATAGCACTTTTTAATCTAGCACATACACAAATTCCAGGCCCCCAGAGGGAAAGCAGATATTCAGCATAAACCACATTATTTGTACAAACAGTTTGGCACAGTGAGCCACATTTATCAGTTAATGGGTGGGAACCCTCCTGAAATCTAAGTTCCCAGACGTCAGCCAAGGGCCAGCCTTGAAAGCAGGCATTTTTCAAGGATAGCAGCTTTGGCCTGCTCTGTTAACTCTTCTCTGCACATAGACCCATTTAGTGTAATGTTCGTAAATACGATCTCCACCTCTCTAACCACTGTGTCGTAGAGCACAGGTGGGTAAGAGAAGAGTGTTATTTGTTGACTCTCAGCTAAATAATATGGCAGGCAAGCCTCTTTCTCCTAGCATGAGAAAAAGATAAACAACAGCAAACCCAACAGCAAAAACCAACACACAAAACTTTAAGATTAAGAATACTGCCTGAAAAATGGATTCACATTCACTATCCTTATTGACAAAGTCTATATTGTGGCTTGAGATATTGTTAATGATATATGGAGCATCCCAATTAATGAGACGTTTAAAATATTGTTTTTTTCATTCTAAAATCTCATCCTTTAAACTTTGTGTGTGTATATGTTCCTTACTATAAGGTACTAGTACTGTGGTACATGTGTATATTTTGAAACTAAATAAATATGCATATATTGGGGTTGTAAGCTCAAACTGTTTTACTAATAGGAGTTTAGCAACTACTGCCTTTGGGTCATAAAATTTTAAAACTAGAAGGAATCATACAGACCTAGTTAAATTTCCTCATTTTATATTGCAGCATTATTCACAGTAGCCAAGATATGGATACAACCTAAGTGTCTGTTGACAGAAGAATGAATAAGAAAATGTGGTATGTATATATATATATACATACCACATACACACACACAATGGAATGTTATTCAGCCTTAAAAAAGAAGGAAATCCTGCCATTTGCAACAACATGGATGAGCCTAGAGGACATTATGCTAAGTGAAATAAGCCAGACACAGAAAGACAAATGATCTCACTTATATGTGCAATTAAAAAAAAAAAAGTGAAACTCGTAGTAACAGAGAGCAGAAAGGTGGTTACCAGAGGCTGAGGTGGGGGTGGGAGAAAATAGGAGATATTAACCAAAGGTACAAACTTTCAGTCATAAGATGATTAAGTTCTGAAGACCTTATGTAAAGCATGGTAACTATAGTTAATATACTGTACTGTATACTTGAAATTTGCCAAGAGAGTAGATCTCAAATGTTTTCACCACACATACACAAAATGGTAACTATGTGAGGTGATGGATATATTAATTAGCTTGATTGTAGTAATAATTTCACAATGTGTATATATATCAAAACACACACTGTACGGGCTGGCCTGGTGGCATAGTGGTTACTTTCCCACGCTCCACTTTAGCAGCCCAGGGTTCACAGGTTTTGCACTTCAGCAGCTCGGGCGTGGACCTATGCACCACTTATCAAGCTGTGCTGTGGCAGTATCCCACATATAAAGTAGAGGAAGATGGGCACGGATGTCAGCCCAAGGCCAATCTTCCTCAGCAAAAAAAAAGAGGAGGATTGGCAACAGATGTTAACTCAGGGCTAATCTTCCTCAACAAAAGAAGAACACTGGAGAGCTTAAAAATATAAATTTCTATTTGTCAATCATACCACATTTAAGCTGGGGGGAAAAAATAAGGAAATTGAAGCTCAGGGAGGTGAAGTTGATTTGTCCAAGGTGACATAGAAGTTAGTGGTGGGGCGAGGCTAGAAGCTGGATCATCCTTGAGCCAGGCAAGAGCGTCTGATAAGATCTGGGAGGCTTGGGAGCCACAGCTCTTTTGGGAGGAGGAATGAATGCGTTACATTTCTCCTTGTCTCCGTTTCCCCTGTGTCATCTTGCCCCGACATCTTCCTTTTCATGTTCTTTTTTCCTAGGGGGACTGGCTGCCACAGCTTGCCTCTTCTGGAGAGACGGGAGGGAGATTGATGCCCAGTTCCACCCCTGATGGGTGATCTCATCTTAGAGTCTACATGGGACGTTGCTGGTTAGACATTGGCCAGGAGTACAATTGCTCAGAACTGTGTCATTAGTGTATTATGAGATATTATTTTACTGCTTTCCAAGCTGGTAGCCTGGAGCATCAGTAGTAATAATTCCTTATGTTTTCACAAGGCTTCCCCAGTTAAAAAGTATTTTTGTCTATATAGTATCAATTGGTTATTGCTTAAACCACTAAATTTTGGGGTAGTTTATATAACCAGAAAGAGTGAATAAAATTATTAATCTTGTCCAGGAGAAATCAAGACTCAGGGATGTTAAATGATGATATGTGGCAGGACCAAATGCCAAAACGCTTCAGATTTTTCCCCCATTATACCACAATACTTATATGATTCTGCAGTGTTATTCAGTCCCTATACAGAAACTTGCAGAAAGGGTGAAGAATTGATTTCAGGTTAATGATTTTATATCCGTCCTATCTCTGATTTTGGTTTGAATTTAATGGTATTCTTACACTATAGGCCTCCTTTGTATAATTTAATGAGCTGATTCTAAAATGTATATGGAATATCAAAGGATATAGAATGGCCAAAACAGTTTTTAAAAAGGAGAACAAAGTTGTAGAATTTGTATTCCTAATTTAAGATGTACAACAGAGCTATATTAGTCAAGACAGTGTGGTATTGGCCTAAGGATAGACATATAGATCAATGGAATACAATGGAAAGTCCAGAAGTAGACCCATACTGGAGGTTCTAGCCAGAGCAATTAGGCACAAAAAAGAAATAAAACACATTCTGATTAAGAAGGAAGCAGTAAAACTATCTCTATTTGCAGACGACATGATCTTGTACATAGAAAATTCTAAGGAATTCAGTAAAACTCTGTTAGAACTAGCAAATGAATTCAGCAAAGTTGCAGGACACAAGATCAGTATATAAAAATCAATTATTCTTCTATACACTAGAAATGAACAATCTGAAAATGAAATTAAGAAAACTTCTATTTACAATATCATCAAAAAGACTACAATGCTTATAAATACATTTAACATAAGTACAAGATTTATATACTGAAAAGTATAAAACTGTTGAAAAAATTAAATACAATCTAAATAAATAGAAAGACATCTCATATTTACAGATCGGAAGACTTAATATTGTTAAGATGGCAATACTCCCCAAATCGATCTAGAGATTCAACATAACCACTATAAGAAATCCCAGCTGGCTATTTTTTTGTTTTACAAAAATTGAAAAGTTGATACTAAAATTTATATAGAAATACAAGGAACCCAGAATAGCCAAAACAATCTTGAAAAAGAACCAGATTGGAAGACTTGCACCTCCTGATTTCAAAATTTACTGCAAAGACAGTATAGTATTGACATAGGATAGAAATACATATCAGTGGAATAGAATTTAGAGTCCAAAAATAAACCCTTACTTTTGTGATCAATTGATTTTTGACAAGGGTGCCAAGAGAGTTCAACGGGGGGAAAGTAGTCTTTTCAACAAATGGTGCTACATGAACTACATAAACACATGCAAAAAAAATTAAGTTGGACTCCTTCCTTATATCACACATGAAAATTGACTCAAAACAGATCAAACACCGAAATGTAAGAAGTAAAATTATAAAACTCATAGAAGAAAACAGGAGTAAATCTTTGTGACCTCAGGTTAGGTAATGGTTTCTTAGATATGACACCAAAAGTATAAGGGAAAAAAAAAGTTGAGGGATTGGATTTCATGAAAATTAAAAACTTTTGTGCTGCAAATACTATGATTAAGACTTACAGAATGGGAGAAAATATTTGCAGATCATATACCTGATAAGGGATTTATATCCAGAATATATAAAGAACTTTTATAGCTCAATAACAAAAAGACAAACCAATTAAAAATGGGCAAAGGATCTGAATAGACATTTCTCCAAAGAAAATATAAGAAGTCTGATCAGCACATGAAAAGATGCTCAGTAGCATTACTCATCAGGAGATGCAAAGCAAAGAAATATAATGGCACATCCACTGGGATGGCTATAATAAAAAGATGAGACCCTTAGCGAGTATTGGCAAGGATGTGGAGAAATTGGAACCCTTATATATTACTAGTGGAAATTGAAAACATATGTCCACAAGGTATAAGAATGTTCATAGCAGCCTTATTCATAGGAGCCAAAAAGTGGAAATCCAAATATCTGTCAACTGATGAATGGATAGAGAAAATGTCGTGTATTCACACAATGGGCCATTACATGGTGATTAAAAGGAATGAAGCACTGATACATGCCACAACATGGATGAAACTTGAAAACATTTTACAAAATAAAAGGAGCTAATCAAAATATAGCACTTATTGCATGATTCCATTTGTATGAAATGTTCCAAATAGGCAAATCTGTAGAGACAGAAATAGATAAGTGGTGACTGAGCGCTGGGTGGGTGGCGGGCAGTAAGGGGAAATGGAGAGTGAATGTTAGTGGGTCCGGGGTTTCCTTTTGGAGTGTTTAAATGCTTTAAAATTAGATTGTGGTGATGGTTGCACAACTCTGTGAGTATACTAAAATCCATTGAATTATACACTTTAAATGGGTGAATTGTATGTTATGTGAGTTATATCTCAATAAAGCTATTTAAAAAGACTTCATTAAGTAAATAAAAATGCAAGCCAGAGACTGGGAAACATTATTTACAAAATGTAATCTGACGAAAGGAGTTATATCCCAAATATATAAAGAACACTTACAATTAAATATTGAGAACAAAAACAACCCAATTTAAAAAACAAGGAAAAGATTTAAACAGACCCTTCACCAAAGAGGACATATGAATGTCAAATAAACACATGGTTAGTTGTTCAATCAGCATCATTAGTCATCAGGGAAATGTGAAGTAAACTACCATGAGCTGTTACTACACATCTATTAGAATGGCTGAAACTAAGAGAAAAAGACCTGACAATATATGGTGTCCATGAGCATGCGGAACCACGGGATCACTCAAACATTTCTGTTGGGAATGCAAAAAGGCATGGCCAGTTTGCATAGTAGTTGGCAGTCTCTAAAAAAGTTAAATACACACTTACCACACAACTCAGCAATCCTACTGATAGGTATTCACTCAAGAAAAATAAAACATATGTTTTTACAAAGACTTGTACCTGAATGTCCTTAGCAATTTTATTCGTAATAGCCAAAACTGGAAGGAACTCAGGTGTCCATTGACAGGTGGATGGATAAACAAACCATTCTATAGCCATCCAATGGAATACCGCTCAGCAATAAAAAGGAATTAACTAATGGTGCACGCAACAGTATGGATGGATCTCAAATGTCTTATGCTAAGTGAAGGCAGACAGACAGAAAAAGACTACAAACTCTATGATTCCATTTATATGAAAATCTAGAAAAGGCAAACTGTGATGAAGCAACCAGATCAGTGGATGTGTAGGACCAGGGGCAGAGGAGAGGACTGACTGTAATGGGCCACGAAGGACTTTTTGGGGTGACATCTGTTTTATGTCAAGAACTAAAGTCTTGATTGGGGTGGTGGTTACAAAATGGTATACATTTCTCACGAGTCATTGATTTGTACAGTGACAAGGGATAAATTTTACTGAATGTAAATTATACCTCAATTAAAGGTGATTAAAAATTTTAGAAAAAAATCCAGGAAGTGTAGGGTTTATGGAGGTAGGGAATTACTATAGACTGAATGTTTGTTTTCCCCGTAAAATTCATATGTTGAAACCTAATCCCCAGTGTGATGGTATTGGGAGGTGGGCCTTGAGAGGTGCTTACTGCCCTTATAAAAGTGAACCCAGGGGGCTCCCTCATCCCCTCTGCCGTGTAAGGACATAGTGAAAAGAACCAGGAAGCAGACTCTCACCAGACAGAATCTGCCCGCGCCTTGATCTTGGACTTGCCAGTCTCCAGAACTATGAGAAATAAAGTTCTGTCATTTATGAGCTACTCAGTCTATGGCATTCTGTTATAGCAGCCCAAGAGGACTAAAACAGGGATTAACAAGGGATTATTGGTGGTGACACACTGAAATCCACCAATGTGAGCCAGTCCTTACGAGGCACGTAAGGACGAGACGTCAAGATCCCTAATTCCAGGACAGGGACCTAGCCACTATACCACATTCTCAGTTTTTTTGGTTTGTATAATATTATTGTATACGAATCCAAACCATTGTGAAAAAGAGTGAAACAGTAAGAAGTTTCAAAATCAAATGTGCTGAGTTTACGATGTGATTCCTGGCCAGTAATCTCAGAGGAGGCACATGCTCCAGGATTAGTTTGGGTTAAGTGAACCCTGAGACAAGGATCTGAGGACGAGAAGTTTATTTGGGAGGTGTGGAGAAAAGCATTAACATAGCTGTCTTGTGGCCTACTTGCAAGGTTGGCCCTTGGTTGGCATCTGAGAACTTGGATTTTGGGACAGTTCCCAAAACCCTTACGAGAATGGCTCACTGTGCCTAGACTGTATGCAAATAATGGGGTTTGTGCTAAACGCCTGCTTTCCTTTTGCGAGTCTGGGATACGGGCACATGCCGGGCAGAGGGTGTCTATGTGAGCAACTCTCCTTAAAGCCTTTGGGCACTGAGTCTCTAATGAGCTTCCTTGGTAGACAGCATTTCACATGCGCTGTCAGAGCTTGCTGCTGGAGGAGTTAAGTGCATCCTGGGTGATTTACTGGGAGAGGACCCTTGGAAGCTTGTGCCTGGTTTCCTACAGACTTTACCTGGTGTACCATTCCCTCTGCTGATTCTGCTGTGTCCTTTCTCTGTAATAAATCACAGCCCTGAGAGTGACTATGTCCTGAGTCCTGTGAGTCTTCCTAGTCAATCACTGAACCTGGGGGTGGTCTTGGAGACGCCCAACACAAGAGGTGATCCCAGGAGACACTAAAAAGGGAAGGGATGATGGTCCTTATGAGGATATATTGTCAAATAAGAGTACCAATTACCAGAGTGGGCGATTGGGTCAAAATTCATTTGTGGAATCTGGAATGAGTGTATAACGTGCACTTCAGAGTTATTCACTCAAGTGGCAAGGGGGATGTGACATTTAGCCATCAACTCTTGAGTTGGTATTAATTGTCTGGAACTTCCAGCCTACCCTGTGCACAAGCCCAGTGGGCTCTGGTGGCCACAGCTGGCCCTGAGGCAAGAGCTGCAGTTGGAAGTTGGGCTGGTACATGTGGGAATGCTATTTGCCTGCAGAGGACATGGTGGGCCCTTCTGCCACAGCCCCTACAAGGCATGAAATCAAACACGAACATGGAACTATTGCCCAGTCATCTCATGTGCTGCCCACTGCCTTCCTAGGAACACGGAGGATGACTTACCTGTGCCTTATTCCCACCAGGAAGCCCTTGCCTCTCGGGAGAGTCCTTCATAGGCTGCGGCCTGGCCCAGTGCAGTGGGAGCAGAAGGGAGAGTTTGCCTTATCTACACAAGATAGAGATAAAGTCTTTCGCCTCCCTCTCAGCCCTCAAGTTCTGGTCACAGGAAGTCCTGGCTTGGTTTACTGTTTCTTTGGTTTTACCTCTTTACTAGCTCAGTCTAATTAGTAGGGTCAATAGGAGGCTTCCTCTCCCATAGAAAAGGCACCTAGTCTGAGCCTCTGGCTCTCCTTTCAGGACGCATGGCTCCTCCATCAGGCTCCTACTGAAGGAGACTCTCGTTATCTGGGTGTCGTGTGGGTCCACTGGGCTGACCCACCCTGCCTGCTCTTGGTAGAGTTCCTACATCCCCCAGAACACTCCAGCTTGCTCACAGTTTCCTCATGCTACCTCTTCCTCTTTACCGAGCTGGAAATTCACCATTTATAACACAGGGATACTGAAAGTACCTGCCTCATATGGCTACTTTGAGGATTATGTCAGATAATACCAGTAAAGTGCTTAAAACAGTGCCCGGCACAGTAAGCATGCAAGAGTGTTAGCTATTGTCCTTATGTATGTATAATTAGTTGGCAGATGTATATTTATTAGAAAAAATGAAATGCCCAGTTTGCTTCAAGTTGCGTATTGCAATGCATCAGCAGACTAGAATGGCGATAGATTCTTCAGGAACTCTTAGCTGATTTTCAATTTTAGCTTTTGAAAAACTTTCATAAGTTCTAGGTAAAATACTATTCCTCTCAAACAGCTGGGAGTAATTTACCTGTTCAACTTCTAAATTCAAGGTTGCTAGGCAGATTTAGTGAATCCTTGCTCAAGAAACAGAAGGTAATAAAGTGGTAACTCTTCTAAGCTCACTGTCATCCTCTACTTTCTGTACAGTTTCATCTTCCCTTTAAAAAATAGCCCAATATGTACAGAGAAGATTTGACAACCCCTCCCTCTATAACTGCCTGTGGGGAGAACAGAAAGGCCACAGCCTGAAGATTCAGAATGCTTAAATTAGAAACACACAGAAGCCACAGGGCCTCATACACACGATGAGACAAGTCCTGTGGTCACATGTGATGAGCAACAAACGTTTAGCAAGCAAAGTGGAAGGAAGAGGACACTCCTGGGAACTCCTTCGTGAAGACTGCCCTTCAGGTGACCTTGAAACAAGAGCATAAGCAAGAACTCAGGACTGTCTGGCAACTGGAACAAAGGCTGTCAGACCCAACCAGGACTGAGCCAGCAGGTGACTATGTGTGGCAGAACTTCCACCGTGCAGAGAGAAATTCAGAATGGAGATGATTTCCTGGCCACACCTGGCTAAGGGTTGTCACAAGAGAGATGAACCACTGATATCAGAGCTCAGCGTTTATCATTTGTTGTCAGTTTTATTAATCATGGTTATGTTTACTGAATATTGAGCTTATTCTAGAATGGGGAGTTTAGCTATTCTCAACTAATCTTTTGTGGTCTTTATTAAGACTCTTAGAACCTTTTTGTTGTATTCTAATTTGAGTGTGCTATCACTTTTTTGCTGGGACTCTACTGATAAAATATCTGTTTAAAAATACCATCTATATGACATTTAATTAATTTTTTTTGTTTTTTAGTGAGGAAGATTGGCTCTGAGCTAACATCTGTTGCCAGTCTTCCTCTTTTTTCTTGAGGAAGATTGTCCCTGAGCTAACGGCTGTGCCAATCTTCCTCTATTTTGTATGTCAGACGCCTCCACAGCATGGCTTGATGAGCGGTGTGTAGGTCCGTGCCCAGGATCCGAACCCAAGAACCCCAGGCCGCCAAAGCAGAGCTCGAGAACTTAATCACTATGCCACTGGGCCGGCCCTGACATTTAATTAATTTTGATAACCAATACATATACCTGATATTGATGACAAATAACACAGCTCTAATCTGTGAACTTAACCGTTTCTTTCTCCCTGATTTGAAAATTACCTGCTTTTTGAAGTAAACAATTATGAATATTAAAGATCTACAGTTTAATACCCTAGATTTCCTAAGATTTCTCTCTCCCTTTAATCCACAAAGTAATCAATAAGGATTCTCTGGTCCTTAAGCTCATCCTTGCCAATTTTTCTTAATGCATAAATGCTTTAGGAATGCATTTAGAGATCAGTTTATGAAGGTAGTGTCAGGAGAGGGACGGCATGAGCTAAGCTAATACACTTGCATTTCATGTTTGGAGACTGTTCCAGGTGAAGAAGCCACTGCCCTTGGCTGGAGAGGGGTCTGCTGAAGTGCAGGTAAAGCCTCCCTCTATTTCTCTGGGCATTCATCAGAGACAGAGACGCCAAAGCCTCTAACATCTACATGTATCAAAGAGCCCATGATCAGGGTTTAGTTCTCATTGCTCATGCATTTTATTCTTAACTTAGCTAATTTTAGTTATCAGATTAAAACTACTGCACACTGTTTAAATCAGATCATGCTGAATTGGTTTTCTTTAGCCATTCAAAACGCTCTGTCTTGTTAAGCATATTAGTCTTGGGCTTTTCACAAAAGACTTATCCCTTAGAAACTCTTGCCTAGTTTACCTAACAAAAACATGGTGTGGATTTTTAAAGAGAGTTATCGTCCTACAATCTATGGACTGAGAGGGTTGCACTAGAATCTACCCCTTAAAGCGGCACTAGAGTGACACCCACTGGCCAAACAGCCTCAGTGGCCGTGTGTGCAAACTAACCTCTAGTGCACGGCTAGGAAAGGGAACACTGGGGTACAGACGCTTAAAATAGCTGAACACGTCTATCCAAAAGCAAATGATTTCTACCTTTAAAAATTTATATCCATTCTCGTATATATTTCTTCATGTTATTTTTATAAATGTATGCCACATATGCCAATTCAGATTGGCAAAAATTCAAAAGCTTGACAATATACTCCCTTGGTGAGGCTGTGGAAAAACAGGTATTTTCATGACGCAAAATGTTACAACCCCTCTAAAGGGAAATTTGGCAACAACTAAAAAAACCACATATGTATTTATCCTTTGACCAAGCAATTGCACTGTAGCCTGAAGACAAACTTCCAACAATATAAGAATACACATGCACAAGATTATTTATTGTAACTTGACTTATAATTGCAAAATATTGAAAACTTAATAAATGCCCAAACACAGGAGAGTAGTTGAATAAACTATGGTACATATACACAATACAGTACTATGCAGGTATAAAAAAAACATCTACATGAACTGATGTGGGGTGCATTTCAGGATATATCCTTAGGCAGAGAGAAACTTTTAACTGACATCTGTTTCAATGCTATTTTTTGACCTAATTCAGGAGATAATTTAAGTTTTTAGTGCTAGAAATTTGTGGTGCATCAGGAATGGTAGAGATGCATGAGGAGGGGATTTCAAGCCAGGTATCATACCTGTCTTTGCCTTCCACAGCCTGCCCTCCTGACATACTAATGCAATCTCTTTGGGGCAGGTCACTTCTCTTGATAGACAGATGGATAGACACATAGAGAGAGAGAGAGAGATCTGGAGCAGATAATAAAAATGTGTGTCTGTGTTTAGGGGTATGAATTGAATCTGCAATTCATAGATTGCAGTGACTCCGCCGTGTTGCCGTACTGACAGACAAATCACGCTTGAATAGACGGCAGTAGGTGGACCAGAGTCCAGTTAGTTTCTTCACTCCAAGATTTTACACTGATCTGTTTGACGTGGGTGTGTGTTGACTTAAACTTCAGGCTTAGAGTAGGGAAGACCTCACTGCTTCCCAAACTGTAAACTCTACCTTGCTCATATTTCCCTTCCTATCACTGTTCTTCCAACAGGCTGGTTATTTTAATTTAATTTTTTCTCATCTTTCCTCTTCTCTCTTTGAATTTCAGAGGTACTTTTGTTGTATAGTTTTATTACAGTATTAATTTTATAGATTTATTTCTTTTGTTAAGCTGTGGGTTTCTTAATATCTTTCCTTAAAAATTAAAAAAAAGAAGCCGCCTATGCCACAGGAGCTGGGCGCGGGAGAGGCTGTGTGCGTGGTGGAGGAGGAGGCCCGGAGTGAGTGCAGACCCAGAGGCAACCCTTCTTGCCCAAGACGCCTCTCCTGCGCCATCTGCTGCTGAAGCTTACCATCATGCTAGCTGGCAAAGGAAATATATTTAAATTTTCATAGATTAGGTGAAAAGGATGAACTTGGAGCTGAGACAGTAAATCCATAACCTGACTAAGAAGGGTCCGTATATACTTCCCATGGCTGTTCCTCCAACAGCTTAATTTTTTTCTTAAAATATTTTCTCATCCTTTGTCTTTCTCTTCCTCAATATGTAATTCATAAATATGTGCAGTTATTTCATTGCTTAACACACATATATAAATCTATTTTTTCTTTTGCCAAGCTGGAGGGTTCCTTTCAATTTTTCCAGTTAGAAAATATAACAGTATCTGTTCTTTCCTGACCCCCTTCACCTGAAATGAGAGAGGAAAAGTATGGTGAGTTTATTTTTGCATTTAGTCTATAAAACAGACTTCCATAACCATGGTAGATAAATAAACATATAGGTAGAGGTGGGCACATAGATGAATGCACAGCTGGACGCATACAGAAAGAGAAAAATAGAAATAGATTGAAAGATGAATGCATATGTAGATAAAAATATTCATAGTAAGAAAGACATATCTTTATTAAAAATTGAAGACTGTAGGGCATAAATCTAATCATCGGTGTTAGGAATTTGGGGCAATTTGGGATGGCGATCATCCTCGGCACGGCACCTTTGTTCCCAATAGCCAGCCTTTCTCCTCTTTATCCTGACATACTCACCAGTTTAGTATTTTTAGAGGCAGGTCCCTTCTCTTTATTTAACTAGTTTTCAAGAAAGACAATGAGAATGTGCCAGTCCATGGGGTCGTATTTCCTCTCACACTTCACACTCACGCACACACACCTCTAACAGTCACTCTGGGATCTGAGGTGCAAGAGCCCGCCCTTCCCATTTTCTGTTCTTCCCCGCGGGAAATCTCACGTGCTTCTGTGGGACATGCTTGTATTTACTTTATAATGCTGTTTTTCCAAGGAGCTGGTTTTGGTATTGGCAATTTTTTCTTATCTTTTCCTCCTTATTTTGTAATTCTGTATTGTGTATCTCTTTATTATTTTTTGTCACATTGCCTCATATATTTTCAACATTTCTATAGAATTTTGCACTTGTAATGAATTTTTTATTCAGTGGAATAGTCATATATATTAATAATGTAACATCTTTCACAATCTCTTTCCTTCTTGTAACCAGTTGCTGGAAGTAGGTTATACCGTAATTGACTGTCTAATCTTTGTTCTCTCACTAAATTGTATTGTAATGCAGTGAATTATTTATTCTGCTCCTCCAGGACTCAAGTTTGCCATAAACAAATGAGGAAAACAACAGAATTATTCTGTTGGAAGTGAATAAAATAAATCTAAATGGTTCTTAGTGTTTTGCTACACAATAAAAAGCATTATTTAGTATTGAGCATGCAAACATTCTTTCAGATCTTTAAAAAAAGTCTGGCCACAGGGTGTCAGATCCATAAAGGCTGCTCTTTGCTCTAATTATTTTAGATGTGTTATTGCTCATCCATTGCACAGCAAGCCAATCTCTGACACCACGTGTAGTGGAAGAAAGTAGGAATTTTACTGCAAAGTGCTGAGCAAGGAGAACGGGCAGCTAACACTATAATCCCAAACTCCTCGAAAAGCTACAAGCAAGGATTTTTATTTGGAGTTTTAGGTGGGGGAGGGGGAGCACATGGCTAAAGTTTACAATCGGTCATTGTAGCTTCTCTATGCTCCTGCCACATGCTTAGTCAAGTGGGGGCTGCCAGCAAGCAACTCTCTTTCTCTCATCAGCGGTCCTCCTGCTGTTCTGCAAGGCAAGCTCAGAAACTTTGGTTATTTCATTTCCCACGTTAACCTTGTGGGTAAAAGGCAAGTTTCACCCTAATCCAGGGAAACTTTAACTCCTTCATGCTCAATTTCAATACCTACTGTCTTATGATCACTCCTCAATCTTGGGGAATGGGGCCAAAGGCTGCTCTAGCTGCTTCCTGCTGTGCAAGGATGAAGTTCAAGGTCAGAGAAATTGTTCTACTTTTATTTTAAAATATTCTTGGGTACCAAATGGAGGAGAGTGAGGTATGTTCTGCATGACTAATATTTTAGTACTCTGATGAATGGCTTTGGAACAACACAAGTCCACATTTTATAATTACATCGATGACCACACATATTAGCAAAATAGACAATCCAAATTTTAGTATCACCTCCATAACAGACCTCAATCCTTGGGGAATCCAGGAGAAGAGAACTGTAAACCAATCAAGGTTAGGGCCTGGAGCCTCAAGTGAAATCTGATGTAGCCAAGTAGCCTGCTGTCTAATAGTCCAACAAGTAAGGTAAGAACTTGGGAGTCATTTATCATTTATCTTTAGGAGACTGTCTTCTATACAGCAGCTTGAGGTCTATCAGAGGTTCACCTGAACGTTTGGGGAAGTCAGTGTTGAGAGTATGAAGCCAGCCAAGGTCTGGGCGATCGTGGTTGTGATGCTCTTCTATGGCATGGTTCCTGTTCCCTGTGGCATTTCTTGTATGGTCCCATCCAGTGGGGGATGAAGTTGATTTTCTGGGTGCTTGTGTTTCTAGGATTTTAATAGGACCCAGTCTCCATGACAAAGATGGTGTAGAGGGACATCTGACAGTGTCTAGTTCCTTAATTCAGGTTTTCTCCAGGGCTTTTGGATCATCTGTAGAACATAGAAAGAGTCTGCCAAAGTTAGGCTTATATTGTGTAAGCAAGTAACCAGGTATTTAACGAGAAGCATTTCTAGATAAACAGAAAGAAAACAAGGTTAATGGCTAGAGCAAATTACAGACTAATTCCTGAGCCCAGGGGACAGCCAATCAAGATTTCTCGATGTCAGGGTGAAAGCATCTTTTGCAGTTCGAAATGTCTCCGATGAGGTCATTGGGTATTCAGGTAAATTTTCTGAGTGGTTTATACAGCAACAAACATGAAGATTGTCTGAGCATGGGCTATCATGGTGTTGTCTCTTAAGTTCACATCAAGTTGTCCAGCTTCAGTTTGCAGATAGAAAACAAAAACCTCCAAGACAATTCACAGAACCTGAATCCAACATCCATGAATGTGTATTATAGTTTCTATTGAAACATAATTTTTTCTCTCTAAAATCTCCCCATTTTAACCAAAGATATCCAAATTAAGACTCATTGGTTTGCAAAATAAGTCTAGTTTCAATAAACTTGACCCAATTATTTACGTAAGTACAGCAAGAATAGCAATTGATGTTATAGGCTCTTTTAAATCTGCTTTGCTAGAACTTTTCATAAGCAATCTCAGATTGGACTTTAAAGGCCTCTTGAGGCCAGGAAAGCCAAGCCAAGGACTTGTCATCAGACTCTGCCTGCAATGCCTACAGATTTGGGTGAATTCCTCTCTTTTTCAAGGTACCCAAAATATACTGAGGTATATTTGCACCTGCCAAGGAAGTGACCTTCTTTACTCACCTGGTAAGGTTATTGGGAACCCTGTAAGCAAGGTAACAGGCCAACATTTCCAAGTGGCTTTATTTCATAAACTCAATCTTTGTTTCTTAGCTTTCTGGTCATATCTGAGTCTGCATGTTTCTCTTAAATATGACATTCCAGTCAAAGCCTGGGTAATATAACCAGTGTTTTCAATTGTGTCCTGCTATAAGGAGAACAGATTCTTATTGAACCTATGCAACTAACTATATTGCCACGAAAATAAGAATACTCACTCATCAAGAGTTTTCACATTCTGGAAGGATGGCATAGGGAGAAAAAGATAAATGCTTCGATTCTGCTTACAAATTGCAATAAGTCATAGTTTCTTAAGAGAAAAGAGAAAAAGTTTCCCTTAAATCTGGAAAAACAAAACATTAAAAAAATCAGCAATATTTCAAGTGAAAAGTCATAAAAATTATAATCATCCTCATCAACTTATTCAGTCCCAGGTAATCAATTTTTGATCTCTATCTTCTGTTAGCAATTTTATGAGGCCATCAGTTTCTCTGTTAGAGTTCTATAATTTCTTATACAGCTCAGTTTTATAATCAGAAAGTTTATCAGAAACCTGCATTCTAGAGCAGGTGTTAGTCCTTTTCATGACTCTCTCTAAAGATGAAACACATCTGCAAAAACATCAGAATAAAACAACTGTCTACAAATAACAAAACATTCAAAAATGGCAATTGACAAAGACACTTGGCTCTTTCTGTGACATATAACACTTTGAAATAATAACCAGAATTATGATTGATAACCAGGACAGATCAGAATTTTAGGAATGCTATGTAGTTTCTAATTAATTAATGAATTAATTATTTTGTGAGGAAGATTTGCTCTGAACTAACATCTGTTGCCAATCTTCCTCTTTTTTTCTTTTTTATGTGCGCCACCACCACAGCATGGCCGCTAACAGGAATGGTGTAGGTCCATGCCTGGGATCTGAATCCGGGCCACTGAAGTGGAGTGTGCTGAACTTAACCACTAGGCCACCGGGGCTGGCCCCTCAAGCAACTTTTTATATCATGCTTTATGAAGACATCATTTCAGTTTTATGTAATGCTATAGTTTTTTTTTTTTTGGTGAGGAAGATTGGCCATGAGCTAACATCTGTGCCCATCTTCCTCTACTTTATACGTGAGACACTTGCCACAGCATGGCCTGATGAGCGGTGCATATGTCCATGCCTGGGATCCGAACCTGCGAACCCCAGGCCGTCAAAGTGGAGCACACGCACTTATCCACTATGCCACTGGGCCAGCCCTGCTATAGTTCTTTATAAACGAGTGAATTTTATATTCTGGGCAAAGGAAGTAGATATTCAGAGTGGACTTCCTTGCAAATATATTGCTGAGAGAATGCTAATGAGTGAGCATTACCTGAGTACCAGAGCTGAGAGGTGAAGGAGGAGCTTTCTTCACACTGGGGACAGTCAAAGGCAAGGTACCAGGCCAAATGTGTGGGAGACACAGATTCTCAGGTCATGGATGGTAACGCCAAAAAGAAAAGAAAAAGGAAAAGAAAGAGTAAAGGAGGTGGCTAAAGAATGATTAGTAGATGAATTAGTCAAGGCTCCCCACACCTCCTAGTGGATGCCTTCCCGTTATCTGGGCTGCTAGTTTGGTCAATTCAACACTAAAATATAAGAGCAATTTTATATCACCAAAGCATATATTTTTCTTTTAAAATTGGTATCTCATTCAAATAAGAATATACAAAATTTTCATTCCTGTGATTATATAAACTTGACCAGAGACTATAGTTTTCATGAGTTGATACATGGAAAAACCAGACAGATTCTAGTCCCATAATTTAAATCAATCTAATTATTTTTACCAGACTTCCAAATCTTTCGTTTGCACAACCTCCACAGAGAGTTGGATGAAGCTGACATGGCAGCTTATGATTTTGTATCTCTTTCTAAGCCTTTGCATATGATGTTGCTTTTACTTGAAATACCTCCCCGACTCCGCTTCCCCCTGTCCCCCCCAGCCCTCAATCTTCTCCATTCTTTCAGATCTAACTCACTTATCACTGCTTCTGGGCTCACGAGCAGAATCAGTCACTCCTCCCTTTTGTTGCTGGTGGGGGCAGGCCAGGGAGGGAGAGAAGGCACTGAAGAGGACTGTGAGGTTTCCAGCTTGGCTTCCACACAGGACGGAGATAAGGAGGATATTTTGACTCACATGGCCCTCAGGAGGAGTGGTAGGAGGTAAAGGCACGCGAAGGCTGAATCTAGAACTTAGATTTTTGAGAGAACCCTATCCTCTTTTCTGTCTGTGGGGTTAACTTTGCTCCAGAGGCTGCAGCCATCCCCACACCAGTGAAAGTGACTGGTCAACCCAAAGGCCTTGTGTCCAGATGATAAAGTCTATTCCTACACCTCAGTCATCCTCGTTTTCCAATCACTCAGTAATTACAAAATAAGTGCAATTGGCTTGACTAGTAATAGGTCAGTGCAGCTAGAATGAGCAAGTTTATTGTGTAGGCAGTAAGCTTTCCTTGTTACACCACTCGCTGGTACAAGCCTTTCCTGATTTAAGGGACTCATCCATTCACTGAAGCAATTTTCAAGCTGGGCCCTGTACTAGTGTTTGAGATACAAAGATGCACAAGGCTCTCAGGAGTGGGTCTGGTGGACGTAACTTCAGACTTACAGAAAAGTTGTAAAACTACTACAAAGAATTCCCACACATCCTGTATCCAGAACCCCCAAATGTTAACACTTTATACTTGTTCTCTTCCCCTCTCTGTATACATACATCTGTGTATACGTGTGTGTACACACATTTTTAAACCATTTGAGAGTAAGGTGTTTGCAGGTATGTTGTCCCTTGGCTTCTGAATTTCTCAGTCAATGTGTGTTTTCTAAAATGAAGCATTTTCTCTTGCACAACCACAGTATAATAGTCAAAATCAGGAAATTAGTATTGATAGAGTACAAACTATCTAATCATAGACCTTATTCAGATTTTTTCAACTGTCCCAGTAATGTCCCTTATAGCTAAAGAAATCCTGGATCCTGTGTTGCATTCAGTGGTCATGTCTGTCTGGTCTGCTGTCATCAGGAACAGTTCCTTAGTCTTCTATGACACTGACTTTTTTGAGGAATTTTGTAGAATGTCCCTCAACTTGGGTTTGTTTGATGTTTCCTCGTGATTAGATTTAGGCATGAACTTTTGGCGGGTATACCAGAGGGGTGCGTTCATCTCAGAGCATAATATCAGGAGTCATGTGATGTCAGTTTGTCTCAATACTGGTTAATATTGATTTGATCACTTGGTTAAGGTGGTGCATGCCAGGTTTCTGCACTTTTTTCTCTTTATCGTTAATAATGTCTTGTGAAGAGATACTTTGAGACTACGTATATTATCTTATCACTCTGCAAACTTTCACCATTAATTTCAGGAACTACTGATGATTCTTGCCTGCATCAATCCCTATGACGGTTGCCACATGGTGACACTGTACTTCATCACACCTTCTACATCTACGAGTTGGCTTTCCGCTGTGAGGAAGAGCGTTCCCTTCTCCTGCACTTGTTTGTTTAGTATTTATCCCAGGTCCAGGCAAGAATGCACCCTATCTCCACCGCTACCTAACATTGAACAGGAGGTATCAGCTACTGCAATTAGACAGATGATGTCCAACGTTCCTGCCTCCCAAATGCACCTATCTCTAAACTCCGTAATTCCCAAAAGCGCTATAGAGGATCAGCAGCCTGCTCTGCTTGGTGAGACTGTGCCTACTCGTATAGCTCTCCCTTACTAGAGTACACAATAAATCCAGTACGTCTTTTTCAGTTCAGATATTGGATGGTTGTCTCATCATCCTTTGCCAAAACTAACTAAAAAGATCTAAACCTGAAAAGGTCATTCTGACTGCTGTGTGGTCAACACATCATAGAAATGTGACAGTGGAAGTAGGGAACCCAGGTAAGGCTGTTGAAAATCTTGTGGGGGAAGCAAACATTGGAGTTACGAAAAAAATAGACACATGTACACTAAAAAACTATATGGAAAAATATACCATAAACATAGTCAAAAGAAATATTTGCAACTCACACCACGGACAAAGAACTATTTCATTAATAAGGGAAAGAAAATGATTCATCTGAAAAAATGCGCAAAGGATATGAAGAGAATTCCTAGAAAATATAAGTGGCTATTAATTGTGTAAAGAGGGTCAACTTCACTCAGTATAATGGAAATGCAAATTGAGACTGATAGCCATTTTTCATGTATTAAATTTGTGAAGACCAAAAATCTGATAACAAGCTTGATTAGGGATGGTGTGGGAAACAGGTTATTCCCTACAGCTGGTGGGAGTGTAAACTGGTACAATTTTTAATGACAACAATTTGACACTACCTAACACAATTTTAAAAGTATACCTATTTGACCCAGCAATTCTACTTTTAGGAATTTCTCCTATAGGTAAAGTCAACATGTGTGAAACAACCATTGTCGTGCTCAGTATAGCAGTTTGCAGTGCTCAGTATAGTAGTTTGCAAACAACTTAAATGTCCACCAATAGGGGACTCGCTAAATAAATACACCCGCACAACAGAATCCTTTGCATCTGTTAAAGAAAATGAACACAATCTCTAGGCTACATTGTTGGGCTGAAAGGAAAAAAACTGTGATAGCCCTGGAAGGATACAGGAGAATCTAGAACGGTGATTACTTCCCAAGACTACTGGCGATAGGGAAGCAGAAAAGACTTGCTTTGAGCTCTATTCTCTTTGGTATTGTTTGAATGTCATATCAGGTGTATTTCTCATTAAAAATAAGCAAAATAAAAAAATGTAAAGGTCTGTTGCAGTTGTGCAGGTGATATCAGTCTGTTAAGCTCAGCAGTGGTGGAGAGCATGCACGGATTCAGATGTTTTGGAGGAAAGTTGAAAAGACAACTCCAAAGGTGTAGTAGACGTGGGAGACAGATAAGCATGCCATCAAGGATGAGTGCTGGCCCGCGGCTATAACTGATGGAGAGCTGTGCCGTTTACTCCACTGGAGAGACTTAGGGAGGCACAGGTTCAGCATGTGTGAGACAACGCAAGGATTGTTTGGATATGTGAGATTTGAGATGCCTATTAGTCTTCCGTGTGGAGATGTCTAATACGCAGTTGGAATAGGAGTCCTATCGCTCAAGAAAGGAGTCTGGAATGGAGGTATTTTGGAGGCATCAGCATATAAATCAGCTCTGATAAACAGAAATAGAATGCAAGCCATATATGTAATTTAAAATTTTCTAGCAGCCACATTAAAAAGTAAAATCAGATGAAATTAATTTTAATATATTCTATTTGACCCATATATGTAAATATTATCATTTTAAGTAATGAGTACAAAAATTAAGTTATTTTACATTCTTTTTTCCATACTAAGTCTTTGAAATCTGGTATTTTACACTTACAGCACATCTCAATTAGGACTAGCCACATTTCCAAGCGCTCAACAGCCACACGCAGTGATGGCTACCTAGTGGACAGCACAGAGATACCGATGATATTGAAAGCTATGGGACTGGATGAGTGGAAGAGAGCCCAGGACTGGGCCTTGGAGCACGTGAACATTTAGAATTCAGGGAGAAGAGACGCTGACAAACGAGACAGCAAATGAGAGCCCAGTAAACTAGGAGGAAAACAAGGCAAGCGTAGTATCATAGGGCTGTATCAACTGATACTGAGAAGTGGAGTAAAAAGAGGATTCCGAACTGTAGTTCGGAAGACGGAGTTGTTAGTCATCTTGGCAAGACAGTTCCAGTAGACTGGGGGCTCCTCCTGGGGAGCTGAAGAGAGAACGGCAGGTGGAAAGGGGAGACGTCATGTACAGACATCGTAAAGGCAACGCGCTGCACATGACTTACCTCCTCCGACACCCTCCCTCTCTTCTCTTCCAATGTTCTGATCTCTATTGGGGGCCCACGCTAGAAACCTGGGAGACAAGCTCAAGTCTTTCTTTCAGACCTCATAGACTATTATTCACAAAGTCATCCCATCTCACCTGCTAAATACTTGTTCTGTCCCTTTTGCTCCATCCCCATTTCCCCAATATAGGCCTTTGAAGCCTCTAATCTTCCTAGCAGCTAATAATCCTCACGGTTGTTCAACCTCTCGCCTTGTCACCCTCAAAATTCTGTGCGCAAAGCCTGGGGACTCTCAGAAAGCGAGGGATCGGGTTGTGTTGCCAGATTGAATTTTTAAAATCACAAATCTTGCAGTATTGCTACTCTGCTCGAAATCCTTTCATAGCTCCTCATGGCACAGGTTTAGTGTTTCTACTCGAGTTCCTTCTCTCCTTCCCAGATCAATACAAACACGCACACATGCCGTTCTGTTGCAGGCCTGCATCTTTATTATCCCTCCTACCACCGCCTCCCAAGAACCCACCCCCTCTAACAGGCGCCGTGAGCGGCTCATTCTAACTACTCCAGTTTAGGTATCAACTTCAAGGAGCTCCAGCACTCCCCACCCCCTCCGCCGCCACCTCCCCCAAAGCTGGTTAAACTGACCACCTGTTCTCCCCTTCCCAAATGCCTTTCCCAGCCATTTCTATAGAATTCAGTGCTATTTCAGCCGCTGTTCTCACCACATTCATCCATTCACCATACTGTTCTTTAAAGTGTCAGTTTCTATCGCTCTCTCCAACTAAACCGTGAACTCTCTGAGGTCCGAGAGTTGGTCTTATTCCATTCTGCATTCCCGGCAGCCGGCAGGCGTCTGGACGCATCAGACGGTGCTCAATCCAGGCAGCATTAGGAGCAGCCAGCGGCTACGCGGGGCAGCGCGGCGCGGAGAGGGGCGGCGCGCGCTCCCCGCCCCGGCGCAGGCCGGACCACCACGCGGCCCGGCGACTCTCGCCGCCCCGCAGTCCGCCGGCGCCAACTGGCCGCTCCCCGCCCCGCCCACCACGTGCCCACGGCCGCTCACGTGAGCGTGGCCCGGCGTGGCCTCCGCGGCGTCACGTGGGCGCCCGCGGTCACGTGACCACAGTCCTCGCTGGCCTCGGGCTGCGGCGCTTCCTCCCGGCGTCGCAGCGGCCCTCGCTCGTCGGTGTCCCGCGGGCCCCATGGAGGAGGAGGAGGAGGAAGCGCGGGCGCTGCTGGCAGGCGGCCCGGACGAGGCGGGCGGAGGGGCGCTCGGCGCGCTGCCGGCCCTCTGCGACCCCAGCCGCCTGGCGCACCGGCTTCTGGTGCTGTTGCTGATGTGCTTCCTAGGCTTCGGTGAGCCGGCGGCCGGGCGGGGTGGGCTGATGATCAGGAATTCCCGGTGTCTCTCGGAGCTCGAGGGCCGCACTGAGCGCACGGGTGCCGCGCGGCCGGAGCGCAGCCTCTGCCTCCAGCTCCTGGGCTTCCCTTCGCGACCCTGTCCAAGCCTGTGCACGTGCTAGCTATTCGGCGTCCCAAAGGTGGGGGTCAGGGGACCGAGCTGGGCGAGGTTGTCGCGCTCCTTTGCTCCCCGGGAAGTCTCGAGGCTAGCACCTCGCCCCTTGCGGCCGTAGATGTGAAGGAATCCCTATTGTCAAGGTTTTTCTCAGGACACTTTGTTCAGAAGGAATTCAGGAAGATGTAACTACCCCATTCTCCCCCCCCAAAAAACCAGTTTTTTTTTTTTAACGAATAATTTGTTGGTAGTCCTGTCTACGTGTCTCTCTGGGAACGTGTGTGTGTGTGTCTGTGATAGCTTCAGTGAGGAGATGTGTCCTCTTCCTCTCTGTCGCCGTGCAACAGTCGTTCTGGACTGGACTTGTGGCAGGCTTGGCGGTGTTTGGTTTCAGTTACGAAATCTGATGACTGTGAAGGCAGTTTCTTCAGATAACTTTTAAAACATCTGCCTATGTTCCAGCGACATGCTAATGTCAGTATTAGTTTGGTATGAAAGTAATAATGTGTTTTTAGGGGGGCTCACTGGACCCAGTGTCATCAGCAGGTTTAGGAACATTGTGGTGGATAACTTGATGCTAGTGATGGAATGTGTCAGTAGGGGTGAGGGATACTTTGGGTTTTAGTTTCTTAGCAACTCTTTTTGTCCCCCCCACCCTCTTTGTGGAAAGATGATGCCTATCCATTAGCCTTGAAGTATGGTGTTGGTATCCCTTACAGCGATTAAAACAGGAATCACAAATTTCTAGGTTTAGGAACAAAAAACAAGAACAACACAAAACACTTAAGATTGCCACTACTGAAGCAGACAGATTGGTTTTGGTAAATTATAGTTACCTGCCTGGGTTTCACAAGCCAGATTCATGCTTTTCTAGTGACAATTTTCTTTCTTTTGAACCAGCAGCTTCTAATATGTACTTTTAGAGGGAGTGAGTGGAGGAATGGAGGCACTATTATCTTGTGGCATACCAAAAATCTGTCAGTTATGGTACTTTAAAAATAAATCTGAGTGCATGAATATCACACCTCTCTCCGCTTCTTTCTTACCCCTCAACAGACATTATTATTATGCTTTAATTTAATCCGTTAGAACTCTTTGTTTTTCTTTATTCCTGGTGCTGTATTCCCTAAATTATTTGATCTTGGGTATTCTTTTTGTAGAATTAGAACTCCTGTTTCAAGTGTCGGTCTCGTCAGAGTAGCTAAGCTCCATTCTTCTGCTCTCAAGATAAGTGGTGACTTCAGGTAACATTTCTAGGAAACTACTGAGGATGTTTGTGAAATTTCTAGTATGTGTGTGTGTTTTGGTAGCTTTAAATCAGGAAAATATAGCTGCTTCATGAAGATGCTAATAATAGACATTATGAAGCATGATGAAAGTAAGATGAAAGAACAGTTAGTTGTTGATTAACTTCTTCATCCAGGTCCCCAGTATTTCTTGTATATGCACACTAATAATTTGTAATGATTTGGCATGTTTTCTCTGGGTATTTGGCTACAACTTAGAAAATATTGATGGACAAGGAAGTCGTCCAAAAAAGTTTGCACAGTGTCGGTCCTCAAGCCCCTAGTGTAAACATTTAAAATCACCGTTTGAGTAGTAATTGCAGCTTGAAACTTTTGTGTGGATAGTATTATTATAAAATATTTGCTCTTCCTTTTTCTAGGCAGCTATTTTTGCTATGATAATCCTGCTGCCCTTCAGACTCAGATTAAAGGGGTAAGTTGCTTTTTCACCTTTGTTTCTTTCGTTGACTCTGGAGCAGGTGTAGCTTTTGAGGCATCATCAGGTCTCTGGTTGCCTAGTCTGAAACATTGTCCAATGAATCCATTTTAACATCTGTAGCCACCAAATCTGCATGCAGAGCAAGGAGTGTTCTTGAGTTGGAGTGGCCACAAAGAATTCATTTATAGCACTTGTAACTTGATATTGTTTCACACCTTAGAGAATTAAGTGCTATTTCCACAATATTGCCAAAAAGTATTAGCAGATTTTTGTTTGCATTTCACTCTTCCATTGTGTAATCGTCCGAATGACAAATGATTTGGTAAGATAGCCTTTTGCTTTCTTAAATACGTTTTTGTTATTTCATTTATTAAATGTGGGTACTGATTGCAGAGGATTGTCCATGTCCGTATTTTGAGTCTGGTTTTGTAAAATTATATTTGATGTTTACAGTTTCTTGTGTATTTAGATAGTTTTTTTCTTTGTAAGTTTTTTACCTTTGGACAGGGAGAAATACATAGATTGGTCCTTCACATTCTAGAATGAAAGGGAAAAAAGATAGGAGTTAGTGGGGGGAGGGTAAGGATAGGCTAGGATTCTCCTTTTCCAATTGAGGGAATGCCAGTGCAGGTGGTATATGGGGAATAAGAATAGAGAGGATACTGGCAGATGTGGCTGGAGGTGGTCCTGTAGTGAGGGATCTGATTGATGAAGGGATCTGATCCATGAAGCCTCTGAAATGGCGTGCAGACGCAAGGAGTTCCCAGGTGTGACCATTTTTCTGAGTCGGGCCATAGCTGTTACGCGATTCTCAAAGCAATTAGTGAACACAAATGATGAAGAAACTCCTGCCCTACACAGAAAGAATGTTTTCATTTGTTAGTTGCTAAACTTAACTGTTTGGAAAAAAATAGTTTTATTTTCTTTCCATATAGGATATGCAGGTGAATACCACGAAATTCATGCTGCTGTATGCCTGGTATTCTTGGCCCAATGTAGTGTTGTGTTTCTTTGGTGGCTTTTTGATAGACCGAGTATTTGGAATACGGTAAGCTTGAAAAAAATCTCACCTATGGGTAAAACCTGATTATTAGGAAAACACAGAACTAGGTTAAGGTATTTCTAGAAAGAACTGAATAAACTGAATTGACTGCAATAATCTGCTTTATTAATGTTTTTAGGATTTTAATATCTCTGGAATTGGTTTTTGAAACTTGGTATTTCAGTTAAGGTTGGGACAAGTAAATGCTGCTCCTGGAACAAGGTAACTCAGTTATCTAAAGGTGAATGATACCCTCACTTGGGATCAAGCAAACCAGGGTCTGAATCCCATTGCTGCTACTTGTTCAACTTCCTGGCTCTTCGGAGCTGTTCCTAGCTTCCTGAGCTTCAGTTTACTCATTGGTAAAATAAGGGTAGTAATTCCTGCCTTACAAGGTTGGGGAGAGATGGAGGTACAGTATTTGGCACATATGTAGTATTTGCCTCTTCCGGCCCCAGTGGGATTTTCTCTTTCTGCCTTTCCTTGGACATCAAACTTTTTGTGATAACTTCTATTAGATGCTGAGGAAGGAATAACAGTATTAAGCTTTGTCACTTTTCATCCTTGTGGTTATGTGTGTGTTATTAAGAGGAATGTAGACTGGGAATATTTTCAGAAGGCAGAGGGCAAAATGATGAAGGATTTTCCAACCATGTCTGATGGAAAAGAATTGAAGAAACTGCAAGTGTTTAG
Organism: Ceratotherium simum simum; assembly: GCF_057802395.1. NCBI lineage: Eukaryota > Metazoa > Chordata > Mammalia > Perissodactyla > Rhinocerotidae > Ceratotherium > Ceratotherium simum. The sequence goes on from NC_141914.1 coordinate 61,946,406, forward strand.
ACTTGGGGACTAACTTTTAAAAATTTTGAAGAGTTAAAGGAGGAATTAAATTGATTTTGCTTGGGCTAAAGGGATAGAATTAGCCTGAAACTTCATGGGGACAGATTCCACTTGGTATATGAAGACTTTGCTTGGTCAGGTTGACAGGAGGGGCCATGAATTGCCTTGGGACTGTGGTCAGTTTTCCAGTGCTAGAGAGCTTTCAATAGAATGTGGTATGACAGTTCACAAGGATCTTGAGAGGGATTTGAGTTTCAGAAGACGGTTTACTCATATAATCTTTAAGGACTCTTCTAATACTGGCATGTTATTACTCTGGGGAAATGTTAATCAGATATTCAAAGTGTAGAATGTTAGAGGAGGCATATTTGCAATTGTATTAACATGGTTAGTATTTGTCCTTTTAAAAAGAGTTTTTAGTTATCAAGAATTGTAACCAGGGCTGGACCCGTGGCTTAGGGCTGGACCCGTGGCTTAGCGGTTAAGTGCGTGCGCTCCGCTACTGGCGGCCCGAGTTCGGATCCCGGGCGCGCACCGACACACCACTTCTCTGGCCATGCTGAGGCCGCGTCTCACATACAGCAACTAGAAGGATGTGCAGCTATGACATGCAACTATCTACTGGGGCTTTGGGGAAAAAAAATAAATAAAATTAAAAAAAAAAAAAAAAGAATTATAACCACTTAACCTAGAATTCCTTGGAATCAATCCTAAACTTAGTAGAAATTTTATAATGTCCATTTTTAAATGGGAACCTTGGAAATTTCTTAGAGATTATCTAATAAGTTTTTTTAAAGAGATGATAATGGCTTAAACTAACATATGCCATTACTGAAGCCTCTGGAATCCCCTGAGAAGTCGAGACTTCTGTAGATTAGCATTTGGTCTAGGAAAGCTGCTGGCTTCAGGGGCAGACCAGCACTTCACTTTTCTTTCCTTGGAGGGAATGCAGAGGGGTCAAAGAAAACTGAAGTGAATTATTACTGAAAGACTTGGTGACATACTCTTAATTTATTCTCTCTCTCTCTAACAGATGGGGCACCATTATTTTTAGCTGCTTTGTTTGCATTGGACAGGTAAGAAAGGCCTGAACGTTCATTGATTATGTGGCAGTGACTTTTGAGTTCTTGTCTAATTCCACCAGCAAAGATGTGTTTAATGAATGCCTGACTTAATTAAGCAGGGTCCACAGGTGCCCATGTAGCATAATGCAAGTCCATTTTAAGCCTTCAGACAGATGAACAACAATATTTAGATTTCACAGATTTATTAAGAGGGAATATTAAAACCATCATGGAAGTTGTGATTCATCGTAAGTTACTATTTCTCTTGAATACCTTGAATTTATTTTTTCATTGATTCTTCATCATAGGTTGTTTTTGCTCTGGGTGGAATATTTAATGCTTTTTGGCTGATGGAATTTGGAAGGTTTGTGTTTGGGTAAGTTATGCATAATTTCATTTATCCTAATATATTATTGTTCTAGTGTTCATCTATCAGTTTATTACAGATTTACAAAAAATATTGTCTCTTCTGGAGAACTACTTCAAATCCCCTGTTCATTAGTTGTCTTAATTTTCCTTTAAAGTAAGCAACATTGTTGAGTGGGCGTGGTTGACTCTATGTGGGGCTGGAATATTAAATAGTTCCCCAGGAATGACATTTTTCCTGGGTGTTTTCTGTTATGTTGAAGACTGATTTAAACCTCATTTGGAAAACTACAGACCGTCGATTTCTAGGCTGGTGACTCACGAACGTTTTGCTCTGTCTTAGTGGGTGAGGTGCAGGTCTTTTTGAACCCTGTTGAAGCAGCTTGAATGAGCAGAATACCAGTAGACTGATTGCTCCTCATGAATTTCTTGTCTGTTCAGTGAGCCCGTTCTGAGTCCAGCTTCGGGCTTCCTGCCCTGAAGGACGCAGATGACATAACTTATTCATGCTTTACACAGGTACCAGTGACATGTAGACATATGTGACATACCCCAAAAAGTGCTCTAAGTGAGAGAGAAAAAACAAAATCTATATAAAAATGTGAAAGGGATTCAGAGATGGAAGTGTGGTCAGAAGTGGCCTCTTGGACGAAGTGGGCCTTGACGTCAGTATAGGATTTGGGTTGATAGGAGAGAGGGGACCTGTTTTTGGACTAGGACAGAGTGGTGAGAGGAGGGCTCAGTGTTAGGATGCGGAGGAGAGGAGGCGCCTCACTGAAGGCCTGGAGCAGGGAAGGGTCAATATGTAGAACTTACAGAAGGAAAAGAAAAACCCAGGCGGTAGGATAATGTTGAGCGTGGATGGTATTTGCCTGAAAAGTGTGAATTTTTGTGCTTTCACAAAGTATGGACCACTCTCACCACTGAACATTTTATATAGCACACGTGGTGATGTGGTAACTCAGACTCCTTATTGCAGCGTATCAGCTTCCCCAAGACTGAACAGTATACAGCCGCCGTTACCCTGTGCTCATTGGCTTTGTGGGTCAGGAATTTGGACAGGGTGCAGCAGGGACTACTTGTCCGTGTGCCTGATGTCTGGAGCCTCAGCTGGGAAGATCTGTGGAAGGCTGGGGGCTGGAGTCTTCTGAAAGCTCCGGGACTCACACGTCTGTGCCTGGGCTGGGATGACTTGAAGACAGGCACTACCGGCTGCAGCACCTAGATGTGGCCTCTCTGTGTGGCGTGGCTTTCTCTCAGTGTGGCGAACTCAGGGTGGTGGGACTTCTTACCAGGCACCTCAGGGCTCCACGTGCGAGTGTTTGAGTGAAAAGGCAGCTGTCCCCTTCTACGACCCAGCCTTGGTGTCACACAGTGCCACTTCCACCGTATTCTGTTGGTTGAAGCCATCACAGTCCCACCTAGATTCAGAGGAGGGGCATAGACCTCATCTTTTGATAGGAGGGGTGTCAAAATTTTAAACCTGCTACATTGCTAACTGTGGTATTTCTTGAAAAGCTGTGACTTTTTCTTCCTTTCTTCATTTTTAGGATTGGTGGGGAGTCCTTAGCAGTTGCCCAGAATACATATGCTGTGAGTTGGTTTAAAGGCAAAGAATTAAACTTGGTGTTTGGACTCCAACTTAGCATGGCTAGAATTGTAAGTATGAAGCCAAATAGGAACCAAAAGATTGAATCTTCTAATTATCTCTTAAAAATTACAGGATAAAGTGTGTTTGTGTATGATAAATTAGGTACTGATTTTTTATATATCTCTCTAGACCATGGTATAGCATTTACTTTACTTTAGTTAAGGCATTTCTAACCTTATTTCACTTAGGAAAGGGTGTAGAATGGCTAATTGAGTATTCATTAGTTTAGAGAACCTGGGCAGTGAGGGGGATCTTCCAGGTTTTGTTGTCTAATTTCTTTACCCATTTTCGGCATGCCTGCTGTGCAAGTCCTCACATGTGGTTGTCCAGGCTCCGCGTGCACATTTCCCGTGGGTGGAAGCTCGCTGTGTGATGGGCAGTCTTCTACGTCAGTTACCTTGGTGAGGCTCAGCCTCGCATAGAGGGGAGGTCTGCCTGTGCCAGTGGATTTACCTATGGCTCTGACGTTTGCCCTCTAGTTCGCATTTATTTCCTCTGCTGTGTGCCAGCACTTTGCTTATGAAGACAGCTCTGAAATTCTTGGTCAGACATGCTCATTTCCTGTGGTTGGCTAAGCCACATGACATGCGTCTCAGCTCCCTGACCATGGTGCTCACGCCTCTGTGGACTTACCGCAGGCCATCAATGCTCCCAGCATTTGGAACCTGGAAATGATCGTGGTGTTGCAGGTTTCGTCTGAAAGAGGGTACCGAGGGGAACAACGTTATGCTTTTATTAATGCAACCTATAAGGTGTTTTGACAGTCCCAAACTCCTTTAGGTTTTTTCCTCATAAACTCCTATGAATAGAGGTTTTTAAAAAAATCCTTGGCATTAAAAATCAAGGTCTCAAAGACTAATAGATGGCGTAAAAATGCTTTTAATGTATTCTTAGGGAAGAAGAAATCCAGTACAAAAAGTTTTTAATGTACTGTATTATCATATGAAACATATAGCACATGTGTGTTACATATATAACATTTCTATATTTTTGTACATGTAGATTCTTTCTCATTTTTCACTTATAAATAGTGCTGTTGTGTGACACTCTGAAAGTTGTCTGCCTCTCTGCTTGTTTCTGAGGCTAGGTTGCTAGGAGTGGGATTATTATTGAGTCAGAGGGTTTATTAGGGTTTCTTAGGACTGTTGAGACATATTTCCAGATTATCCTCTCAGAGATGTTCACATTCCCATCCATGGGATATGAGAAGATTCTTTTTGTTGTAACTTGATATACAGGCTATTATTACTTTTAAAAAAGTCATTTTATCAATTTGATAGGAAATACCTAAATATTAATTTGTAGTTCTTTGATAACTAGCGTGGTTTCCAATATTTTCTAAATTTTATCCACAAAGATCTTCTGAGTACTTCATTATGTATCTTGTGCAAGTCAAGATATGTCTGTGGCAGTTTGTGGATCTTGCTGTCTAATAACTTCTCACAGAAGGAAATAGGATCAGTTGAGCAAGACTCATTCTCAGTGATGCCATTGTGGTCACTAGCGGTCTTCAGGTTCTTTTCTGTGTGGACACAAGTTCGTTAGGATCCATTCAGCTGTGTTCTGAGGAGCCCTCAGTTTTTAGAAAGGAATCTCAGGGGTTCTGGGGTGCGGAGTGTGGTTGCTGGAATGGTGGGGAGACCTGAGGAGGAAGAGGTGGAGTGAGCTGGTCCGGGCAGCCAGGGAGGCTCCGCTTTATCTGCTTTGTGTGTTAGGGTCCTTGTGAGATGCAGGAGACCCAGAGATTCCATTACAGAGCTGCTGGGGTAGAGGGAGTTCGTCTCTTTGCACTTCTCTCATCCCTGCGCATCTTCAGAATGATCACAGGCTCTGGCATTCCCTCTCCGTGATTTTTCTCTTGCCTGAGCTGTGAGTTTGTCGCGTTTAGACTCTTGAGCTGTTTTCATTACACCTTCAGGCCATGGACTTCTCACTTTTCTTATTATTCAGGTCTTAGCTGGGGGTTGGAAGTCCAGCATGCTTAGATTTTTCTTGGTAATTTGTTACTTTTAAACTCATTATTTTGACAAATATTTATTGAACACTTGCCAAGCCAGGTCATGTTAGGCATTTTAGAATTAAAGGATTATTTAAGGCGACATCCCTGTCTTTGAGGAGCTTATATTTTTGATGATATTGGGGAAAGTTTCCAGTAGGTCTCCATTTACCTTATTGCTCGTCCGAGAAATGCCGTTGGCTAGCGTTTTGTAGGAAATAGCCATGTGAAATTTGCTGCCGTGTTGGCTGTGAGCAGACTGTTGTGAACGTGTTTGTTTCTCAGTCTTCAGTGTCTGACCGGTCAGCAGCATTTGGCACGGTCGGCATTCCCCTTCCTGATTTCTCATCTGGGTCCAGGACGCTGCAGTCCCGCAGTTCTCCTTCTGCCTTTCTGCCCACTCCGCCTCTCCCTCTTTTGCTGGTTCCCTCTCAATCTTCTCAACTGGTAAATGTGGGAGTGCCCCAGGGCTTGGTCATTGGGTGTCTTCTCTTCTCTTTGACCCACTTTCTTGGTGATCTTGTCTAGTTTTGAAGTTTTAAATAGCACGTGTTTGCTCCTGAATTTGTATCGCTTGTCCAGGCCTTTCCGTTGAATTCCACACCCATAGATGCAGCTTCCTACTTGACATTTCCACTTGGATGTCTAGTTGACGCATCAAACCTGACGTGACAGAACGCAGCTCTCGACGTTATACCTGCCGTCCCCCACACCAGCTCAGACGGTGGTTCGCTCATGCTCAGTTACGGGCACCTCTTTTCTTCTGGTTACTCAGGCAAAATCTTTGGTGTCATCCTGAAATACCCCCTTCTTCCCCCCCCCCCCCACTCCACATATTTTTTGTTAGCGGATCTGTTAGCTTTACCATCAGAATATACCCATATTCTGACCACTCCCCGCCGCGCCAACTGCTAGCCACCCTAGTCGAAGAGTGCTCATCTCTCTTCAGGATTCTTGCAGTAGCACCCTAACCGATGGCCTTGCTTCTGCCATTGTCCCCACTGGTTGCCTACTTTGACTATAACAGCCAGAGCGAGTCTGTTAAAGCATACAGGATCGTGTTGCTTCTCTGCTCAAAACCCCAGTGGCTTCCCATGGCACGCAGAATAAAAGCCAAAGTCCTGATTATTGCGTAGAGCCCGCCTCCCCACCATTTCCTCTCTGGGACCTCATCTCCTCCCCTCCCCTCTTCATTTGTGCTGTTCCAGGCTCTGCCCTCCTTGCTGTTCCTCTCGGGGCCTGTGCACTGGCTGTGTACATGTGCTACAGAAGGATCTGCCAGGAGTGCTCTTCCCCCAGATCTCCTCACAGCTAACTTCCTTCAAGTTTTACTCCAAAGTCACATTCTCAATGAGGCCTCCACCCCTTTATATTCTCCTCCCCTATTTTATTTTTTCTTTACTTTTTTAAGCACTTACTGCGATTAATATACTACATATTTTATCTCTTCTACCTCACTAAAGTGTAAACTCTGTGAGAGCTGGAAGTTATTCTGTTTTGTTCTTTATTATATCCCCAGTATCTAGAACAGTGACTGACATGTAATCAGGCCTCAGTAATTGCTAAATGAATGAATAAATGAGAGGGTATTATCTACTATAATAACTTTTACTGTCTTACGGACATTCAGAAGATGACTTTTTTTTTCAGATGTCAGTACCAGGAAAAGCTGTGCTTTTTCTGAGCTAAGGTTTATTTTTTTCTTAGTACCCTGTGAATATTGTAACTTGTCATATTTCATTTTTGTTTTGGCTACTAGGAAGTTACAAATGTACTATACTATTTTGAATACTAGCATTTTCTATAAATTGGTATTTTTTGTGTAGTAATCTTATCTATGGCTTTGGTTAGTTTTTTCCTTGTGTTTTTTAAAAAATTTGTCTCCTGTTTAATCTGGATTTTACTTGTACCTATTTCTCTAAGCCACCTCATATCCTTTTTTTCAAATAGGGCAGAGAGATAAATGAAAATTTTGTTGATTTTTTTTTTTTTTCTTTTTCTTTCAGGGGAGTACAGTGAACATGAACCTCATGGGATGGCTGTACTCTAAGGTTGAAGCTTTGTTGGGTTCTGCTGGTCACACAACCCTGGGGGTCACACTTCTAATTGGTTAGTGAATCTTGATGTCCCATGTTCTGTCTCTTCTGAAAGCATGTCATAGGAAGTATTGTGGCAGAGGAAGGAGCACTGGAATCGGGGTTAGACGACGTGGGTTAGAGTTTCATCTGCACAGTTCACTAGTTCTTTGACCTAATTAGCAATAGCGAAGCCTTCACCCCGTTTGTATTTGTATTTCCACTTCTTAAAGTGGAGGATCTTGTCCCCCCTTGTCTGCCTCAGTGTTGTCGTGATGTGCAGATGAGAGAGTGTGTGTGAAAACTCGGAAACCATCAGGGAACTTAGACCTGTGAGTACACAGACTGTACGTACTGGTTTGTAGCAGAAGGGAGATGGTTTCCTTTTGATCAGACTCAGGCAGTGTGCCTGTAGAGCTTGGATGGTACAGAGTCAGAGGTGATGGGATGTGGCAGGACATCCGCTGGGTGGGGAGTGCGGAGCCTGGGTTCTAGTCCTGGCTCTAACTACTGCTGTCATCTTGGACAAGGAAGTTTAACTTCTGTGTCTCATTTTTCTTTTCTGTAAAACTGCGGGTGTCTGATCAAAACCGTACAGGTCCCTTCTGGCCCCAGCTCCTCTCAGCTGAGGCTCTGCTGTGCTGGTCACTGGGTAGGTCATTGACAGGCCCGTGAGGCCCTCTGGGCTCGCCACCTGTGCTTTTTCTCTGAGCAGTGGGCTTTTCCAGGTGAGCCCCTCAGTGTGTAGGTGGTTGCTTGCAGAGCCCTAGAGAGACCTGTGGGGTGGTGGGGTGGATGTGCTGTGCCATCTTTTACTCCTTATAATTCCTTGGTGAAGCCTGGTTAAAAGAGGGCAGTGGAGGGGTAGTCCCAGACAGGCAAACTGGTGTCTGGAGACTCCTCTCTTCCTCTCCCTCTCAGATCATTTGCCTTACTTAAAACCTCTTGCTTACTCTTGTATTCCTTCTAGTTCCCTCCACAATGTAGAATTTGAGAATTTTAAAGAATTTTAGAGCCAGAAAAGACCTGTACTGTCATCAAGTCAAAGCCTGTTATCTACAGATGGGGAAATTGAAGCCCAGAGAGGTTAAGTTCTATGTCTAAGATCACTCAGCTTGTTAGTGCCAGCAGTAGAACCCACTGACTCTCATTTTAGCAGTTTTTCAACTGGATCATATTATGTCAGACAGTTAGAGATTTATTTGTTTTACTAAGCTTCTTTTTAAAATTCTTGAGAAGTGTAAACTTTATTCCTTTTTTATCTTCATTTACTTTAATGATATGAGATCAGCATTTGGTGATCTCAGAATACTCAAGGAAAGAGAGCCTGAGCGAGCTGTGTGGTAGGGGAGTGGGCCTTTAGGCTGCCAGGGGGTAGGAGCAGGGGTTACAGACTGTGGGAGGGAATCAGGAGGAAGATGAAGTGATCACAGCATCAGACTTGCCTTTATAGTTGTTTTCCTGGCATCCATCAATAATTGGTGCTCAGACTGAATTAAGAAATTGGGACTAATTTGCTGGCTGGTTGTCAGCTTTCCTCAGTCTGTATTCTGCATTACAGACTAGACTGGTGCATTCTAGTCTTTTCCTTCCAATCTCCAACCTCTTAGTGGGAAATGATGCAGCAATAGCGACTGCTGACTGTCGTTGGTTGAGTGCTTGCTGTGTGCTCGTCGTTCCAATCAGTCCTGATACCGTCACTGTAAGCTTTTCACATGTGTCTAGATACTAAGTTTTCTCTGTCAGTGTAATATGCTGCCTTTTTAGAAACCTTCCGTCTGGTTCTCTTTAAAAATCTCTCTTCATTTTTCTTATAGGGGGTATAACATGTATTCTTTCACTAATTTGTGCCTTGGTCCTTGCTTACTTGGATCAGAGAGCAGAAAGAATCCTTCATAAAGAACAAGGAAAAACAGGTAAGTGTAAATGCAGGAAAAGTGGGGCTTATCGTACAATGAGATAAGTTTCTAATGCACTGTTGGAAACCCAGTGATGCTTAATACATGTTTTTTATCTTTTATTTCCAAATCTGTTTCCACTTGTCTAAATTTTTGGCTACATTTTTTTTCCCCCTTAAACGTTTTTGGCAGAATTTACATTCTTGATTGTACTTAGTATATTTGCAAAACAATGAGTGTTCTGGAAGGGAGCAGGAAGGTAGGTATCAATTTTAGGTTTTGCTTTTTCTAATGTCTTAAGTTATCCCAGAAACTATTCTAATTTACTGAGAAAAGTATCTTTTAAACTGAATGCAAAGGATAATCACATGATAAAAGAAAAATCATCTCGACTTAGGTATGGAAATTCATGCGGATAGCCTTTTCCCTTCCTTCTCTCAGGTGAAGTTATTAAGTTAACTGATGTGAAGGACTTCTCCTTACCCCTGTGGCTCATATTTATCATCTGCGTCTGCTATTACGTTGCCGTGTTCCCTTTCATTGGACTCGGGAAGTGAGTCTTCTCTAGCATTCCATTCTTGTTGGTTAAATTATAATGAGAACTCAATCACATAAATGTAAATTTTTTAGCTGTAACTCTTGCTTTCTGGTTATAATTTATATTTACATAGGAATTGTTTTATATTTGAGATACAACTGATTTTCTTAGCTTAAGGTTTAGTATTGGTTTAATACTTTATTATTCTTTGGAAGAAATACCTAATAACAGTTTTTGATTCATAATATAGATTTATTTTAATACTTGATTTTGGATTAATACTCTTTTTTATTTCCCCTTTATTCCTTGGTTGGGAGGCCTCTTATTGATAATGGAGACTTTGTATGGTCTCATGGTGACTGGGCACACTTCTGTTTGCTAGGACTGTGATTCCACCAGACTCAAATCCAGGGTTCAAAGCAGATTCTTCTTTGCTGTATCCTCTCCCTCCCTCTCCTTTTTCATTGGCACCTGCTTGAACAGAGCAGTGTGTGAGTGTGTTTGTGGGGGTGTGGCTTGTAATTATAACCTTTAAATTCAGGCTGTTGTCTTAAATAATTTAGACAAGAACCCTGTCCATTATTTAGCAAGGAACCTTTTTCAGTACTGCTTTTAAGGAGAAGAAGCAGCCTTAATTCTGCATAGTAATACATTTGGTTTTCTGAAAATTTGTGTGTCCTGTTTGCTGTATATGTAAAAGGGAAAAAAGGCAGGCATTAGTATATTTTATTTAGTTAGTGAAGTTTTTATATAAACACTACAGCTTGAGCTGATTGATTGAAGATGAATATCAAATAAGGTAGGAAAACAGGATCAAGAAGGAAAAGTTATTTTTATTCAGCTTTATTTTGCCTTTATTTTTTAAAAACAGCAGTTCTGTCTAAAGTGTTTATTTCTCTCTGTCTCTCTATTTTAGAGTTTTCTTTATAGAGAAATTTGGATTTTCTTCTGAGGCAGCAAGTGCGATTAACAGGTATTTCATTAATTCTGTAAGTGCTTGTGTGCGTAGTGTGGGTCTTTGATTATAAGCAAATGTTATGAGAGACAAGATGTACGTGACCTAACGCCAAAGTGTGAAACCAAAACTGTGTTGTGACTTAGAGTGGCCGTCTGTATTAATGGAAAACCAAAGAAGTCTTGGACTGCTCTTATCTTGCTATTTACTGATGACCATTTTAGACTAATGTTAAATTAATGAGCTAGGATTTGCTTTGCCTAATGGTTTTAGGGACTTTCTGGGGTTTTGTTCAGCTGTGACATATTTTATTAAATATCTTTTATGTTCTCTGGGCAGTGTTGTGTATGTCATATCAGCTCCCATGTCCCCAGTATTTGGGCTCCTGGTGGATAAAACAGGAAAGAACATTATTTGGGTCCTGTGTGCAGTGGCAGCCACCCTTGCATCCCACATGATGCTGGCCTTTACACTGTGGAACCCTTGGATTGCTATGGTAATGTCTCCATTGACAGCGGGGGGCTCAGGGCTTCAGCGAGGACTCTGTAAGTGCATGTTGGGAAGCACATTTGGCTCCTCAGATGGAGTACTTGTGACAGTGGGGAAAACAATAACTTGATTTCAATTTCTACAAAGTAGCTATTTTTAAAGTATCAGTATTAACTGTTCACGCGTAAAGTGTTTTTAATTTCATTTGTCTTATTTAACAGAGTGACCTTAATGCTGAAATAGAACTTGAAATAGTCTTATAAAAGCCAAAATGCTTATTAGTTCAATGTTTTTTTTGTACTTTGTTAAAAGTCATTCCATCATAGGTGACAAAAAAAATCTATTGGCCCAATATCCATGATTTTGAATTCTTTTGTCTTTGACTCTTAGTAGGTCAAACAGTGAAAATGCATTCATCAAGTTTTTGTTATCATTCTTCAAAATGTCATTTTTAAGACCACAGGCTGAAGTGCTGCATTTCTTACCTGTTAATAAAAGATTATCTTGAATGTACATATATATTTGTGCATTTGGTGAGAATTCTGTAGGAAGCTTCCTGGAAGTTGAAATGCTGTAGCAGAGGCTTTGCACATGTAACATCTTGATAGATACTGTGAACTTCTCCTCCAATAACTTCTGCCCATTTAAACTTTACCAGTAATACACGAATGTGTCTGTTTCTTAGCGTCCTTGCCATTGTTGGACATTGGCCTTATGTTAATCTTTGCCAATCTCACAGGTGTAAATGATCTTATTTTAACTTAAATCATAAGGTTTCTTTTTTAATTGAAGAAAAAGTCAGCGTTAGGTGATGTTTAACAACCAGTGGTGGTGGTTGGTTTTCTGCCCTGCTCTCCAGTTGGGTGTTGATGACCCAGAGGTAAGATAATGGACCATTGGCGTGGTGTTGTCTTGATTGCTTAATTTGTAATTCCTAATAAATACTGGAGAATTAGCTTGCCTGAAACATTGGTAATAACTTTTGGCAAACTAGCTCTATTTCCTTGCTTGGTCCTTGACTGCACCTTGGGCCAGTTATGTATATATGCATATGATACAAAATGGTTACAACTGTGTGTGTGTATTTTGTCACTAGAGGCATGTTGTTAGAGAGGGCCAGGACTTTTTTTTTTATTGAATCTGAGTTTTAGCCTAATTGCAATAAAATTTGCATGAATATTCATATATTAGCTATTAAGTCACTCTTGCTAATCTGCATCAAAGGAAAATCACCTTCTGGTTAATATAAGACTTTTAGCCTTTTCCATATTGCTTTCTGTAGTGTCTCCTAGGACTCTCTTATTCATTACTTGCCTGTGCATTGTGGCCAATGGTGGCATTTGTAGTTCCTGAGCATCAACTGGGAACTGCATATGGCTTGTAAGTATTTGCACCATGGATCATGTAATGTCTGTCTGCTGTATCAATTTAATTATCATGTGAAACTCCATGTTTCCTGAATCTGGTCATCTTCAGGCTTCTGGGACAGCTCTAAACCTGAAAATACAGTAGTCTCCCCTTATCTGTGGTTTCGCTTTCCGCAGTTTTGGTTACTCGTGGTCAGCTGTGATCTGAAAATATTAAATGTACAATTTCAGAAATAAACACTTCTTAAGTTCTAAATTGCGCCCCATTCTGAGTAGCGTGATGAAATCTCTCGCCATCCCACTCTGTCCTGTCCGGGACATGAATCCTCCCTTTGTGTGGTGTATCCAAGCTGTATACGCTATCCCTGTTAGTCGCTGAGTAGCCGTCTCAGTTATCAGATTGACTGCTGAGGTATCGCAGTGCTTGTGTTCAAGTAACTGTTTATTTTACTTAATAATGGCCCCAAAGCAAACTTAATTATTAGTTATTGTTCTTGATCTCTCACTGTGCTGAAGTTATAAATTAAACTTTATCATAGGTATGTATGTATATATAGGAAAAAACATAGTATATGTCGGGTTGGTACTATCTGTGGTTTCAGGCATCCACTGGAGTCTTGGAACGTATCCCCTGCAGTTAAGGACACCTACTGTAACTGGATGAGTCAGTTAATCTATTTATGGTATAATTGTGGCAACAAAAATATTCCAAGCCTCCAGCAGGAGGTCTGGAGTTAAGCTAACCTGTAAGAGGTCATTGCTGACATTACCATCCCACTGCCTGTTGATTTGAGAGCTTCTCAGTGAGAAGTTGAGTTCTGGTCTCTGGCCCAAAAAGGCAGAAGGGGGAAACTGTACCCCTGGTTGGTATTCACATAGCCCTTCCTTTCATTCACATAGCTCTTCCTTTCATTAGTTCATACTGCACTTAATAAGACAAGCTCCTTTACCTTTGAGCATAAAGTCTAGTAGCATAAACAGTCATGGGATAAAAATCTAATCAGGTCATCCCTGGCTGAAAACATCTCTTAACACTGTGTGTGTGTAGTTTCTAGATATGGCTATTTATATTGAATTGTTAGTCTGTGTGTAAAGACTTTTGAAATTGAAATATGTTTTTGTATTTCTTAAATCGTAGCATGCAGTCCATTCAGAACCTTGGGTTGGCGATTGTTTCCATCATTGCTGGCATGATATTGGATACTCGGGGATATTTGTTTTTAGAAGTTTTCTTCATTGCCTGTGTTTCTTGTAAGTGTGCCATGTGGCAACATTTAGTTTCTTTTAATACATAGCAGCACGTTCTCATTTATACTTTTAGGTTTTTGTTGTTATTGTTTTCTTTACCCTCTTTTAAACCAAATCCGTAAGGTGTAGCTCTCAGATTTGCCTAATTTTTAGCCTGTGCCTCAGTTTCCCCACTGGTGACTTTCTAGTTCTTTGAAGATTCACAGGCATTTTTCAGGAGATTACTATGCCTAAAGGCAGCAATGGAATCTGCTTTGTATTCTGTTTTAAATATTTATGGTTTTTAAAGAACATTTTCCCCTAAAGTGGAACCATTAGAAGGGTCCTGAGTATGTCCCTGGTATGAATGTGTACACGTTGGTGTGATTTAGGTGTGAGTGCTCATGGATTATTCACTAGACAGTTTTAAATTGTTTTCATTCTTAGTCTTGTTATTTAATTTTTACCTGTAATGATTCATTGGTTGAAAATAGGAAGCATTAGGAAACTGTTGAAAACTGTACAAATAAGTCAGCATTTTTTCATTGATAGTCTTGACCATACACATAAATTGTGTTTATCTGAAAAAAATTCTCATATAATATATCAGATGTCTTTTATACTTTGATTAGGTGTTTAAAATGGCAGACCCTAGTGATGATTTTATCAGACTTAATTTCATTTACAGGGGGTATAGACTATCTGTACTTCAAATGTGGTATTTGCAGATAATTGCTTATGAATAGTGTGAATGCATTTTATTATCTCATAATTTTAGAAATAAGCACATCCAATTTTAAAAATATATTATTTGTTTTTAACAAGTGGGTCATATAAGAATTCAAAATACTAGGTCCTGAAAGTGTTTTTGTCTATTTTTGATGCTGCAACATTTGGTTTAATTCAGTCCTTCAGTTTCATATATATTTGCTTCTCAAATCAAACACCATGCCATTTAAAAATGTTTTTGTTGCTATATTAATTTAAAGTAGATTAAGTGTGCATCACTTGTTACGGTAGAAAGCCAAGCACCGGATTTCTGAGGTCTTCACTGGCTCTGGGCGTCTAATGACCATGTTCTCATTTTGGTTAATTTGTAAAATGGACATGGTGTTTTCAGACCTAAAACCCCCAAAGGATTACTTCTGTTTGGCTCTCTGTAGAGAGATCAACAGGATAGGGGCTTGCAGGGGTTTTTGGGAGGTGCCAGGAAGGGCCCGCGCTTACAAAAGGAGAGGAGAAAGGGGCAGGGGCGATCCTGGGGCGGGCCGGCCCCTCTCCTGTAGGAGTCTCAGTTTCTCTGTTTCTGGCCTTGCCATCCCTGGGCTCAGGTAGCCCATGGAGAAAATGGTCTGTAAGTTATTTTCAGTGCTTTTCGGAAAAGAAGGTGGTGTTTTATTTTTAAATGACAGTTAATAAAGATTTGACTTTGTGTAAGCTTTACTTTGTAACTATGATCGCATAGGAATCATGGGGAAGAGGTACATGTTTTTTAAGATCCTATGTTTTTTCACTTCCAGTGTCACTTTTATCTGTGGTCTTACTCTATTTGGTGAATCGTGCCCAAGGTAAGTAGAATGATGGGTGGATCCTCTGTGGGGTCCCTGGATTGTCTCCATGCCTCTTTAGAAGCCAGTGCTTTAGTTCATGTAATAATGACATTCCGTTCATAGTGATGGGAACACGTTTCATTTTGTAACATATAATTTTGTGTTCTGGACTTTCACGTTTATTAAAATTGTGGTCATGTTCTTTCTTGCCAGGTCAATTTAAATTTTGTAATATAAAATTTTAGATCTTCTTATATTAGCATAAAGAAGTATGGCATTTTTTAAATAGCCTAAAGCCCTTCATGTGCTATTGTCTAATATTTTTAAAAATAAGTAAACAAATTTATAGCTGCAGTTTTCATTTTAAGTTTGAAAAAGTGTTTGTATAGAATGAGAAATTAGAGATTTTTTTCTTTTGCTAATACATATACTACATGCATTTGTGCTTTTTTCTTTATTCTTTATAAGATTTTGATGTTACCCTTATTAATTTTTCTAACTTGTTTGCCCCTTCTATTTACTTAGAAGGATGTATATATGTGCTGTTTAAATAATTTTAGGTCATTTCCTTTAATTTCTCATAATTTTTGCTATTACTGGATATTAACACTATTTCAGTTAACAAAACTTGAAGCAATATGTAAGTCCAAACTAAAAAAAAAATGCTAAAATTAAGGAGTGATTTATTTGTACCATATAAGGATTTTTTTTTTTTTTTTTTTGGTGAGGAAGATTAGCCCTGAGCCAACATCAGTTGCCAATCCTCCTCTTTTCGCTGAGGAAGATTGGCCATGGGCTAACATCCGTGCCTGGGCTGGCCCTGTGGCTTAGCGGTTAAGTGTGTGTGCTCCGCTACTGGCGGCCCGGGTTTGGATCCCGGGCGCACACCGACGCACTGCTTCTCCGGCCATGCTGAGGTCGCATCCAACATACAGCAACTAGAAGGATGTGCAACTATGACATACAACTGTCTGCTGGGACTTTGGGGGGAATAAAAACAAAAAAAAAAGGAGGAGGATTGGCAATAGATGTTAGCTCAGAGCCGGTCTTCTCAGCAAAAAGAGGATTGGCATGGATGTTAGCTCAGGGCTGATCTTCCTCACAAAAAAAAAATAAAATGAAAAATAACATCCTTGCCCATCTTCCTCTACGTTATATGTGGGACGCCTACCACAGCATGGCTTGACAAGTGGTGTGTGTGTCTGCACCTGGGATCCGAACCTGCAAACCCTGGGCCGCCAAAGCTGAGTGTGTGGTGGCCCACTACACCACCGGGCTGGCCCCCGTATAAGGATTCTTAAACGCCTTTTTCGTTGTGTTGGTTCCAGGAGATCAACTATTTTTTCTCATCTTCCATAACCTTTTCTGTTACTTTAAGGTATATCAGTGCCAGTGTGTGTGTGTGCACGTGTGCGTGTTTAAATTTTCCTTATGATAGCTGTAGTGAAAAGATTCTATGCTTATTTGTATTTTAGATGGGAACCTAAATTATTCTGCAAGACAAAGGGAAGAAATAAAATTTTCCCATACTGAGTAAGTATTGAAAGAGAGAAAAGTTATCTTTATTTTGAAATTTTAAACATCACTATTTTATTTCATGGTATTGGGTTTGGATTTTTAAGAAATTATAGTGTTTTTCTTGAGTTTTGAGAGCTAACAGTTATCTTTGGAACTACTATAACAAAATTCTTATTTGTATCAGAAAATTTTAAAAGGTGGATATCAAGTATTAAAATGAAGGGGAAAAAATCGGGCTTTAAATTGCCATCTGAGAGAGAAACCTGTAGTATTTGTAATTTATTGGAGGAAAGGTCTTTGTCCTAAGTACTTGTGCTTAGGTCACCCTGATATTTCCTTTTTCTTAACTAGTTGTGGTAATTTTTCATCTTATCTGGTACTAACATGCCATTCTGTGTTTTCTGACTCGTTTGGAACAGATTAAAGTAGATAGTGTGGGGTGTAAGTTTAATTAATTTTTTTCCATGAGTCTATGCTAAAACAGAGTAGTGATCTATTTCCTGCTGTTATTTCTAATTTTTTTAGACACTGAATTTTTTATGATTTAAAAAATTTATTTGTAAATATATACCATGTGACTAAGTTTGGTGAATTTGAATAGCTTAAAATCTGGTAGAACGAGGCTGTGTTTTTTGGGGGGTGATTCTTGGTCATCTCAAATTCCTTTTTAATGTAGTAATTCTACTTCTAGAAATACATCTTAAGAAAATAATGAGAAGTGTTATGAGTTTTAAATATCTTTATGACAGTCTTGTTTCTTATGTCAAAAAATTGGAAACAACATAACTGCCCCCAAAAAGGGAAATGGTTAAATATATTATGACACATCCATATAATATGCTGTTAAAATCATGTTTTAGAAGGATTTTTAAAGTCAGAGATACTTAATGTATCATAGTTAAAGTTAACAAAAGATAAAAATGCAAATATCCTAATTTTGTTCAAGAAAAGTATGCAGGCATGTGTATTTCTTAAACCTATTATTGTTTATAATAGAAAAAATACTGAAAGAAAAATCCCCAGATATTAACAATTCCTTTTAAATGGTAGAGTTACAAAAATTTTTTTCTTTGTCTGTATTTTCCAAAGTTTCTGCATTGATCCTGTGTTACTTTTATGATCAAGAGATAAAAGATTATCCAGCAAAATGTTTAACTTGTAGTATTTGGCACTACGTGCTTTGTAATGCTTATGTGGTTTTCATTTTGTGAACCAGGTGGGGCTTCGTGTTCTTTTGATAATTTATTGCATTATGTTTTGCAGATGAGAAGTTTAAGTGACTGTGTCATGAGAATGGGCTGCACACATCATTGGTTTAAAAACCTCCATTTTAAAATTTTACTTAGAGTTTAGTCATTAGGAAAAATAATGGTCTGCAAAGTTGTTACATTTATATTTCAAAGGCACCTATTTCGGAGTATATTTGTGAGGACTGTTTTAGCGTGTGTCTTTTGCATTGTGTATTGCTGAAGAATTCTACTTTGGAACAGGCTACTCAACAGTGAAGTTTAGAAAATTGCTCTGAAACATGCAGGTAACTTCAGTAAGGACAGTAAATAAAGACAGGAAAACATTGGATCTTGTACTGAAATAGTTTTCACAGAGTGTATCTAAGGGATATGGCCTTTTCTTTATCTTAAAGCAAAAAGAAAAAGCTTTTGAGGGGGTAGAAGGGATGTTTTGTACAGAATAAACTGTGGTGTTTTAATAGGCATTCCTTTTTGTAGTAGGGAGTATTTGAAAGATATTTTTACAGAATCTCTTCATTTTCACAAATAGCTGATGGTGTTCTGCTCCTCTGAGTTCTGAGAGGTTGCTGGGCGGTGACCCTTTTGAGTTGCTTTCTCTTTCTGGTACTGAGGACCCTCATCACTTAGGGATGTAATTTTATGGTACAAACTTTCTGTACAGTTTTTTCTTATAGTCTAATTAATTACAAAAAAAGTGCTTTAAATTATGATAATTGCATATCTGCATGGATAAATAAAAACACTGTAAAAGGAATACTTGTCTTCTACCTTTTGATTTTTAAAAAATATTAAAACACTGATTTTAACTCTTATTTATGTGGAAGATTATCTCTATTAGAAAAGTCTAAGTTGGAATAAAGAAAATTTGCCTAATTACAGTCATTGAAAGGTTATGGGAATAGCTTTTTCTCCAGAGTAGGACCTTAAGTAACATTTTTGTTTTTCACATTAAATAAAATATGGATATGAAATTTCTCTGACAAACCTAAACACTTTTTTCTTTTCCTCCCCAAAACCCCAGTACTTGGTTGTATATCCTAGTTGTAAGTCCTTCTAGTTCTTCTATGTGAGCCACCACCACAGCAGGGCTACTGACAGTGCTGTGGTTCCGTGCCTGGGAATGGAACCTGGGCTGCTGAAGCAGCAGAGTGCACTGAACTTCAACCACTAGGCCATCAGGGCTGGCTCTTAAACACTTTTTAATTGACAGTCTTAGCATATCATATATTAAAGTCAAGGAGTTTTTCCTGTGTGTTGCTCTACGTGGGCATGCAGATATTTTAGACAGCAACTGTTCAACTCACGTATTTAGCTGGTATTGTTTAAAGTATGTGGCAAACAGTGTATGCTTAAAAGTCCTGGAACAGATTGAAAGTGCATTCCTTATTCAGGGTAAGTTTATTTACATCCGTTTTTCTGATTTACAGTTTATTGTTCAGTCGTTAGTTCTTGAGGCTTTGACTGGCCTGTGGCTAGTGCATGTTGGCCTTGCCGGTTGGCCAGAGTGCAGGAGTCCACTGCTGCTGGAGGGCTCGAGTGGTCTGACCCTGCCTCACCCTTGCCACCACCCCTGAGCCCCAGCCTCAGGGAGCTGCTTATGTTTTTTTGAATGTGTCATGTTCCTTTCCTTCTCCGGGGCTTTGTCCACACTGCTCTCTGGTTAGAGTATTTTATCCATGATTCTCTGCTGCCTAGTTTCACCTGATTTACAACAGAAAACCTTAGCCTCAGCACAGAACCATTCTTCCTATGGAAACTCTTCCACACCCCTCAGGTTCTTCTAAAATTCCTGTGATCTTCAAAAAACTCGGTCCTTTTCCTTCTTAGCTTACCTCAGATTGTAATGGAGAATTTGTGATGGTGTGGGTGTGGGTGTCTCTCTCTTCCTGTAGATTGTAAGCTCCATAAGGGCAGGGACTATGTCTGTTATGTTAATAACGATTGTGTCAACAGTGCCTAGCACAAGTAGGCACAAAATAAATATTTTTTGAATGATGTGTAAATAAAAAGGAGAATAAATTGAAATAACCTTTTTGGAGGATAAATTGACAGTGTGAATAAAAATGCCTAAAAGGGGGATTGTGGTGGGCTGCATGCCTTTTAGCAATTCCATTTCTAGTAATTTATCCTAAGGAAACCATCAGACAGATGTGTACATGTATATATTTTAAGAAAGTATCTTCATTGCAAGTTTGTTTGTAATAGCCTAAAATAGGAAATTACCCACGTTTATAAGAATAGGAGAGTTAAGTACATTGTATCATATGCTTCAAGTGAAGTATGAAGCAGCTGTGCAATGCTTTCGTTGAAGAACATATTGATGTGGCGTGGTGGCGTTATGTGGAAGATTCAGAGTGCTACTAAGTTTGTAAAAACAAACATAAACACCTGAGGGATATGTACATAAATGTTTCTGGGTGATGACTTTCTTTTGCCTTATTTATATTTTCTAATTTTTCAAGAATAGCTATTGTGTAAAAAAAGTTTAAAAAATCCCGCAAAGGAGATAATTCAACATATTTGAGTAATACTGTTTGAAGAAAGAGGTAGGTAGTGTTCAGAAGGGAGGAAGGTAACAAGTAGTGTTTTCCAAAGAACTTTGGGGATGTAGGTGGGAGCTAAACAGGGCCCTGAGTTAGAAGTAGAATTTGTGTTGACAGGAAGAAGATTGCACATGAAGGGAATCATAGGGGACAAAAGAGAATAGAGAATAGGGTAAAGGCTAAAGGAAGTAATGCACTTACTGTTTGGTCCAGTGGTAGCAAAGAACAGCTTCAGGTTGTCTGCGAGCTGTCCGTGATTTCTGGAATGCCTTGCCTTATACCACTTGGCTTCTTCCATTGGAGTGTTCTTGGAGTGCCCTGGGGGATCTGGGTGTAGGCCTTGGGCAGAGGTTTACTGCCTAGAGGTTGATGGGGAAAACTGATGTTTTGTAGGAAATGCTGAAGAATCCATGACATCGTGCAGACAGGCCAGACAGCCAAACCTATTACAGACTTACTACCACTTATTCCCCTGAGGTATTCGTGTATATGGTCTCGTACTCAAGCACCTGAGTCCTCCACTTGCTGGATCTTAATCAGTCTCACATCTTGGCAGCTGCCCTGCTTAACTTGATTTCCTAAACTGATTTTTCCCCTGCAGGTTTGACTGCAAATCAATTATGTAATGAGAATCAGTGGACCTACAAGGCATTCCATTTGGGAGAAGCATGACTTTGTAGGAGTTTGTCTTTTTGAAGAGGATGACCTTCCGTGCTTGTCTCCTAAGTTTTACTAGGTGGTGGCTGTCTGTGCTTCCATTTCCTGATTAACAAAGTAAAAGATCACTAGAGTTCTTTCTAGCACTTGTTCTTAACTTATGAAACATACAGACATGGCTGAGTACCAGACGTTAGATGTGTATTCCTTGATGGATGACCTAAAACATTGTCTATGGAAATCTGTCTAGCCATCCCTTGCATTTAGTTGATTGGTTGGATAAGATGGGTCCTCCTGGGATTGCGTTCAGATTACTTTGGGCACCCTGGCATGTAAATGAAGCATGCTCGGAAATTTCTAGGATGCAGTGGGTTTACAGACAGCCGCAAGTGTGGGCTGGTACGCGTTCAAGCTTCTGGCAAGGCTTATCCCACTCCTCTCTGCCTCTCCACCCCCTCCAAATACTCAGGTTTGTTCAGTTTTCCAAGGAAAATCTCATTATTTCGGTGGTCTGTGTTTTACTATGTTCAGGTAGTTTTTAACCTTTCAAAGCAGCCCCTGTCTGCCCTGGGGAAGAGGTAAATACAAGTTTCAAGACAAAAGGTAAATCCCTCTTCCCCTTCCCCACCCAGTAGAGCCCAGATTTCACAGGGTCCAGTGGACAAGAGATGGACAAACAGTTGATAGAGTGAGGTGGGAGGAGGATGAGAGAGGAGAGAGGCTGGGTTTGAGCTGGCAGCAACAGGGATGGGAGAGTTGGGATGAGAGAAGCGGCTGGAGGGAGAACAGGGTCTTATATTAGCAGCAAGAAGCCTGGCCAGGGACATGGAGGTAGTGGGGAGGTGGGCCTGGAGACAGGTTATCTCAGATTTTAGAGTCATTGCTCCTGGAATGGAGTGAGAGTGTCAGAGAAGGCAAGTGTCATCTTTGGGTTCTGGTGGGTCCGTGGAGGTGGAGTCCAGGCTTGGTGGATGGGTGGCCACGAAGGGCCTAAGAGGACTGTCATATTTAAGGGACATTTAAAAATGTTTTCCATGACTTTAATTTTACACTTCTATGAATTTTAATAGCTACAGATTTGTGTTCCAGCTACCATGACCAGGATGCAGAGCAAACAGTTCCTTAATGAACATTTCAAAGGAAGAATACTGTAATATTTTAAGATAACATATATCTGCTCCCTTTATTTGAGTTATTTTAGAAAGTTTTGGTTTATTTTCCAACACTTGAATTTTTAAAATGCTTTTCTAGTCTGATGACTAAGTACATAAAGCTTTTATGTTCATGTTACTTTAATGTGTCATATTTCATAGACTATAATATTTTACCTTTTAACATCTCTGAAATTAGGATGTATCTTATCTTTGACAGCATCTTACAATTCAGAGAAATAGAGTATTAGGGAAAACCAAGCATGATGTGAAAATAATGTGATGAGGCTTGATGCTGTAGGACATGAAGCCTACTTCTGTGTAGGTTTTTGTTTCATCAACCTCTGTCATCATTTGTTTTTGGCATCATTGGACCTAAGGCTTTTTACTAGAGGTGGTGATTCAGAGATGTGGAAAATGTGAACCACCTTCCTTAAGGGTCACCGACAGAGGGTCAGTGATTCGGTGACTGATACAGTGTGATGAGAACTGTCACAGAGTAATGGCCGGTGGGGTTCAGAGAACCTAGAATGCTTCTAAGATTCCCAGAGGAGATGGTCTTTGAGCTGCGTCATAAAGGGTGAGTTGGATGATTCACCTAAGCAGAGGAGGAGTGGGGTGAGAGTGGGGAGCACGAGAGGTCTCAGAGCAGATTCTGAGAGAGCCTGCTGGTTAATGAAAATGGAGTGACGGGGGCATGTGGAGAGGTTAGCTTGAGAGCTCTGATGTGAGGCGGATTGCTGAGGGCCTTTTATTCAGTGTTCAGCTTTTTGATCTTAATCCTGAAGGCAAATGGAAACTTTTTTAAGATTTTTATGCTGGGGATTATTAAAATAGGATTTACATTTAGAAAGATGACCCTAGAAGCAGAAGGAAGGAATGAATTGGAGGTTGAGGAGGACAGATCTGGAGTCAGGAGAATGGTTAATAGATTGGAGCAGTGAAGCCCAAGAGAGATGATGGGAATTTGAACTAAGGCAGTGGCAGTGAAGATGGAAAGGAGAGGATAGGTTCTAGTGGTGCTCGGGAGGTTGAAATGACAATGTGATCATGACAGTGAGGTAGGGGGAGAGGCTGGAATTAAGGATGACTCTGATTTCTGGCTTGGATGGATGATGGTTCCATTTGGGAGGAGAATGATTTCAGTTTTGGCTTTGTGGAGGTTGCAGCGCCCGAGGGACTGTTGCATGGACAGAAGCATAGGTTTGAAATGCGAGAGAGGATTTCCCTGGAGAGAGGTTTGGGAGCCATCGATGGGGCATCAGGGAGTCATTGAGATTGCCCAGGAAGAGTGTGGAAATGAGAGGAGAAGAGTGCCAAGGACAGAGTCCTGGGGCACACCCACCATCACAGGGAAGAGATGCGACGAGAAGCAGGAGAGGGTGCGTGCTGTGGAAGCAAAGGAGAGTGTGAGAAGGGACTGGGAGGCAGTGGCGAATGCCGTGAAAGTTCAAGCAGGGTCGGGTCTGACAGTGTCCATTTAATTTGTAGCTGGCAATCCTTGGTGCATTGTTGAGAGCGGTTTCAATGGAATGGGATGGCGGGATGGGCAGCAGCCAGCTTGTAATGATTTGGAGTACGAATTCAAGGTAGAAATTGCAATAAAAAGTGTAGCCTCTACCCTTGCATGAAACTAGAGAGAACGTGAGGAGTCTTCAGTGGCTGTTCTTTGATTGGGTTAATGCTTTATAAAGGTCTCATTGTTAATGTGTTTTTCTACTTGTGGAGTGGAACGTTTTCAGACTCTGCAATCCTTTAATTTTCTTTAAGTGGCACTTTTTGTTCATGATTTAACCACTATAAAAACGTCCAGCTACAGCTTGCTGCAAGAACATAAGTTCTGCTCTTATTGTGGAATTCTTGAGGCCATGAAAAGTTGTTTGATACATTTAAAAAAACCCTCAATAAAAAGTTGAGAAATCAAAATACTAAAGAGATTTGGCTTGTTTGCAAGAAAGTAAAAGATAATGAGAATACATAACTTTATAGGCTTAGGTTATGCTTAATTGCAAATGACTTTGTGAAAAATTTCCCCTTTATTGTCTTTGAAACATGGGCTAAACGTGAGAATGCTTGCGGTTGTGTGTCCTGCAACTGCTTTGAGTTGGAGTTGGTGAGTGTTAGAACAAATAAATCCCAAACAACTTGTGATTTAGTTTTATAGGCATGTATTCATAAATTGGATTTAGGCAGTAATTCCAGAAAAGCTACACGGGAGAATCATTTGCCGTAGATTCATTTATTCCACAAAGATTTTGTGAGTACCCGTATGTTCAGGCCTTATAGGAGGGGCGATAAATGGATTTAAACAATACCGCTCATCCTTGGTAGAAGGGGAGATGTGCCTTAAGAGGTGTGGATAATGGGTCAGAAAAGGGAGGGGGCCTTCTGATGGGGGATCAGGGAGGCGTCCTGGAAGAGGTGGCATCTGAGCTGTTTGCTGAGAGACAACTGTTCATTCTCTTTGACTGGTCTGTTTTATGTGTTACCTTCGACTATTCTCTTTCTTGAAACTGTTCCTCATTTGATTTTCTGATGCTCTGTTATCCAGCACCGCCTCCTATCCTTGTGTTCCCTGTCAGGATTTTTTATGGTTCCTGTATCTCCTAGGTCCTCTGTTCTTGCTCTTCCGAAATTTCTTCCTCAGAGACATCATTTGCGTCTGTAGCTTTGAATGTTTTCCTGCACGGAGCTTGAGCCTGAGCTGTCTGAACCTCTGTCCTCCATTTCCAGCTTGGCTCGCCTGCAGCTCCCTTTGAACTTGTCTGAATCTGTCTCCCCCACAGTGCACAGCCTCGTTCCCACCCTCCCTTTTCTTCCCCCGACTGTTGAGTGCCTACTGTGTGCTAAGTGCTAGCTTATCTATCATTCTTTAGATTCCTCAGGCTTGGAGTCTCACAGTCATTTTTATTGTGTCTCCCTTACCACTCATATCTAAACCATCGTTTTATTTCTCTTCATTCTTTCTAATATGTTTTAAAATCTTTGCGTTCTGCTCATGCCCGTTAGCTGTTTGCTGGGATCCCTGCAGTGGTCTTCTAAACGTTGACCACCTTTCCCTTCCTCCTCCACATTATCGGCATCACCATGGCTTACTGAGTGTCTGCCATGTTAGGAATGTTGCTAGGGTGCCATGTTGTATAGATTGAGAAATGGAATGGTTGGGGGGATAAAACAGACCTGACATGATAAAGGAGCCCATCACCAACTCCAGGTGTGAGCCCAGTGGGTGAGTTGACATTGCAGAGTGAGATTGGAGGCAGCTGGGGAAAGTAGGCCCCTGCTCTGGGAAGATGAGTACCTACGCTGTGGAGAAGGTGTTGGGGAGGGTGTGGAGTGGTAGATGGGGGCCCCATGGTAAATATCTGCGGGGCGGAGGTCCACGTGGTCTGGTTTGGAGACCCGCAAATTGGAAAGTTCAGCTGGGTTTAGACCCTGATGGGCCTGGTGTGCCAGCATGAGAAATCTGGGCTTTATCGTGTAGAAGTAAGGATATGGGGAGGGAACTGACAAAATTGGGGAGAGTGTGATATATGAAAAATGCTGTTTTAAAGAAAATCTGGAGGTGGTGTGTAGGCTGCTTTGAAGGGAAGGAAAGCCAATTAGGAGACCTCAGAAGTCGGCTGTGACATTTTGTTCTTTTCTCTAATTCGTTCAAAGCCTGGGGGCCACCTGGTTAGGTTTCTGAGTTGCTTCGGTCGTATCCTCCACCTGCTCACATGCCCTTGGTGGCTTCTCCTGGCTTGAGAAGTGGTCCTTTTGCTGGCTTTGGGGAGGCCTTTGTAGTCTCCCTTCAGCTTCACCTCCTCCCCTTCAGGAACCAACCATTGGCTCACACAGATTTTCCATTTTCTCTACTGCTGGGGAAATCCCACTAATTGAAATGTCACCCAGCCTTCAGCAGACACTGAATGCCTTTCATGGCCCTCTCAGCCAAAAGTGCTCTCATCTCCCCCTTCAAAACTTCCCTAATCTTTATGCCTGTATTGTTCATTTTTTTTGGGGGGGGGCGGCGGGTGAGGGAGATTGGCCCTGAGCCAATATCTGTTGCCAATCCTCCTCTTTTTGCTGAGGAAGATTGGCCCTGAGCTAACATCCCTGCCCATCTTCCTCTGTTTTCTATGTGGGATGCTGCCACAGCATGGCTTGATGAGCAGTGTATAGGTCCACGCTTGGGATCCAAACCTGTGAACCCTAGGCTGCCAAACCTGTGAACCCTAGGCTGCCAAAGCGGAGCGTGTGAACTTAACCACCATGTCACCCGGCTGGCCCCTGTGTTGTTCATTTTTGATGAATCAACAACTGACATGATTTCCTTTGTAGCTGCTGAAATTAATTATTGTTCCTCTGTTTTTGTTTTGTTTCTCCAGTAGTCTGTAACCTCCCTAGGGGCTGGCACCATGCTTGACACTTTTGTAGGTGGCTTCAGCCCTTATATTTGCATCCAGTACTGCCCCAGTCAAGGTATTTTGAATATGTTAATATTTGCTGAGCTTTGACTTTGTTTTAAGCTACCCAAACAGCCAGGTAGATTGTGCCAAATGCCTGGGGCCCAGGGAGATAACACATTTGAGCATCCCAGCTTTCTCCCAGGGGCCGGCATTCAGTGGGTGGATTCAGGAAGAACTTTTGTTTCTTCTAGTCTCCTTTCCCCTCTATAGGTGAGTTTTCGGTAACCACAGGAGAGGCAGGAATATCCCCTTGGCGTATGTTGGGCAGTGGGTCCCTAGGTCCCCTAAAATGGGGGCCCTTTCGCCAAAGGGAATAGTTTAGTTTGATTCTGTGTGTTGAGATAACTGTCCCTGAAACCAGGGTATGATGTCAGCTAAGTTACACTTTTTGATCTTAACTATCCAGAAATAAGTTAAAAATGGATGCTTAGACTTTGCTGTTAAGCAGGTCAAGATATTTTGCAGAAGCAAAATCAGCATTGTATGGATCAGAGAAATAATTGCAAGCGTAGGTTAGCAAAGACTGAAGGCTGGAAAACTGTGGCCAGGGGTGCAAACCACTTGCTTTTTAGATAAAGGCGATGCATCCTGAGCATTCTAGATTAGTTTTCTTCCCACCTCCAGGGTTGGCAGGTGGTGGGCATTAGAGGTAATGGCTAAGTGAGATATGGAATAGCTTTAAGCTTTTTGGGGGGAACCTCGTGCACCAGTTCTCCAGTAATATTAAACTTTATTAATTTCTAAGGGGTGATAATTGGGACTGTAGGTCAGCGGAATCTTCCCTATGGGTTATACAAAGAAAGCGACAAAAATTAGTAATATAAGCAAGAGAGCTGAATGTTCAAAAGAGCAAACAGTTTTAAGCTCTCTCAGCTACTGTAGAAGCACTTACCTATGTGGACAGAGCTGACCTGCTAATTAGAAAACATCCTTGCCTGTTCATTAAACTAATTATCCTAAGCAACTCTGCTAGGCAACACTTAGTCTAGTTCTAATTACTGTGTGCCCTTGAAAGCAATAAACTGCACTTTTAGAATAAAATTTTATAATTTAGACATATACGTGGTTTACTCAGACATTTCTTGTAATTACAGTGCAGTAGTAATGAGGGGTTACACTTTGGTCTTTATGAAAATGGCTTATCCACCTCTTCACAGGGAGATTATAGTGAATTATTACATAATGTGTGTTTAGATCTGAGAATGCCTTAGAGATCATTATTGTTTAAATATGAGAGTTTTTTTAAGGTTATCTTTTTGGATTACTTTGGATCTTAATTTTTTTTGATAAAGAACATCATATTATGACTTAAGATAGTGGTAAAACTTTTCTGTCATAAACTGAGACATCATGTTCAAATAAAAATCATTGTTCATGTAGCCACTTTACCCTATGTATCTCTCACTTTATCCTGTAGGGCTTTATCTAACCTTAACCAAAACACTGGCTGAGAAGTGTAGTAGAAGAGCTTATACTGCGTGCCCAGTGGTCTGCAGATAGTGGCAGTTATACAAGCGAGCTGGTGTACGAGGAGCTGGTGCTGTCCGGGAGAGCATGGCTGGCTCTTGACCAGCCTTTGGATGGGGCCGTGTGTTGAGTCTTAGGAGCGTGTGCTTCAGAGGCCCGTGCCTGGGTTCACAGCTTCCATCCAACACTATGATCTGGGCATTCTCTGGCCGAGTGACCTTGGACAAGTTACTTAAAGCTCTGTGCTTCAGTTCCCTTATCTGTAAGTGGGGGTAACGATAGCTCCCACCTCCAAGGGCTATTGTGGGGATTAAATGAGTTACTCCATTTGAAGTGCTCTTTCATAGTAAGGGCTTCATTCACTCATCCATCTGTTCATTCATTCACTTATTCATTCAGCCCCTATCTGTTGTGCACTCACTATGTGCAGGCTGGTGTTAGGGGTATAGCAGTCAGATGTCCCGTTGGAGCCTATATTCTAGGAGAAAGAGACAGATGATAAATAAGTAAGCTAATTAACAAGTCCAGGTAGTAGTAAGTGTTACAAAGACAATAGATAGGGAGATATAATAGAGAGTGACTGGGTTATGAGGAGAGAGGTCAGCGTTAGCCAGGATGGGCAGGAGTGGCTTCTGAGGAGGTGATGTTTGAGCTGAGACTTGAATGACGAGATAAATATCAGCTCTCATTAAAATAACAAAGTTTTCCTTTGTGTTGATGGCTTTCTCGATATTATTATTTTAAAGTCTCTTAACGTCAATATAAAATCCTTTCCAGTAGGACACTGTTAGGAGATCTTGAGCCCCTCTTCGACTAGCACACGACTGTGTTCAGACAAGTCATTGTCAATATCTTGGAGCTTCTTTTCCCCAAACAACTTGATGTACTCAGATCTGCCCACCCCTGGACCTCTCTCCTTTGGCTCTGGCTGGGTGCTCACTCACCTTGTTATGCCTCGGTTCCTGGAAGAGCCTGACTCTGTTGTTTCCACCTGACAGAAAGTACAGCACTGGGTTGAGGCAGCTGCTCATGCTCACCAGAGGCCTCCGTATCGTGTAGGCCAAGCTGGCCGCCATCCAGAGCTGGCAGTCCTGAAGGCAGGAAGCAGAGCGTGAGGAAGAAGGAGCGTGTGATGTGGAAGGGCACCAAGCGGAGGGTGAAGAGGCTGCACACCAGCAGGATGGTCAGGATGGACTTGGCCCGGGCCATGTTGCCTGTCCTCATGAGGTCTCCTCTGGCTTCATCAGGCTCCTGACCATCAGCAAGTAGCACATCAAGATAACCAAGGAGGGAAAGACAAAGCCAGACGATGTCGGAACCATACTGTACACAAAAAACTGATCAAAATTCTCTGGGTGGGTCATGTCGTAGCAGACCGTCTGGCTGTCGGTGTAATCCTTGTGGAAGAAGACCAGTGTGGGCAGCAGCCAGAGAACCACCAGGGCCCAGGTGGCGGTAGGGCCGTGAGTACAGGGACACACGCCTGGAAAGTGGTGCGTAGAGATGCAGGTCAGCAGCAGGATGCTGCTGTAGAGGTTGGTGTAGAGCAGGAAGCACACCAGCCTGCAGAGCAGCTCCCTGAAGTGCCACCTGTCACTCGGATTAGGTGATGAGGAAGAGCAGTGTCAGCACGTAAAGCAGGTTGGGCACCATTATCAGGTTCAGCAGATAGATGGTGGCACAGCTGCAGCGCTTCATTTGGCACCAGGTGAGCCACAAGACAGCGCCATTTGGGGGCAGTGTTGGCACAAAGGTGATACTGTAGGTCAGGGAGAGGTAGATTTGCTTGTGGTTCCCTGAGAACCTGCTGAGTCTTTGTTCCTTTGAGGAGTTAGTATCCAGCTTCTCCATCTCCTGGGGGGCTCCCTCCAAGAGTTAAACCCAAGGGCAAAGCTGTCTTCAAAAGCAGGGCTTCTAGACTTACCAGCTCCGAAGGGCTGGCCTTGCGCTGACTTGTGTGCTCTCTGTTCCGTGCTGGGTTGTGATAGGAAGCTCAAGTACTTGTGGTGGCAGGAAGGCACTGCTATCATTTAAACGGCACATACAACCTCCGGCTCTATGACTCCTCTGGCTAGAATCTTTTGCACAGAGTCAGGAAATCGCCGAGGGGAGGTGCTCTAGCCGGAGAAGCTGGTGCATTCCCAGGGGGCTTTATTGCCCGTAATCTGATCCTAACCCCACATACCATGGTGGAATAAAAAGTGATCCTTGGGGGTTAGGGAGGACTAGGAAAAACCGATTTTGCCTTCAGGCTCTGCTGGAGGATTTTGATTTATGTCTCTTTCAGGATTTATAAACTGCGTATTTGAATACTGAGGCTGATTTGCTTATTAACCATCTCACCATCCCAAACATCCAAGAAAACAGTCTGAGCCCTGAAGCCAGGTGCAGCTTCTGCCTTATTTCCATCCCTGCTGACAAAGCAGACCTGGTAGGCAGGCCCGCGTGGCTGAGGGAGCTGTGTGTGGAGCCCGCAGGTGTCGGTTGCATTGGGAAGTCAGTGGGTCGCTCAGCCAGTCAGCGTGGAGCCTACGGGGATGGAAAGAAGTTTATTTTCGGGCTTGACATTCAGAAAGATGAGTTAATACAGGGCAAGAGAGAAAAGTTAGATAGGTAATCTTGGGATAAATTCAGTGTTGACTGTAAACTATTATATATAATAGAGCTTTGTTCACGACAAAAGGAACAGACTTCATTCACTCTGTCAGTCAACAAACATTTATTGAGCATCTGTTGAGCCAGGCACTAGGGAAGAAGAGATGAATAAAACACGGCCCTTGCTCCCCAGGATCTCACAGTCTGGTGGGGAAGACAGAAGCAGATCAGCTAATTGTAATACAGTGTGAAAAATGATCTACCAAGTGCTGTGAAAACCAGCAGGTCTTCCCTCGGGCCGTCGAAGGAAGGCTTGAGACTAGGTGCCTTTTGAGCTGCTTGGGAGAAGAACAAACAGGAGCTGGCCAGGCAGAGAAGAGTGAGGGCCATTCGGGGCGAGGGGGCAGCATGTGCAAGGGGAGGGAGCTGAAGGGCACATGTGTCCTGGGGATGGCAGGAGAGCCAGTGTGGGATGTGAAAATCACGGATGCCCGCATAAGGAGGAGTGGTGTTCTTAAGCAGGACGGCAATGGGATGAAGCTGTGTTTGAGGAAGCTACCTGGCAGCGCGTGGCACTGGGCCTGGGGCAGGGAAGAGCCAGTCAGGCCGCAAGGGGGCTGTGGCAGTGATGTGGGGGAGAGGCTCAGTACCCTGTGAGGCCACGCAGGGTGGGCCGAGAGGAGGCACCTGAGGCCAGGGCCGCTGCTGAGGCAGGAGCGACAGGACTGATTGGACGTGGGGCATGACCAGAGGAGGAGTCAAGGGTGTTTCCAAGACGGGGCGGTGAGGCCAGTGCCTGAGCTGGAGGAGTACAGGGCTGGGACTGGTGCTCGGAGGTGGGGACAGTGGCTCTCTGTGCCACAGCCTGTACGGGGCTCGCCACCTCGCCGACTGGCTCTAAAATCCACCCGACTGGGAGCGCAAAGCTTTTTGGGTGGGTGAGGAAAAAGAATGTAGTTTTCATTCATTTTGTTCCCTGTAATCTTGCATGTGGGAGGCTGGCAAAGGCGGAGTTATTTCCCGCGGAGGGGCCTTTGCAGCTTGGCGCGGGCTGTCGTCGGGAGGCTGAGGAGGGCAGTGGCCTGGCTTAGCGCTGGCTAGGCCACCAGTTCACCCTTGACTGTTTAATCCCCAGAACAGCCTTGTGGAGGAAGCGTGGTTCTCACCATTTTACTGGTGAGGAAATGGAGAGTCCTCGAGGAGGACGGGGGAAGATGCCCCTGTGGGGCTCACCAGGCCCGCTGATTGGGCGGGCATGCTCCTGAGGAGGCCCGTGGGCTCTGCCCCCCACGGTGGGCTTTTGGGTGGTGAAAAATGCTCAAATCTGGCTCTGCCGGGACCACTAGTACACTCTGAAGCCGGTCGTCTCTCTCAGCCTGGTCTTCTCAGCTGTAGAATGGGACAGTCTCTGGTGAGCTGCTGTGAGAAGTATCTAGAAGAGAGGCACGTGCCCCACAGGCTTGCCGCAAGGGAGAGACCCAACACATTTTAGTTCTCTTCCCACCCCCTCCTCCTCCCTCCTCTCCCAGAGACTGTGGTGCCCTGGAAACTGGAGCTCTTGGGTTTTTGTGGGTGGATGGGAGGGCAGATGTGGCTTTGCTCCTCCGACACTGGACAAGGTTGATTTCCTTCCTGGCTGTTACGTTCTGCTGTGGTCTGAATTGTGTCCTCCACAAACGCATATGTTGAACCCCAACCCCCAATGTGACTGCATTTGGAGTAGGGGAGTAATTAAGGTTAAGTAAGGTCCTGAAAGTGAGGCCCCAATCCAATAGGATTAGCTTCCTTATGAAAAAGGACAGCAGAGAGCTTGCTGTCTCTCTCACGTGAAGACTCGGTGAGAATGTGGCCATCTGCAAGCCAGGAGGAGAGCTCTCCCCAGGAACCAAACCCTGCAGTTCTTGATCTTGAATTTCCCAGCCTACAGAACTATGAGAAATAAATTTCTGTTGTTTAAGCCACCCAGTCCGTGGTATTTTTGTTATAGCAGCCTGAGCTGACTATGGCACCTGCCACATCAGCATTTCTTGGCTACCCACTCTGGAGGGTCAGCATTTTAAGTGAGAGGATGACCATCCTTAGTCGAGGCATAGTGTAAGAGAACTACACAATGTTTGGACTAGTGCATCATTGAGGCTGCTATTATGGGGAAAGGGTGGGAAACTCAGGCCTTAAAGGGTTCATGCACTTGCCAAAAGCTGTGACTGTTGACCTCCTTGAAGCCTGTCTTCTCTGGCCTCTGTCATCTGATTTTTCTCCTGCCTCTGTAGAGCCCTTACCTCCCTCCATTCATTGGGATGCAGAATTGAAGGGCTATGTAGCTATTCACAAAATAAAGGAGAGGGCCCAGAGTGGGAGAGAGAGGTGGGCTGGGATTTTACAAGAAAGAGAAGAGAATTTGGAGGACAGTTGCCAGGATGATTGGGATTCCAAGGAGAAGAGATGTCTACAGAGGGTTGCTAGAAAGTGAGTGTGTTGCATAATGCACTTTCTCCTTCTGTCGCGATTTCTTCAAGAGCTTTCAAAAAGACTGACACAATTTAGAGTTGAAATTTGTTTCTTTTAAATGGGCTCAGTGGGCAGATGGGCCTCGAGGAAAGAATGAAGCGAGAATCCCGAATGTGTGGGTTAAGTGCATGCCGTGACTTCTGACCTTGAGCCTAGGGTTCTTCCCACTGTGTCTCCAAGAGCCTGGACCTGTTTCTGTCCCGTGCTGAACAGGGGCCTCAGCAGGTCATCCTGGGAACAGCGGTGATCTCTGAGCACCACGGTGGACGTCTCCCAGAGAGGACGAGGAGGTCGTCGTAGTGGTCTTACGCAGTTATCGCCCCCCAGAGAAGTGGTGCAGCCAGGGTGCAAGAGCTGCTCCTGTCCAGCGAGAGGGAGCGTGTATTATGAGATGCGTGCCTCGAGAGTTCAGAAGGGGAAAGTTATGAATAAATTTGAGTAAGCACAAATGTTCCTGCCTTCCAGTTGAAAGAGGAGTGGATGTTGAATGAGAAAGTAGGGTCCCCTTTAAAAAAGACTTTGGGCCAAAGGTGTGGGCATTACTCATTTTCATTGTAAAATGCCGTGTTGTATTATAAATGTGTTTAAATCTATAAATTGATTTTAATATTTAGTATTTTACCTGTATGTGGAGACCTTTCTTAAACAAATGAAGCTATTTAATGGCGTCTCATAAATGCCCTGACAGTGAAAATTTGTTTTTACAAGTTATTCTGAAAAACTGTTGATTAATATATGCATCTCTTAATTTACAGAGATGAATTAAGGTTTATTATTCACATCACAACATAATTATTTGATTTTCCAACAAGTTTTTTTAAATGGGGCTGCCAGGTGTATTTAACTAGGTGGTGGATTAGAGTAGTCAGTGGTTTACTTTGAATTCCTTTTCCTGTTGCAAATCCACTAGATAATTTGGTGTCATTTGGCCAACAGACCACTAGGTGGCACCGAAGACTGACAGGTTACAATTTTTCCCCACAAATAGAAGCAGGAATTGGGGTTGGGCCCAGGTCCAAGCATAGCAGCTATGGATGATATGTAATTCATTGAGGACACACAGAAAATGCCACCAGCCAAACCACCCCTTATCGGTCTTTTGTCCACAGTTAGTATGTTAGCTTTACACAATGAAATGGAGTTAGTTGGCCAAAAGCAGCCTGTTAAGCGTGATTGATTTTTAAAAACTTGTGAGATAGGCATGTCAGGCATTATTTCCCCCATTTTACAGCTGAGCAAACTGAGCTTCAGTGGAGTCCTCTGTACGATGATTTGGGGGAAAACCTGGACTTGTTTACAAAGCAGAAACTCAGCAGATCCCCAGATGTCCAGGGAATGTTTTCTTACCTACCTACTCCCTCCCCACCCACAGTCACACAATGGAGAAAGGACACGTGGAAATAAGAGAACAAGTCCTGCCTGAAGTTACCGGACGTGGTGCCTTTATTAGAGGTGACAGAGCCCTAGCTCAAGAAGCAGGATCTGGAGATAATAGAAGAGAGAGAGAGAGAGAACAGAATACATGGAGTTCACGAAAACTGTCAAGAATGAGACCTGCATAGTAACCCTCTACCCAGTTTTAAACTGTACCCTGAGTGTTAAGATAGAAGGCACTGGTGTCAGCTTTCAGTGATTTCGTGCAGTATTTTTACAGTGTGGGCTCACACCTGCTGTCTACCTGGTTCCCTCTTCCATGTCTGAATTGTCCCAAAATGCAGGAGTCCAAGGGCTTTTATTTTTTCACAAGGAAAGAAAATTGGGTCCTTTAAATAATTATATACTGTCTAGAGACAGTACTTAATTTCAATAATTTATATAGCAGCTTGCACATTTTTGTTTTCTGTTGACAAGGATCTGACGTAATTGGCAGCTTCGAATTAGTGTGAACATAGGGAGTGGTTGGGAAACATTGCTCTGACATTGTATTTTCACAACAGAGAGGGTGCGTGCTCTGAAACTGATGTTATTCTCTGGAAAAATAATCGTTCTAAAATAATAATCTTTTTACTCCAGTTGTACAAATGTGTGATCCTCCAACTGACCTTGAAATCAGAATTTTTAACGTTAATTAGTGATGCCGTGAAAACAACCATAGCTGTAACATCCTGTGGTTGTGGAAGTCCATCATTGCCTTGGGCTCACGACCCCAAAGCAGTCTGTAGGAGACTTTTTCCTTTTCCTTTTGTTTAGCATCACACAGAGATCTTGAAACGCGTCACGACTGCGTCTTTCCCAGTGTGCTGTGTGAAGAGATGTAGGGCCCTGGTTTGGTTTGGGGCAGGAGAGGAGCTCAGTGGGACTCTAGGGCTCGTGGTCAACTTGCCTAGGGCATGTGCAGAGTAGAGGCTTGTTTCCAGGACCCTGGTCATCCACTCTTACCCTCAGGCAGCAGGTTCCCCTCACAGCCTGCCCCCAAAATGCCGTTTCCTGTGGTAACTGGCTGATGACTGCGCTGTGCGCCATCAAGCCCTTCCTGTTGCTAGGGTGGGAGTGGTGGTGGGAAGAACTCACGGTGGCTCTGGACCCTGGCAGTGGAGGAGGGGGGAATGCTGCTGTCCTAGCTTCGGTCACGCAGGAGGCAGAGCCGGGGCTCCGCGTGCTGCCGTTTTGTTTGGGAGTGCAGTCCCGGGAGCTGGAGAGCAGGGGGAGTGGCCTGGCCGCTGAGGGCGGGCCCGGAGGAGGGCTTGGAGGTGCCTGCTGGCCTGGCCCCACAGAAGGCGCCTGAGTGCTCAGTCCCAGGGGACTGTCCTCTGAGACCCTGAATCAGTGCCTCTCAGGAAAGTCCTCCCAGGGCCGGAACCACGGAGGCACTTGTCCACCGGCTCCGGTCTCCCGCTGGCCAGGCCATGGCGCCTGGTGCGGCCTGAGTACAGGAGAGTGTCAGAAGGAGGAGACTCGCTGAAGAGTGCATTTTCTCACAGAACCTCATTTTTCTTTTCCCATATGAGATGTTCCCCTTTCCTTCCACACACGTCTGTGTTGCTTCTGCGTGGAAGATGAGGGGCTTCTGCTGTATCTGGACCCAGATCCTTTGGTGTGAAGTGATTCTTCACTTCACACCAAAGAAATTTCACTTCACTTCACACCAAGAAATTTCTTCTTGCTCATTTTTTTCTATTGAGTTGTCTTTTTGTTACTGACTTTTTTAGTCATTTTCTTTTTTTTGTTTTTTTTTTTGCTGAGGAAGGTTTGCCCTGAGCTAACATCTGTGCCCATCTTCCTCTATTTTGTATGTGGGTCACCTGCTACAGTATAGCCACCGCCAAGTGGTGTAGGTCTGCACCCAGGCACTGAACCTGGTCTGCCGAGGTGGAGCACACCAAACTCAACTACTAGGCTATGGGGCTGGCCCCCATTGAGTTGTCTTTTTGTTATTGATTTTTAGGAGTTGTTTACACATTTTGGATAAAGGTCGTTTTAGTTACTCTTACAAATATTTTTCCCTAGTCTGTGGCTTTCCCTGGCTTAATGACATATATAATTTTTTTTAAGGAGTGGAAGTCCTTAATTTTAATATAATCAAAATGATCAATGTTCTTTTTATGGTTTGTGCTTTTTGTATCTGGTTTAAGAATCTTTCTCTACCTTGAGGTTATAAAGATATTCTTCTATATTAGCAGATGAAAGCTTTTCTCATTTAGATCTAATTGGTTTGTCCTACTAAAGGGCTTAATGTTCGTATCTCTCCCTGCCTCTCTGTGCGTGTGTGTGCGTGTCCGCGCGCGTGTAGGAAACGGAGAAACGTGACTAGATGCTGTTGGGAGGGTGTAGAGCAGGGAGCACTGGAGCCGGGTGAGGAGGTATTTGCTCTGGTCTGGGAGGGACCTCATGGTAGCTTTGACTTGAGCGGTGAGGGTGGCAACAGAGAGAAGTGGGTGGATTCAGTGTATATTTAGGAGATAAACCAGCATGACTTGGTGGTAAATTAAATATGAGGGTGGGGGAGGGGTTAAGGACTAATCCCTAGTGACTCCTTTTTCTGCGGCCGCCACCTGATGCCTTCAGTCTTCTTCTGTCTGTTATTTTTTCATTTTATTGCTTCTCTCCATTTAGTTTCTGCTTCCTCCTTGCTTCTCCTGACTCGGCTTTCCCTCTGGGCATCCTTTGGCTTCGACTGCTGTTGCAGATGGTTAACTCTGCACGCAGAGCCCTAGAAATTTTCCCAGGAGACTCTGATTGACTGGGGCAGTCACCGTCACTCCTGTTTGGGTGGGAGGCCGGCGCCTTGCATGCTGTGGTTTTGCACACATATTGGCTGGTTTGGTGGCGCCTTCCTTTGGCCAGGGGCTGCGGTGGTGGGATCGTGGAGTTAGGGGCAGGGCCGCCCTCAGTAGACGGAGGTGGCTCTTTCTGCAGGGGCTTAGAGAAACACGTCCCCTCAGCAGCGGGCTGTGCGCAGTTGGCACTTGGTGCGTCCCGTGAGCACAGAGGAGCATTGGAAAGAGAAGACACACTTGAGAGAAGGGATTTTCTTTCTCACCAAACCCCATTTTTCTTTAATAATGTCTAAATTATGAACTTGCTTTCTGAAACACATACTTATAAATAGAAACTTCTCATGACTCTAAAACAGTTGTAGATAGCAAATATAACATTTGAAGCTGGTCTCCAATGTGGAGGGTTTCATTTATTAATAGTATACCAGTCAGAGCCTAGGCTCTGAAATACTTTGTTTATGCATAAACCAGGAATTTGAATTGACAGTCCTATTAATGATAGAATGTGGTTATGTATGTTTATGGTAAAAGAACGAAGTGGATGTTTTTTGAACCTCATTATGTGCAGGACAGATTAAAAACAGTGGTCATAGAGAATGAAAACAGGCCTTGATGTCATTTTCCATAAAACATGTCAGAGGTGAGGTCTGGGAAATGGCTGCAGTGAAATACGAGGGGAAAGTGTGAAGTTGCAGGCGTTTTATTTAAACACAAGGCTCATGTATTAATATTTCCATTGATTTATCTTCATGCCAATATGTTCTGACATAAATATGGTGATCTATAATGTATCGACCATAAAAGTCAACATTATTTTTAAAGCTGACTCAGGGAAATAAAATCTCATTGTTAGTGCTGATATGTATGGTATGTTGCCCCGTTGAAAAATTAACCTCTCCTGTCCTGTTCCTGATTCAGCTAAAAACGAGGGCTACATTTGAACTGCTGCTAACCTTTTGTGCAGGTCTTGCTCCATGGCCAGTGTCCGTTTTTCAGTGGGATTGGCCCATAGTGTGAAGTAAAGCGCAGTACATATTCAGCATTCCAAAAAAGACTCTGCCAAGAATGAAAGCTAATTAGCAAACATCTTTGCCCTTTAGAGGAGCAGAAGGCCTGTGAAAGTCTCCTGGCCAGATACTGTAGAGCCCATAACCTGTGTCTTCAGCAAACGGTGAGAGCAACAATGAGAGTAGAAACAGCATAGAGACCCGCAAACAGAGAGGACGTGTGAGGACAGTTTCATCCACGGGATCACAGACAAGAGACTCAGTCTAGAATGCCGGAGGCAGGGGCGCAGCTCAGTGCTCTGCACAAGCCAACCACAATGGTGATGTGGCCGTCAGGGAAATGGTTCTATGGAATGAAAATTGAGCCAAGGAGAACTTAATTTAGCAGCATAGGAGAGAACACTAATGAGACCTGGGTCATTTGGATGACTACTTCTTCCACGAAATTTCAAAATAGAACAAGTTTGCTGAAAATTACAAAGTACGGAGAATTTTAGAGCTAGAGGACCCCTGGGTGCAAGGCAGGGGTAATCACTTGATAGATGAGGAAACCGTTAAACCTCATGAGGTTGAGTAAGAGATTTGTCCAAGGCCACACAGCTGGCTGGTGGCTGAGCTGTATATGGGGTCCGGCTCTCCTGGTTCTCTCTCTGGGGCTCTTTCTGCTCCGTGTTATCAGTCAGGAGCCGTGGCTGATAATACGCATGCACGGAGGGTATTCCACCGGACCACTAGGTTTCCAGCCCACCACTGCACTGAAACTGATCTTCTCAAGGTTTCCAATGGCCTCCAGGTTGCCAAATTCTATGGAAACGTTTATGACTCAATTTAAACCTCTAATCAGCATATGCCACAATTGAGGACTCCTTGAAGCGCTCTCTTTTCTTGCTTTCTCCATTAGTTAGGGCTTCATTGCTGGTGAGAGAAACCCATGCCAAAGGTGACTAAGCTAAATGATAATTTATTGGCTCATATAATCACTCTCCTGGTGAGGCTGGCTTCAGGTATGGTCTGATGCAGGAGCTCAGATAGTGCTGTTAAGACTGCTTTCTCTATATATACTTCTTGGCTCCACTTTCTCCAAATTGACTCCATTCTCATGCACACTCTCCCCTCATAGTAACAAGATGGCTGCCATAAACTCTACTCTTTCATTTAATTATGTGTAAATCTAGCAGGAAAAGTTATGCCTTAGCCAAGAAGTCCTAGGATTAGCACTGATTGGTCCTATTGTCTTGTCCTAAGCTCTGTGTCCATCCTTGAACCAACCTTGGCCAAGGGGATGGAATGTATTGATTGGCCTAGGCCTTGGTTAAATGCTTCACCCCTAGGACCTAAGGAGAGTTGGCTTCACCCAAATGCCATGTACTTAGAGTGAGGAAAGGGTGGTTCTTCTGAAGCATATTTGGGGTCCTATTAACACAAGAAAGGGACTGAATGCTGGGCAGCAAAACAACAGATGCCTCTAACAACTTCTCTGACACTGCACTTTCCTAGTATGCCTCCTCTTTACTCTTTCCAGTCTCGCTCACTGTATCACCCTCCTCAACTTGATTTTTGACGTTGGAGTTTCTCAGGGCTCATCTCCAGACTTTCTTCCCTTCCTTGTCTGTGCTTGCTCTTGAGGTGGTTTCATCCAGTCCATTGTGAGAGGGGAAGATTACCATAGCCAATGGCACTGTGAGTCCACCTTGGCTGACGTAGTTGAACTTGTAGGCCATGGAATTTAATGAGACATA
Organism: Ceratotherium simum simum; assembly: GCF_057802395.1. Lineage (NCBI taxonomy): Eukaryota > Metazoa > Chordata > Mammalia > Perissodactyla > Rhinocerotidae > Ceratotherium > Ceratotherium simum. The sequence goes on from NC_141914.1 coordinate 61,986,685, forward strand.
GTATTTAATGGGAAGTCTTGAGTGGAAGGAAGATTGTTGACACAAGTATATCTGAGAATGCAAAGCGCTGCGCCACTCCTTATACTTCGCGCCAAAGATGAGGGACAAGGTTGAAGAATATTTACCAATAGTGACCATAAAGGTACAAAGAATAAAGTGCATTAGCCAGGTGGGTTAAAAGTCCTGTCAAGGTTATATCTATATATACCTGCTCTTCTTGTGAAATTGAATTTCTGGCTGGTTTGTTTGCTGAGAAGGTAAAGAAATCTCCTGGGATATTTCCCTTCTTTATTACAGAGGTTTATCGTAATCATCTATGGAATACAGTCTTTAACCCCGAGGCTGTGTTTACTGCAAAGCTAGTTTTACATATTTGTTGTGGGGAATTGTATTTACTTACTGTGTGTCTGTTGTAAGAAACTGTATATGTTAGTATATGTCTGGGTAGGAGATTGGATTTATATACCTAAGCTGTTGTGTGCCCACCAGCACTGTTAATGACCTCACTCACTTTATTCTGTACCTCAATTTCTACGTAAATTCATACACCCAATTTCTAGTCAGAAACCATTAAGGCCCTTTGTCTTGGCTTTCTTGTTATAGGTTTACTTGAGAAAAATAAATTTGTGATTCTAGAAGAATAATTTCTAAACAGTATGTAAAGCTTGTTTTCTTCACACCATCCACGTACCCACAGCCGTACCCACAGGCCTGCTCTGTGCCCTGAGCTCCAGACTTGCGTATCCAGCTGCCCACTTGGCACTGCCTGGATATTTTACAGATCTCACCAACCTAATGTGACCAAGAATGAGCTCCTAATTTCCCCCACCAAATCTGTCTCTCTGCTCAAGGTTCTCTGTTATTTCAGTAGATGGCACTGTTACGTGTCCAGTCATTCAAGCAGAAATCCTAGAAATCATTCTCCATTCTCCTAGAACCTTCCCCTTCTCCCATATCAGTCTGTCACCCAGTCCTATCAACTATCTGTCAAATCATCTGCTGCTGCCTCCTCACTGCCACCACCCTGGTCTTTACCACTGTCATCTCTTGCCTTGCCCACTTCAACTGTACCGCTCACTGTCCCTGTGTCTTCTTCTACCCCACTCCATGCACAGCAGCCAGGGCAGTCTGTATGAAGCATAAGTCAGACCATGTGCCCTTCTAAAGACTTTCTACTGCCTTCCTATTGTTCTTCAGAATAAACTCCAGATGTCTTCCCATGGACTGAAGGTTCTGTGTGGGCTTATCCCTGCCCCACACTCCAACCTCATCTCATCCATTCTTCCCTTCAGGCGTGGGGCTGCAGCCACACCGGCCACTGGCAGTGTGTCAGATGGGCTATGGGTTGGCAGCAGGAGAAAAAATACTCTCTCTCTCTCCCTTTCTCTCCCTCTCCCTCTCCCTCCCTCTCCCTCTCCCTCTCCCTCTCTCTCTCTCTCTCCCTCCCTCTCTCCCTCTTCCCCTCTCCCCTCTCCCTCCCTCCCTCTCTCTCTCTCTCCCCCTCTCTCTCTCCCTCTCCCTCTCTCTCTCCCCCTCTCTCTCCCTCCCTCCCTCCCTCTCCCTCTCCCTCTCACACTCACACTCACATGTCCTGATTGGTATAGTCAAGGCCCAGAAACCTTTCAGCAGAGTGGTCACAAAGACTGGTCGCGGAGGATGGGAGGATGGGAGCAGATGCAGTGTATTTAGGGCTCTCTCCTCATTGCTAGTTCCCTAATGGGATGTCAACACAGAACAGGATAGGGTCTTGCCGGGTCTAAGACGACAGCCAGATTTTTGTCATACCACAAGTCTTTTATATATAGGACACACAGTAAGACATTAATGTGTGTAACATTCTGTATACCGTGTGTTTAGATTTTTCCAGGTTTAAGCCAAATTCAGCATCAGCAAAGCCACTTCCTCATTGGAGGAGAGTCAATATTCAGTTAAGCCTGAAAAATATGTCTGCCTCTAACTTTTACGTATTTTAGAAAGCCTGTTTCCCCAAGGTCCACTCCTTGACTCTCATTCAGTCCGGGTTACTCTGATGCTGAGTTTGATCCTAGGACCCAAATCACAAGTCCATTTCCCTAAAAGCCTGTCTATTCCCTGAACATGCCATGTTTGTTCATGCCCCAGAGTCTTTGTGATTCCCAACCCCAGTGCTGGAACTTGCTTTCCCCAGCCCTTTCTCTGCATGGCCGAATTCATCTTATCCTTCAGATCTCATGTTCTGAGAGAACTTTTTGCTATGTAAAATAATTTGTGCTATATTTCCTTACTATAGCACCTTATTTACTTTCCATATTTTTCACAAAATCTGTGTTTATTATTTTGCTTGGTTTTTGTCTCCCACTAAAATATAAATTGAGGTTAGGGGCCTTGTCTGTCTTGTTCTTTTTTATATCCTCAGGCCTACCAGTGCCTTGCATGTAGTAGGCACTCATCTTGGCTGAATGAGGGATTGCCCTGTCTGCTGTCTCAGAAGGGAGGGAGACAAGTGTCTTGCTCTGCTGAGGGCCATGTTGCTTCCCTACCCTAGCAGGATGGACTTTATTGCTGGATTCATATGGAGATGGCAGGTTGGCCTCTGAGACTGTGGTTGTCGGGTAACTGCCATCGTTGGATGGGCATTGAGCTTTCAGCCCCCAAGGTCTGGGCTCGTGGTGTATTGGGCTTCTTTGTGCCTTTACTCTTCAGCCTCCTTTCTAGGAGCCATTGGTGATGTGATAGAACATCTCAATTTCATGCTCATAGGTCCCGATTCCTTTGATAAGAAATGTGTGTTCTTGGGGAGGATAAGTGAAAAGCACCTATAAGTGATCCCACAGCCAACTTTTTACACTGCTCTTAGAAAGGAAGTTCTGTGCAGTGTGGAAGTGAACACAGAAAAAAAGAGTGAATTATAGCTTGTCTTTATGTTTAAAAGTAATGTATTAGGTTGGTCTTTCTACTCACAATTATATATGAGTTGTTTTGTGATTTTTGTTGTTTTTGCTGTTTGTTGGTAACTGTATCAGTCAGCTTTTACTAGGTTATGCTGCAATAACAAAGAATCCTAAAATCTTAATGGCTTAAAACAGCAAAGGTTTGTTTGTCACTCACAATGTGTCAACGTGGGTGAGGTTCAGCTCTTCTCCATGTCTCGTCCTCAACCTGGGATCCAGGCTGAAGGAATAGTCCCTGTCTGGGACCTGCTTGTCTTACAGCAGGGGGAAAAAAAGGGAGAGAGAGAGGAAACCTGCAGTGCCTTTTAAAGCTTCTGCTTAGAAATGGCGTGCTTCATTTCCACGCACATGTCGTTGGACAAAGCAAGTCATGTAGTCAAGCCTGACATCAGTGGGACAGTTTAATCCTCTCTCAGGGAGGCAGAGCAAATGATGGAGAATGTGAATATGATCTTCCACAGGAACTTTCTAATGATCTAAAAGTACTGCTGCTGCTGCAAAGTCTTGGCAACTTCTAATGAATGAAAATTTAAAAGAGTGAGTATTTTTAATTATCGTGATGTATCAACATTAGGTACAAGCCACGTGATGCAGGACAAAGAACGTGAAATGGAAAATTTGGAGTCTTTGTGTGCCAGTAGTTTACTGTGTGAGCTTGGGCAAAACATTTAGTATGGCTGGGCTCCCATTTCTGCAAAACAAGGGGTTTAAATTAGATGATCTCCAAGTTCATTTTTATAAATCAGAAATGTCTGTATTCATCTGGTCCTGAGTACATGCTGGGTGCTGTGTCTGAGTGACAGTAGTGGCAGTATTGAGGGCTCAATTTGCGGGGCCTCTTTGAGCTCTCAGAAAGCGTTGCTCTGTGCTTTGTAGACAAGCAGGGAGATCTAAGACTTTCACCCTTAGCCAGCGTTAGAGGGGAGGGATCTGTACTTCATTTTTCCCGCTGAAGTCTTACTACTCATGCACAGGGGACTGCTGTTGAGTTTAGAAGGAATTTTCATTCTCAGTTCACTTAGCCAAAGGGCAGGTTCTGACAGGTGGCTGTTTGAGTATTGTCGATGAGCCATGATGAGAAAAGCAGCAGTAGGATGTGAATAGAAATCCTGACTCCAGCCTGGCCCTAAATTGTTAGTTTTTGGAAAGAAAAAAATTAAAGGAGAAAGCTCAGACTTTGAAAATCTCATGAGTTTGTAGCTAATTCTGTATAATTCATCATGTCGGGTGAGCCTCAGGGTTTGGGAAACTTGTTCAGTGAGATGCTAACCTGAACCTGTCAAGATCTTTTTCTCTCAGTACATCTATCTGGTTTTCCCTTGCTCTTTAGATCTACTTGGCATATATCTTAAGTTAGAAACACTCAGCTCTTTCAACCGGATTTTCAGCTTAGATCAGACCCTGCAGAGCTTTAGCCACTGAATTAAAAACTTGACCGAGTTCTGGTTGATCTACACATGCCCATTCTTTGTCTCAATATAAGTGATTTCAGATATTTTTTAATATGTGTCCTGAAAATGCTAGCTTTGAACTATTCCCTGTCACTCAAACGAATCACTGTCATTGTTTTTTTTTTTTTTTGGTGAGGAGGGTTTGGCCTGAGCTAACATCTGTTGCCAGTCCTCCTCTTTTTTTGCTTGAGGAAGACTAACCCCGAGCTAATATCCATGCCATTCCCCCTCTATTTTTTGTATGTGGGATGCCTCCACAGCGTGGCTGGCAAGTGGTGTAGCTCCACGTCCAGGATCCAGACCCTTGAATCTGGGCCACCAAAGCGGAGTGCGTGGAACTTGAACCACTCAGCCACAGGGTGGCCCCGTCACTGTCATTGTTATCATGGCCCCGTCACTGTCATTGTTATCAGTACTGGCAGTTAGAATATTAGTTCAGTTTAGTGGACTACTTTCTTCTAATGTGTTAAAACATTTTACATAAATGTTGCCCCTCGAGGGAAGCTCTCACACATGCGCGTCAGGGGATAGGTAAATGCAAGACGTTCACTGCAGTATTGTTTGTGATCAGAAAAAAAGGAAACACCTAAATATCCACCAGTGGGAGAAGCATTAAATGTATTGTGCTTTAGCCATACACTGTTCATGCAGCACTTGCTAAAATTAATGAACTAGAGCTGTATGTATCAATGTGAATGTATCTCAAAAACATGTTGGGTGAAAAAAAGCAAGTTGCAGAGTTACACATACAGTACGATTCATTTACTTAAAGTTTAAAAACATACACTACAACTCCATATTATATATAGATACACACATTTATAATAGAAGTAAGAAAATATAGGAGAAAGATACACAAGAATTTCAGAATAATGGTTACCTCTGGGGAAGGAGGGAAAGAAGCGCACAGGGGGGTTAGTTTATGTCTGTAATGTTTTATTTCTCAAAAAAAGCCCAAAACCCAACTAAGACATTAACCTTGGCTAACTAAATCTTGCTGGTGGGCACGAGGGTATTTATGATTGTTTCTTTATGCTTTTTGGTACGTGGGAAGTATTTACTAATGAAGCGTTCGCTCCCCTTCCCCGTTGCCCGCTTTTCCCGGTACCGACCGCAAGCGGGCTGTGGCAGTGTTAGTGTGAAAGGTGGCCTCTAGAAGACTGGCCTTCACTTCACGTGGCTGAGAAGGTGACCTCTTCTTTCTCTGTAGTTCAAAACCATCACCTCAAACTCAGATTCGAGATTGGTTCTGAAAAAAGAGCTGGGCTCTCAGGGCCTTTTTGTTCATAAGGATTTGTTTCATGTGTCCCTGAGGCCCCTCCTCGCTCCGCCAGCCCGTGCTCTGCACCCTCTCATGGCCCCTGCTGTCCTCAGAGGGAAGCCCTGGGGGGCCTGCAGCCCCGCAGCACCCACTGCAGGCTTCTCCCCTACCTGCTGGACTTCTCTCTCCTCCTGCCGCCTTCCCTGCTCTCTCCCACTAGGTCGTCACAGGTCAGTGGCCTCTGCCTGGCTTGCTGTTATCCCTCATCTTCCTTCAGCTCTAAGCTCTAGGTGCTTCTACAAGGACATCTTTCTCGACCCCCTCGCTGGGGTCTTTGTTGGTCTCATTTTCTGCTGGATTCCCAGTGCTGGGCATGGTTCCAGGGACACATCATCAATACATATTTGTTAACTCTCACTAACCTGAAATTAGAATTGTCGAGATTAAGTGAATCAGGTCACACTCTGACAGCTGCTTATCCCTGTTTAGGAATGGAGATATGTCTATTTATTCTTGCTTCATTTTTGCTATATATAAGACAATAATAAATATAAAGTTAATTATCTTACCAGATTAATAGAAATTCCTACCATGTTCTTTGGACATATCTAAATTCAATATTATGTAGTATTAGTAAATGACACCTAATATAAAGGGAATATTGTCTCATGAGTTAAATATTAGTAGTTATTTTTAAGTCAGTTATCTGTAAAATAAATTATCTGTCCTCCAATTCAGGAGCATATGTTGGTCATAAAAATTCCTAAGAATTTCTCTTGAGTTTATTGTCAGTATTGGCAAGTACTGTACTATGCATGGGAAGGAAGTCACTGAAACACATTTCAGGAAAGTAGAAGCCCATCTAAAGAAGGCTTGTTTTAAACCAAAGAGTTTAATTATGAAAGTAAGGATAATTTTTGGATAGTTTCATTGTCTCCTTGGAAAGGATTCCTGAGTGGTATTAGAATCAGAATCCTCTCCACTTAATGGTGCAAGTGAAAATTTACATAATGTCTCTTGCGTTTGTGTAAGGAGCTGAAAGTCTGCAGATCTTAATAGGATATGTCTAATAACATGTTAATAACTCACAAATTGCTGGCTTTTGACTGCAGACCTCGAAATTATACATGTCTGACAAGTCGGTAATACATTTTTTGAATCACATAAGCTCTTCAGAATCAAGTCTGCTCTGTGGAGATAATTAAAGAAAATCAATGTGTGTTGATTGATAGATATTTGACTTGAAAACACATTCGCCGTGCTGCCTCAGACAGTGGGGTGCCCAAGCTTCAAGACCACAGTTCTCTGGAGACAGCATGGGGGGCACTGGGTGTGTTGGCTGTGTGCTCACTGCTCCACACGCGGTTGACATGCCCTCCTAGCTCTGTCTCCTTCCCTGAGGGAAAGAGCGTGACTCCGTGTTTTAGTCTCACTGGGACCATGGGAGGCTTCATTCATCAATGTTGGTCAAGTGCTGGGAAGATGGGAAGAGCTGTGTTCATCCTAAGCAATATTATTGATTCAGTTTTTTCCTTGTGGTTAATATAAAGTTCTCCACATATCAGATGATGGCTCAGCATTGGATAAACAGCCAAGAATTGCTGGCAGAAGAGATGTGGCCAGTGTTTTCCCCCAGGAAAATTGATGTCTGTAAAATGCCTTCAATTTCTCTGTAAAGATGTTACTACATGATTTAAACTGATTGTATTGTTATTGTATTTTTATTGGCCTATTAAGTATTTTCTCTTTATTCGTTTGTTTTGATTTGCTTTTTGGTAACTATCTGCAATGATGTTGAACCCGGTAAAGGCTTTACATTATGGAAGTTCTGAATTGGTAAAAATTTTGCTTATTCATTTGGATAATCCTGTTCATCAAATAATAGAGGGGATACACACACACAGACACCATATATATAATGTGTGTGCATGTATACGTATAAATATAATTGGCATTATCCATAATGCATAATCCTGTTCATTAAATAACAAGGATGTATGAATGTGTGTATACATATGTACACATGTATAAATACGTATATATCATGCTAATATGCTTATTTATATCTGTATTGTTATTCTACTGAAATAACATGATAAGTAACTACTAATTATGACGTTTAGATAATTCACCATTCTTGAAAAGATTTTAGGAATTGCACTCCTGAAATTTCTTTTCACAGGCATTTTAAAAGTGTATGAGGAATCTAGACCACTTACTTTATCATTATACTTTAAAAAAACCTTAAGTGGCATAATACAGCTGGATCATCTTGGTTCTGGATCACTTTTCCATGCTCCCAGATTCCAAACACACCCTCAAAAGATGGAAGATTCAACACCATTGCTTACCGTAGAAGAGAATGTGCAGTGGGCTGTGAAGATTGCATTGAAGGTGAGGACTCTCCTTTGGGTACATACGGTCTGGTTTGTTAAAAACAAATCTGTTTCTAATAGTTACATGATCATGGCTTTTAAAAAGTCCTTATCTCCCTCTGATACATACTGAAAAATAAATCAGTTTTATTATCTTATGGTCATACTATTTGTGCGTAGCTCGGCCATGAAAATAGTCTCCGTATACGTGCCAAGGTTTCAAGAATTTGCTTATTTCATTTGTTCTTATCAGTTCTTTTCCTACATCGTTTATTAGATGCTTGGTGTGTACTAGATGCCATGAAATACATTAAAGAGTAGAAGACAGTCCTTACTTTTAAGGAAGTGGTGATCTAGTTGAGTCAAAGAAAATGTTCTAGAAACAAGAAATTAAATAAATTTTTGTGGACAGAGGATGGTAGTTGTCCCCCAGCATCTCTTCTCCCCTTCTTCCTTTGTAACACGATTCCCAGTTTTCAGCTGGGCGCGTGGCCTTCCAGAGTAAAGATGGTGGCTCAGCCTCCCTTGCCAGCCTGGCATGGCCAGTTCCAAGTGGCATCGACGCTGCGTGAGAGCAACTGTTCTCTGGCAGCTTCTGAGAGGCTCCTTTATATGTCCACTATGCCTCCTCTGGTCCTCCTTTTTCATGTCTTCTTCTTGCCCACTGGATGTGGATGTAGCTGCTGGAGCTCCTGTGACCATGTTGGACCACACAGGTGCCAGCCTCACCTACGGATGGAGGAGTGGAGCCTGGAAGGAGCCTGGGCCCTGCTTTTGTGAGACTGCCATACTGCCCTGGGTAGCCTACTCATGGGCTTCTCCATGAGAGAGCAGTAAACTGCCACGTGTCTCTCTCTTTGGGTGTCTCATACTTCCAGCCAAATGTGGTCCTGACAGGCATATCCCACAGTGTGCTTTTTAATTGTGGAGGGGCAATATGCAGAGCACCGACCGGCGTGGGGAATCGCCGTGAGGGAAGTCTTCCTGGAAGAATATGCTGTCCTAGCCCCCACTCTTCTCGTACCTCGTTTCTTCTCTCTCACCATTCCCTGAACGTGGTAGCACTTTCTCTTCCTTACCTTTGCTCATGCTCTTCCTTCTGCAATGCTTTCTCTACATATCTTTCTGCCCGGCTAGTTCATTTTATAATTATATAATCTACATAGCACTTAACACAGTTAATTAAACTGTAAACACGCAGTACATTTAGCCATTATCTTCATCATCATTACCGGCCAGCTCAAATTTCGCCTCTGTTTCTTGAACACTGTCCCCCTTCCCTCAGAAACAACCATCCCCTCAGCACCCTAATATCCGACACCGAGAAGTCCTCAGGGAATTGACTGTTGGGGGAAGTGGCTGGCTAGTTTACAGAGTTTAAGTGACTTTAGAGTTATAGCATAATTCATTTATTTTATCTTGTATACTTAGACTTTGAGCCTTTTGAACTCAAGCAAATTTATGCACAACATAAGCTAGTTATTAATTTTAACAAAAAGTATTTTTTAAAAAAAATAAATTTGAAGTACTGAAGAAAAAGTGAGAAAATTTTTATATATTTCTTTTGAAATATCTGAACACTGAAAGCAATACTAAAACTAACAGGAGTTCTTGTGGTTTATGTGCTAGAAATGCACATTGCCTGGATCCCAGTGTCTTCCCAGGCACTGACGTTATTAATTGTTATCCACGTGATTCATATTGGTGGGGAAGGTGGGACCATCTTACAGGATTCAGATCCAGGAAAATAAGAGCTTGAGAGATGCCCTCTAGGCTACTTCTCTCCCAGAGGGCTTCTCTCCTCTGGGGGAGAAGACTACTCTGATAGCTCAACCTGTTGTGTATATCAGCTCCACCCTTCAGAGACCAACAGAACAGTCACTGCGTGACATTTCTTAGTACAATTTTTGAAAAGGTTGTATTGTTACTTAAATATGCTTACACATTATAATAGCCCTTATGGTCTTCTGAAAAATAATTCATAATTTGTAATTTGAAATGATTATAAATTTTTTAAATGTATGCATTTAGTTCTTCAGAATAGCTCTTAGAAGATTTGCTGCACATATAAATACCAGGTTGCAGACAGGGCTTGGGTTAATAGACCGTGGAGGGCTATTGTTATGGAGAGTTTAAGTACATATGATTGTTATTCCTAAATCATGTTAGTGATAGTATCCTACACATATGCGCATGCGTATGAAGTTTTCCTGTTCTACAGAGCGCCAGTGCACATCTCATCTCATTTGTGCCTCATAGCAGTCCTGGGGGAGACGTGGGATATTTTTGAGTGTTGACACTGAAGTTCGTTGCTTGAGATAAAGTCCTGGTAATGTGTGGGAAGAAAAAGATGCTATAGAGACACAAGCATTCTTTTTATGGTATTTTTGACCAGTGTCATAATGAGTGTTCAGATTGGTTTGGGATGTGTTGGTCCCCAGGGAGAGACCATATCTCATCATGTTTTCCACCTGGTAGGAGGAAAAAAAAAGAGCGAAATATAGGAGTGCTTTCTTGGAGGAAAAACTGCAAGATAAAGGAGAAAACTACCTTCCACTTCCCAGCAAACCCATGGATTCTCTGCTGAACATGTCTTGATATTCCTCTTGTTTAAAAACATTTCTGTGTCTCTCTTGTGCCATTCGTGGTAAAATCTGGAGAATCAAGGAAGCATGTAGAGATTGTTAGAGGAGACAGACTATTTTGTTATTCTAATCAATAGTGATGAAATCTGGACTTATGTGTTATTTATGGAATATTTTGGGCTTTCCTGTTTTACCCACAGCAGCATGGGAACTGAGAGACAACAAGCTGCAGGGTATATTGATACCCACGCTGGGTCAGTGGGCCCAGGACTCCAGAATCCTGGAATCTGGGCCGAGGAATATTGAAGTAATTTATCATAATGATCATTTCTGCAGGATACGACTCTGGGATTAAATGCTAATTTTATTTGACTTACATAAAGGGGAATTATTACTGCAGTTACTTTTAAAGAGCTCCCTGGGTTTGCTGGGAGTATCTGAGTTAACAGTGAACTGAGTGTCATTACTTACTAATGGGGTCTAGCTGATTTATTGGTGGTCCGTCTGGCGATAGTGTCTTCTGTGTAGCTATTCCTTTTTCGCTGTTGAGTGCAAGCTCAGGGATGAGCCCCTTGAACCAGTGGGGAAGTCTGCCTGTCAGCCTAATAGGGCCTTGCATCATCTTATGGTGAGTTAAGGTCTGTCTTGAAGGATATTTGGACACACTTAATATCTTTGGATGACAACCATTGGAGGCATAAATGAAAGTACATCTTGTCACTGAACCACTAAAAATCTTTACTTAGTCACCAGATAGCCATTATATTATGTGAATCTCTTTGGATAGTTCTTTTATTTTTTTAAATTATACAATTGCTTTTAGCTTCTGTGGCACTTACAGAATGACTTGCTATGAGTGAACTGTAGGACAGTGAGTTATGGCCAACAGTATTTATTTGCAGCAGTCACTTTGGGGTGCCTAATTTGTCCTCAGGAGAAATATTTTTTGCTCAGCCTGCAAAATGTTGTAATAAAATTGGTGATTGATGTTGATTTTAGGATTAAATGGCTGGGCCATAGTGGCCAATGTCGTAAATCAAAGCAGCCCAGAGTTGTGATTGACAAATAGAGAAGATTCTAAGTGGGAGTGTTTTTTTAATGAATCAATATATTTCAAGTCTTTATAGTATTGACTCCTAAAGTTTATTGAAATTGTATTTAAAACATCATTCTATAGAGTTTTTAATACATTTCTGATACAATTTGGTTTTGCTTATCTAAGCATGTAGTAGTGGAAGAAAATACAGGAAAGTTTTCTTCTTAGAGGAAAAGCATTTTAAGAATTGGTGAGAGTGTGGGAGTTGCTAAACCCAAATTAATCGCCTGACCCTTTGATTGGAGAGTTTTGTGTTTGGTTGCTCAGAATGAATTTCTCCTTTCTAACAAATTCCTTGGGGGACGGACCCCTTCCCCATTTGTCTATAGTCTGACGCCGTCCTTCCCTGGCCAGGGGGCGAGCCCTTGATCTGACGTAGCCCCTCTCTGGAATTTGACTCTTGAGTAGAGGGACAAACACTGGAAAAGTTTGAAGTCCTTCATTTCCGGTCTGATCAGAATGTTCTGATCTCTCCCATTTTCTGGCCATCTGAGTGACCATTGTTTTCCAAGTCTGTTTCTCTTGCTTTGACAGTGCTGGGAGTTCCACGATGGCATCCCAATATATCCCCTTTGACTAAAGCAAAAGTGGTTTCTCTTGCCTGAAATGAAGAACCTTAATATATAAATTGGGCCTGTGAACCCACAGGAAACAGAGGATTTCTGATTGGTACTGTGAATATTTATTCATTCATTCATTTATTCACCACAGATTTATTGAGTACCTACTATGTATTAGGCACTCTTCTCGACACTTGGGAAACAGCAATGAATAAAACAAACAAAAATCTGTGCTTTCATGAAATTTGCATTCTAATGAGGGGAGATAGACAATAAGCAAGGTAAATAAATTAAATATATGATATATATGTTATAGTGATAAGTGCTATGCATATGTAAGGTATTCCCCTTATTAAAGTTCCTAGAATCAGATAGGCCTGTTTGAGGGTGGGTAATGACCAGGAATGACCTGGACTGAGGCTCTGTTACTCTCTTGTACGTTGCTCCAACACACTTCTGCCTAGCTCTCAAAGGGGTTTCAGTTGGGGTCTGAGCTGAGGCAGAGGAACTCTCCAGCTACGTGAGGGTGAGTGTCAGCCAAAAGCAGAGAACTGGAGAAAAGGGACTTGGGTTAGACATGGCAGTGGCAGGAGTTGAGCAAGGGCTATAGTCTTGAGGAGGAGAAATTCTTCCTTTTGTGGTTCTGCCTAGGCTCAGCTAGGTGGAAGGCAGGCACTAAGATTGAATCAAGAAAGCTAGGCTTGTACTTGGACAATGACCTGGAGCCAAGGACACAAGCTGATCTGTGGTGGGGAAGGGGAGTCAAGGTCAGAAAGGAAGGAACCATCGTAGGTTTGTGTAAGACAGCGCAGGGTAGCAGCTCTCAGAACCTGTTAGGCTGGTGCAGGGGATGAGCACCTGTCACCACTAACTGAGGAGATCCCACAGGGATGAAAACCCAGAAAAGAGCAGACTCCATTGAGAGGAATAGGGGCTGAGAGGATCAGGAGTGTTTATCTTCCTGCCTGGGATGAACCCTTGTGAAGAGAGGGCGTACTCTGAGCTGATGTCTATACTTGAGGTCAAAGAGAAGAGGTTGGGGGGGTGGTGCTGTCCTTGAGCTTATCAGAGAGGAGGAAAAGGTGGTTATACTAAGGTGGGAGGGATCAAAACCAGCACCATGAGTCTGGAAAGCAGAGGATGTGACAGAGGAGACAGATGAGACAGGGGACTCCTGATGGGTGTGATGGTCACCCACAGAGGGGAGCTGGACATTTGGAGGAAGAGCACATGTCAACAAGGAAGAGTCCCAAGCATTTGCCAGCCACCTGTCACTGGCCTGGAATGAAGAGAAAAGTTGTGGTGTTTGGTGGTTTCCTAATGATGGGGAGGCAGGAGCAGAGCAGGCTGAACGAACACCTGGCAGGTACACCTGTCAGTTGGGAAACAGGTACACCAGATTGTTTTTGAAACATACTCACCCACTCCTGATGATTTTTTGTGGGCACAAATGACACTTATAAAAGAGACCCGGGAGGGCCGGCCCCGTGGCTTAGCGGTTAAGTGCACGCGCTCCGCTGCTGGCGGCCCGGGTTCGGATCCCAGGCGCGCACTGATGCACCGCTTCTCCGGCCATGCTGAGGCCGCGTCCCACGTACAGCAACTGAAAGGATGTGCAGCTGTGACATACAACTATCTACTGGGGCTTTGGGGGAAAATAAAAATAAATAAATAAAATCTTTAAAAAAAAAAAAAAAAAGAGACCCTGGAAATGCCTTTAAGGTTTATGGAAATTGGGGCATTCAACTTTGTACATGGAACATAGTTCTGGTTATCTATTGCTGCATAACAAGCCACTCCAAAACTCAGTGATTTAAAATAATTTCTTATCTGTTACAAGTATGGACTCAACTTGGTTCTTTCTTGCAGTCAGATCGTGGTTGGGGCTGTAGCCATCTGAAGGTTCAGCTCGGCTGGAAGATCTCTTTTCAAGATGCCTTCTTTCCTCAAACGTCTGGTATATGGGCTGGGATGTCTGGAACAGCTTGAGGCTGGCCAGGCATCTGTCTCTTTCCATGTGGTCTCGCTGCGTGGTTATCTTGGGCTTCCTCACGGATGAGGATCTCAGTATAGTTGGACTTCTTACATAGTTGCTGGTTTTTCCCAGAGAGGGTGTTCCTTGAGAGCAAGGAGGAAGCTGTGAACCTTCTTATGACCTAGCATCAGAAGGCACACAGCATTACTTTTACCATATTCTACTGGTTACACAGGACCAGCCCAAAATCACTTTGGAAATGACCTATACGAGAATGTGAATACCTAGAGGTGTGATTCATTGTGTGTGTGCATGCATGCCTGTACATATGCACATGTGCACATAATGCACACATATGGAGTCTGCCACCACAAGCACGGGGTTTTCTTCTACTTGGAATCTCTTTTGACGTTGAAAGAGAGAGGAGATCTTTGGGTAAACCACTGGGCTTGGATTTCTGCGATAGGATTTAAGATGTATTAATGATAAGCTCTTGCACATGTATTAAGGTCACCATGAAAATGAAAAGGAATCTGTTTTTCTCAGGGGTATCTCCAAGACTTACTGGAAAAGGACTCAATTTCAGGGCACAGTGACAGGAAAGTGAATCACATTTATGCTGTTAAGAGGGGAGTTTGAATAATATAAAGAAGTTTTATACATACATAGATATGGACATACTTGGAGATAGATTTTTTTTTGAGAAAGTAAATGGGTGAGAATAAATGAAAGAATAAGAAGTAGAACAAGAGTGGAACTAGAGAAATTGTATTGGACCCTGATGGAGCATGGAGAATGCACTCTTGAAGAAGCTCAGAGCTGGCTGACCTCATACCTAGAATGGAATCTGATAGATTCAGTTGGAAAATATGTTATTCTGGAGTATTCAACAGATTGTTTTCTGAAACATGCTCACCTACTTCTGGTGATTTTTTTGTGGGTAAAAATGACACTTTTAGAAGTGGATATTCCTTTAAGGTTATGAAAATCTTAGCCATTATCATAGGCCAATACATAGTAGTAAGGGGATGTTTGGTTCTCTGGGTGTCTGATGATGCCACTTTTGGCCAAAAGAAGAGCATCCCCAACATTTTTAACCTGATGTTTTTTCCTCTACTGAAAAAGAGAGGAAGTCAAAAGGAAACTACCGTGCTGGTTCTAATTCTGACCATTAAGGAAGTACTCGTTAATGCCATGGGAGGGATAGAGAAGGTCAGGAGGAAGAGGTCTCCCTTGGCAAAGAGTTCATGTTTCCAGGGAGAGAAGGCACAATTAGACTGTGCCAAAGATGTCAAAAAGTTCAGACAAGTGAAAGGCATGGGCATTTCAATGGAATGATACCCAGGGAAGGAGGATGGCCCAAGGAATGGGAATCTCAGAAAAATGCAATTCTAGCTCTGAAAAGGTGGTACCAAGGGGGTTCTTGGATGGCCCCCTCGCTAATCTCCATTAGCCCCCTACAAAGCCCTGAAAAGGTAATAATAATAAAATATTATTTATTGATGTAGATAATAGGTATGTTATTAATGTCATTTAAAGTGTGAAAGCAGCTTTATTAATCTCACTATTTTTATTGATCTGTAACATACAATATAGGTAAAAAGATATTTCCTTATTATTATTGTCATCTCAAAGCAAGACCCAGGCCTTGTTTCAATGAGATTGCTACCGTCTCTAAGCCCCTGCTATAATTCAGAGCCACCACTGTGATTGTCCAATTGCTAATTATCTGAATGAGGAAATGGAGGGACCTAAAGAAACAAGAGTTCAGATTATTATTTTTTGTAATGCAGTTCTTTTTTTTTTATATATTTTTTTTTGTGAGGAAGATCAGCCCTGAGCTAACATCCGTGCTAATCCTCCTCTTTTTGCTGAGGAAGACCGGCTCTGAGCTAACATCTGTTGCCAATCCTCCTCCTTTTTTTTTTCCCAAGGCCCCAGTAGATAGTTGTATGTCTCAGTTGCACATCCTTCTAGTTGCTGTATGTGGGACACGGCCTCAGCATGGCCGGAGAAGCAGTGCATCGGTGCGCGCCTGGGATCTGAACCTGGGCCTCCAGTAGCGGAGCGCGTGCACTTAACCGCTAAGCCACGGGGCCGGCCCAAGAGTTCAGATTATTGAGACATATCTATGTAATAAAAGAGAAGAAGGAAAGGTATATACGAGGGTAATGATAAGAGGGTATTATGTATTTGTAAGAGTGGTGTCATGGAAGCTAAAATCCCAAATGAGTTGAAACTTGGAAAAATGAAAAGGAGAACAAAAGATTTTTTTAAAGCCATGTTCAGAGCAAATAAAAAATGGTTGGCATAATGTTGATTGTTTAGCAAAAAAATGTGATCTTCTCAATCTGTATTTAATTTTTTCTTTTTTGTGTCATGAAGAATGCTCTTTGAACATCAAAAGGTAGAATAGACAGTGGTAAAAGGTTTGGGGTGCTGGAGATGGGAGGTGGTATTACTAGAGGACTTCTGACTTTTTGAAGTGGCTGTGTTACACTCAAGGCTGTAGAAGAACTTCCCTAGGAGTTGCCTGAACTGATGCTCATAATTGCTGAGGAGTTATGACAAAAGAACTCCCAGAAGACTAGAGGTGGGCAAATGTATACACTTTCCAGCGTTCAAATTGGGATGCCAGAAGGTGGAGTCCACAAAATACATGCCAGCAATCTTGATGTTGATTTCAAGTAGGACTGTGGAGTTAGTTCAGAAGTTGAGGTAGGGATCACTAGGATCCAGCAGGAGTTCATGTTAGATGAATCTCGTTTTCTTTCTGACAGGCTCCTAGACCATAGATGAGAGAAGTCTGGTCGTCATACTACACCTGGACTTCAGCAAGGCATGAGACAATGCTCCTTCTGATAGCTTTTGTCAGTTTATATATTCTGCAAACATTTATTGATCCCTTACTGTCTTAGTCCGTATGGGCTGCTATAACAAAAATGCCATAGACTTGGTGGCTTGTGGCAGATTCAGTATCTGGTGAGAGCCTGCTTCCTGGTTCATAGATGGCCGTCTTCTTGCTGTGTCCTCACGTGGTGGAAGAGAGAGAGCTCTCTGGGGTCTCCTTTATAAGGTCATTAATCCCATTCATGAGGGCTTCACCCTCATTACCTAATCATCACCCAAAGACCCCACCTCCTAATACTATCACCTCAGGGGTTAGGCTTCAACATATAAATTTTGGAGGAAACAAACGTTCAGTCCATAGCACTTAGTATGTGTGAGTCACAGAGGATTCAAATATGGATGTGGTAGGCTGTTGAAGAACTCACATGCTGAGTGGGAGATAATACGTAAATAAGTAATCATGATGTCAAACGAGTTGGCAACCTATGAACCAAATTTGGTCCGTGAACCAAATCTAGTTTGCCAACCCGTTTGACATCATGATTACTTATTTATGTATTATCTGTTTTTAAAATAAAGTTTTATTGGAACACAGCCATGCCCATTGATTTATATATCGTCTATGGCTGCTTTCACACTAAAATGGAAGAGTTGAATAGTTGCATTAGAGACTATATGGCCTGCAAACCTTAAAATATTTACTATATTCCTGACATAAAGCAAAAATTGCTTTTAGGAATCATACTCAAAATGCTTTGGAAACTTGGAAGAGAAATCAATTAATTGTGGTGGGGGAGGTGCATTTGTGTAGGCTTCAAAAGATGGGAGCAGTTGAGTTGGACCTTAATGATAAGTTGGCAATTTCTAGAAGAGGAGGGGCATAATCTCTTTTCATACCACAGCCTCTTTATTGTTCTCTCTCTCTTATTTTGTTGAAGTTGCCTTTTCAGTATTTCATAAAGGTTTGACTCTACATGCCCTATGTTCTGGTCAACTTGGATGTGGAGGTCAGCAAAAGTCTGTGAAGTGTAAGGGCAGGAAGTGGTGTTGCTGTGGTGTAGCAGCTGGCCAGCAGTTCTTCATTTTAGTAGACAGGTATCCAGAAAGGGGCTAGAGTGGTATCTGGAATAATGACCTAAAAGGGTGGGGAGGGATGTGGAGGTGTAGTATTGAAGAGTTTTAGGGTAGTACACATCTCATCTCACATGATGTAGGGAACCAGGCAAAGCACCCAGCCCGAGGTTATCCTCAGGCAAGTGGAAAGCCCAAATCTCAGCCCTTTTCCCTCGTTGGTTGAGGGGTATGAAGAACTAGATGTCATACTCCTCTTTGCCAGCAATAAATGTCTGGAGGCCCAGCAGATCTGCTGGATGACAGAATATGAATACAGAAGGTCTTGAGGGGCTGGAAGTAAGGTCTGTATCTAACAGGGCTGAGTGACAGGTCCCATTCTGGGGTGTGGAAAACCAAGTGCATGGCACAGAATGAGGGAGAAGCGGCCTCCCTGCAGCATGTCAGGAAACTGTGTGTGTGCCTACTCTAAACTTTGGCCTGCATTTTTAGGAGAGTAATACTCAGAAAGAGGTAAGTGATTGTTTTCTTCTGCGGTGTGTTGAAGACAGGACACCTGGAACAAACATTCTTGTGCCACACTCTGAAAGAATTAGACAGCGTGGAACTCACTCTGGAGTGAATAACCAAAAGGACCAAAGACCAGAAACTGTTTTATATGTGAAATGATTGGAGAAAATTTGGATATTTAGGCTGGATAACATAAGGCTCAAGGGGCATACTGTTTTCAAATATTTCAAATACCTGTCTCATGGAAATGGTTTTGGGCTTCAATTTGCTTTAGAAGAATTTGGACCAATTAATATGGGGCCGTAGGTTTTCCTGACAACAGGGGATCCAGAAATTGGATGATCACCCTCACAAAGAACTCAGGCTGGGTTAGAGAGTCATATGACGGCACTCAGCCAGGTCAGGGTGGAGGGTAGAGAGGGCACATAGGAGGGCTTTTCAACCCCTCGGTGATTTGGCGCTGTTAATAAGCAGCAGACTTGACAAGTAGCACAGGGCTTAGAGAAGCAAACACATAGACCCAATTTAGAGCTGTTAGTAATTTGTTTTCCTCACTTTTGCTTGATGCTTATAAATCGCTGTTTAATATAACTCTGGTGTAGAAACCCTAGCCTTGAGATTACAGCCACTCCTTGAATACACTCTTGATACAGGTGTTCTTGGCTATGGTTTTTTAGACCAGCATGGCTCCAGAATTTCTTGAACTTCCAAGTTTTAGCACCAATGGCTAATTCAACTTAGTGAATGATTTCATTAACTGTATTTTTATACAGCCTGCTACTGAAGCCATTATGTCATAATTCTAACTTGTTCCCTTTAGAGTTTTCTTTCTGCTTCCAACAGAAACCAGAAGGAAAGGTGACATAGCAGTGTTGGCTCCCTGGTTTCTGTCTTTCCCAGGTACTATTTTTCCCAGTCAGCAGGATAATTTTCTAATCTCCTTTTAGCAACTGAGAGATCATCGCCTTCTCCCTTCCATCTTGCCAGGTGCTCCTTGAAATTTGCAGATAATTTAAGTACAATGGTTAAATGTACTTGTTAACCACTTCACTGAAGCTCAAGCTCATAAACTTGGTTCAGAACACAAACAGCTTTCTGTTACAGGGGCCATATCTCTTCCTGTTAACAAATCCAAGCTTAACCAGCATGTATATTTCCAAAGCACATTCAAAAGGAATTTAAAAGGTTATAAGAACAAAACTATAATGAAGTTTTACCTCAGTATGTTGCTATTTCTGTCAGATTGTGCCCTTGCCTTTTTATCTGGAGCCCTCAGGGATTAAGCCCAAAGCAATAAACAGTGGGGTGATTTTCTGGAATCGGGAAGGATCATGTAAGAGAAGGTTTCAGTAAGGAGGTTTTGTAAGAGAAGGTTTCAGTAAGGAGGTTTTGTTGCCCTTCAAATGCCCCTTTAGGGTGTTGTTTACCCACATCCTGGTTTTATTTAGAATCCCAAATGTTAACAGAGTAAAAATTCTATTGCCCATGGTTCCTGAATTAAATAAGAGAAAGCCACCAGTAAAACCCCAGTGGTCCTATGGCTTTGCAAAAATAGATGTTATGTCAGTTGAGAAAACCTAAGGAACAAAGCCTTTATTTTCTTAGAACTAAACAGCCAGTTGATCTGGCAAAAGCATATTCCAGCTAGAAATAAACACATTTATCTTTTATTGTTTAGAACAGGGAAGAAATCCCAGGCTACTAAAAACAGCTTTTTTCCCTCACCAAATGAGCACACCGTGTGGGTTAATCTGCCCAGCACTTATGAGTACCAGCTTTGTGCGAGGGCTGCACTGGGCACTGTGAAGATGTGCAGGTGAGTCAACCCAGGTTAGTCCTGAGGGAGTTTTCTTCGTACATGTTTGCTTTGTTCTGTATCCTCCAGAACCTGGGGATAGTGAGAGGATGGTCTTTGTAGTCAAGTCGGTAGACCTCTCTGCATGAAGAGCAAGTCTTCGCATAATTTGGTGGCTTTGGTTGTAAGGGAATGGGACTATCAGAATCATCACAGTGTTGGCCTGAGCAACAAACTGAACGAGGCTTTCATTCAACCTTGCCCATCTTTTCTTCCAGTGTACTACTAACTGTTCACTGGGATTCGTACATTATTCTGACAAGATGGCAAATGGAAAATGTGGAAGTAATTAAAATGTGTGTGGTTTCAATTATCATAATCTATTGCCCTGAGTTGAATGCCAGTATGAGGGGGAACTGGGAAAAGGGCTGCATTCTGGCATGGAGGACAAATAGTTTCTTGGTTTGTCTTTTATAACAAAAATTCAACCCAAGTAAATGGACTAAAGAAAGAGAGACTTGGAGCTTAGCTTGTTAGTTCTTTCTCAGAACTTAAAATAAGAATTCTGTGTCATTGGTTATGATCAAATTTTTTAGGGTGTTGTCCATATATATAAACTGATCAGGAGGGCTATAAATGAATTTATACCTGTACATGGTTTGCGTATGACAATAAGTTTTGCCTCTTATTGAAATAAAATAACATTGGAATGTTGGTCTTGTAAATATTCCTGATAAATATAACTACATATCTCTGAAATCATTTTCCACAGACTAAATCTTTGGGAAGTCAAATATTTGCCCATTTGGAAAGTTTAAAAATACTTTATTGTAAATAACTTACATTTATTATTATTATAAATATAACAATGCTCATCACAGATATTTAAGAAAACAGAGACAACTGTAAAGAAAAGAGAAGACCTCCTTTGTATTCCCATTAGGCTGAACTGATCTCTGTAAATCTTCTGGTCTTTTTGTTTTTTTGTAAACAATGTGTAATGTGTGTCTGTGTGTTTACATACTTAGTTTTACACTTTACAGTGTTTTGTGTCATGATTTTTCTCACTTCCATTTCATTGAAACTTCTGGAAAAGTTTATTTATTGAGGTCACTTTGGTTTATAACATGTAAATTTCAGGTGTACATCATATTTCAACTTCTATACAGACTGCATCATCTTCACAACCAAAAGTCTAGTTTCTGTCTGTCACCATACACATGTGCCCCTTTACCCCTTTCACCCTCCCCTGCCCCTGTCTCCTCTGATAACCACCGTTCTGTTCTCTGAATAAAAAAAAAAAGAAGAGTATATTTTTAATGACTGCATAATATTTGATTTTTTGCCTGAGCCATGACTTAGCCAACCTACATGTAGACATTTGGGTTTGCTCACATCTTTGTGCACAAATATTTGACTGCAACCTATTTATTTCTCTTAGATGGATTCCTTCAAGTTGAATTTCTGGGACTAAAGGCACGATGCCATCTTAAAAGGTTACTCTGGTACACATAGACAAATGTTGAACAGTTGAAGCAGATGTCATTTTTAGTCAGGGTATTATTTCTGGGTTGTTTTTTTTCTGTTCTGATTTAGTTTTCGTGGTGCTAGAGATTCTTGGACTTTATAACCATGGAGACTGGATTCAGTGTCTTGCTCTGCTGCTGCTTAGCTGCTAGATGTGGGTCAGGTAACTTAACTCCCCTATCTCGTGTTCTCATCTATAATATGGGGACAATAATAGTTTTCTGTAAGCATTAAGTGCCTTCTTTTGCTAGGGCTGAAGAAATGCTTGTTCCCTTTTCAAGGTGTGTGCAGAGCTGATGAAGATGTGAAGGTCAGTTGGATGATGAGGGCAACACAAATGCTTGCAGAGTTATATTTTGAGATAACTGCTTCACAGCATTTAAAATTTATTTTGATATGAAAATTCGCAATAAACAGGGATCAAAATCATATAATGTTAAGTGATTTGAAAAAAACACAAGGAATTAAATAATTAGAAAACACAACCTACTGGTAAATGTACCAGTTTACTTGCCGCTGGTTGATTTCTTTCAGAGGGCGGTTGAGTCTCTGGAAGTGATGAGAAGCAAAATTGTGTGAGGAGCTAATCGGAATCCTGTGCTCTGGGTTGGGAAGCCATCTTTATGACAAAACTCACTTCAATGAATTGTAGTATAAAATTATAAAACTGGTGGTAATGCATTAACAAAAAAGAAAGTGGTAACTCAGACTTCTGAACTCATTCTTTCACGATAGGCACCCAGTGTTTTGGGAGTTAGAATTCACAAGCCTGTTAACTGATAACTTGAGGATTAATTGAGAAAATCTTACAGATATACTAAAAATGCATAAGGAAAAGTAAAATGCCCGATATTGTAAATATTCTTTCCTGTACTTCCTATAATAAACTCTAGACTCAGTAATTGAACACTTTGTTTTTCTTTCCCTAATTAAGCTTCATAAACTCACTGTACAGATGAGGGACAAAGCCTTTTAAAGAAAAAAAGGGCTTGATAGAGGTTAAAGAAGAAGTGTAGTATTTTACCCTTAAGAGAAATGACTGAGGATGACAACAGGAATATCGACAGCCCTTTAGTTCTCAATTTGTAGCTTTCCTAATCACTTAAAAGTAGAGTATTTTTAAAAAGATGGTTTAAAAGTATGAATTTCATGTTATAAATGCTGAATTCCTATGAACAGAATCAAATAATTGGGAAATATGGAAGGATTAGTGCATTTTTATCTGAAAATAGGTTTTATTCTTTAATATACTAACAAGTATGATGAACATTTTCTCCAAAAGATGTGGCATTTGTTTGTGCCCAGCTGGATCAGGCAGGGTCCACCTAGGAGTCAGAAACCACACAGTAATTTGAGCAGGACAAGTTTAATATGAAGAATTATTGACTATAACAGGGGGTTGGAGTAATGAGGAATTGGCTAGTAAGAAGTAAATAGAACTGGGAAGAATATGGGAAGAATATGGGATAGTTGTATGTCATAGCTGCACATCCTTCTAGTTGCTGTATGTGGGACACGGCCTCAGCGTGGCCGGAGAAGCGGTGCATCGGTGCGCACCCAGCATCTGAACCCAGGCCGCCAGCAGCGGAGCGTGCACACTTAACCGCTAAGCCACGGGGCTGGCCCCTCCAGGCACCCTTTAATGCCTCCTCTGTGGTACTGAGATCTGTAAATATTTCTCCTTTGCCAGCTGGCATACGGGAAAGCCAGATCTAAGAAACAACCATTACATCTAGGGCTGAGATTAGAATATCCGGGGAAGGCCGCCTCTTGCCACAAGGCTGAGATACAGACTTCATTGGAGATGGCATGGCTGTGGCTAAGTGGATGCTGGAGAAGTCACTGAGATGCTGTGCTGGCAGAATTTGCTGGATATCTGTCCTCAGGGCTGCAGGGGAAGCATCCATACGAAGGTGCCATGCCTTGGAACTTGCCCCAAGGCCACCCAAGAGGAGGCTGGGGGAAGCCATTCATGTGGAGATGCCTTGCCAGTGGCACTCCACTGTGAAGCTGACTGATGGGTCCTGGGGGAAGCTGCTGGCCACTGGGGGCTGTTGGATGCTGTGCACTGCAGGAGCCAGGTGCTGGAGAAGCTGCTCATGCCAGAGGAGTGGGTGCAGGTGAGGCCATGTGTGCTGCAGGACTCTCGTGAGAGGAACACACCAGACCCAGAAGAGGAGCCCCTTTCTTCTCCAGTGTACCTCCAGCACTGTCAGGTGATGAAGGCTATCATGCCAGCTGGCAAAGGAGAAATATTTACAGATCTCAGTACCACAGAGGAGGCATTAAAGGGTGCCTGGAGGGGCCAGGCCCATGGCTTAGCGGTTAAGTGTGCGCGCTCCGCTGCTGGCGGCCTGGGTTCAGATCCCGGGTGCACACTGACGCACCGCTTCTCCGGCCATGCTGAGGCCGCGTCCCACATACAGCAACTAGAAGGATGTGCAGCTATGACATACAACTATCTACTGGGGCTTTGGGGGAAAAAAGATAAAATTATAAAAAAGGGTGCCTGGAGCTCAGGAGCAGTACATTGATAGTTGCTACCATCCAGCCCTTTGGCTACTTAGCTTCTGTATACACTCTTCTACACACCTTTGAACTTCTGTACAGTGAAACAGCTCTGTATTTCTCCCTAACAAGATACAGCTATCATTTTTACAAGTGAAGAAGTTTTCGTCTACTTCCCAAAATGAGGAGACGTACAGTCCCAACAGTCATTTTATCCATCACTGGCTATATTAGTTATTTATTAAATTCTGTCGAAGTCCCACAGAATATTTTGTTACTTACAAACTAAATTGTAAAGTTAACCTCCAACAACTTGTATATAAAACAAAGATGAGAAGGAAGAAGAAGAAAAGTGTTAGCATATACAAATAAACACGTATAGCAAGCAAGGAGAAGATATGCAAAGCTGCTACAGACCTTGTTTCTCTAATTGGTCGTAAGGCTTAAATTGATATCAATGGCTTCTTTTTTCTGCTACCCTTATCATATTTCCTCTCCCTTCCTGCTAGAACCTCAGCTGGTTGGGGTTATTTATCTGATGGAGTAACCCAAAACCTTCCTGAAGAGTCTGAGTCCTCAATTATCTTGCATTATTTTTTTGTTGCTTAGTTTTCCATTAACTTTTACTGTTGTCCTTGGACGTACTGAATGACACCCCAAAGAATCTCCTGTGTTTCAGAAGTGGTTCTCCTTGCCCTCATTTCTAGCAGCAGCCTAATTTCCCCTTGGTAACGGAGATCAGTTACTCCAGCCAAATGAGGAATCTTTTTTTTCTGCTTGTTTGTTCAGTGGCATAGGCCTAAAATGGTCAATCTCATCTTCTAATTCAGTGGAACCATTGTTGGGCCTCCATGAAACATTGTTCCCTTCGGAACTAAGATCTCCAAACTAGCAGAGCTCAAGTTTGCCAGGACAGGAAGCAACAATTCTGGGAATGATTTATTAGGTATAATAATAAGAGGAGCCACTTCCACGTCTACTTCTTGACTCCTGAGTCTGTGTAGTTTGGCTGTCGGGAAGACAGCACCATATAATTGCCTGTGATTCAAAGCATATACTGCATCCTGTAAGACAGAAGCCTCTTTCAGGCTGCAGGGTTCTAACTGGTGTCATAACTGCATCTTCAGTAAGTCATTCTACCTTTCAACATGCCAGTTTATTTCATGGATATAAGCCCATTGCTACATTTACTTCTCTGTGAAATGAGTTCATTGACTAGAAGCAATGCTATGGAGAATGCCATGACGATGGATAAAACATTCTGTGGGTCTGTGGTTGGTGATACTCAACTACTACCTTCCCTGTCAGCAGGGAGGCAAATCCATATCCAGAATACGTGTCTATTGCAGTGGGGATAAATCTGTGCCCCATCCATGTTGGATGGAGTCCAGTGTAATCAACCCGCCACCTGCTGGTGGTCTGTACTCTTGGGAAATGGTGCCATATCAGATCAGTGCTGGTCTCAACTATTGACAGATTAGTCACACTTAGCCAGGTCATTTCTAGAGAAAGTCCATGTCATTGAGCCCATGCGTAGCCTCCGTAGCCACTTTGTTCATGGGCCCAGTAAGAAAGCATTGGGATGACTGAGGAAAGAGACTGACTGACATCCACAGAGTGCGTGATTTTGTCCGTCTGAGCTTCCTCTGCAATGGATAAATATGGAGATTCACGTGTAACGCAAATATCTTCCTCAGTCACTGGTCATAAGGAAGTCATAGACATGAATTGAGAGAGAGGAGGCAATGCAGCTGTAGTTTTGTTGAAGTCTAAGTGACCTGCCCAATGGAACTTGTTGAGTAGAATACTGCACCGTTAATCAGTGCCAGGGGAGGACTCCATCTGCTTGGATGATAGCGAAGGTCATCACAATGCTAGCCACCAGGAATAGAAGTCAAAAACTTCTGCCCACTGCACTTTGGTATCAGAGTCACCAAGGAAAACACAACACGGTCAAGCACTAGATGGAACGGTGCTTTTCTTACACAGAGAAGAGACAGAGTGAGATCAGCTCCAGTAGTGTGCACTGGTCCCTCATGGCTAGTGGATGCCCCCGGCAGCCGACACAGGGCACTTGGCCTATATGCACTGCTGTCATGCTTCAGCAGAAGGACCTCTCCTTCTCTACCATGGAGTCTGAAATTCTGAAAGCTGGGGCCATGCCTGAGGGCCGCTGACTCACATGCTTAAGCAGAACAAAGGAGCACACATTGAGCCGGAAACAGGAAAAGATATTACCACACAAGGGGATGAGCCTAGAACAGGCTCTTGATATCCTGGGAAAGATGTGGTCCAGACCCGAGGCCCATTCTTGCGTGGCTGAGTGGGGGGTCAAAAGACTACACATGTGAGACTCCCTTTCCCAACACAACTTTCTCATACCTTCCAAATTTGCTTGATCTTAGTCTTCATTTCCCTTTTATGATAGACTGCTACTGCACACACCTAGCCTGTGACTAAATAGCACTCAGTTCATGATAGGAAGCTGAAGCCTTGTGGTCACCTGATGTCCTGTGGTTAGGAGTTCAGTCCCTATCAAGGTCCAGTAGCAAACTAGAACTGTTTCTGGAAAGGAAACTAGTTACCTGCAGAAGAGGGCATAAAGTTTCTCCATAATCCTAGTGGTCTGCATTATGAGTCTCCTGTTGGTACTTGCCGGAGGTTCTAAACAACATCCCTATTTGCCACAGAGATTTCAAGTGTCGTTGGATCTGTTGGACGATAAAGATCAAGTGGTAGGAAAGGCTCGTACTGCAGCCTGGACTTACTGCAAAGCGTTCTCTTGCTCTGGGCCCCACCTGAAGTTGGTAGACTCATGCGTGACTCTCTGGAAGAGTTGAATGTGCACTGAAGTGTGGGATCTCTTGCTTCCAGAATTCCAAAAGGCTTCCCAAGCGTTGTGCCTTTTATTTGGTGGTAGGTGGCACGAAGTACAGGAACTTATCTTTAACCGTGGAGGAAATATCGCCACTTGCTCCAGACTATTAAACCCCTAGAAACTTCTCTGAGAGGGGGCTGGGGGAGCTGAAATTTTGTGGTTTGTCTTCCATATGTCTTGCTAAGACATTGAGTACTTGCTCCTTCCTGCTCATTAGATCCTGTCAGCATAATCTTGTCAATGTAGTGGACCAGAGTGAAGTTAGTGGAATGTCAAGACAGTCATGCAAATTATATAATGGCAGAGAACAAGAAAATTGATGGAGCCCTGGAGCAAGACTGTGAAGTTGTGCTGTCTTCCCTGTGAGGTAAAAACAGGCTACATCTGGTGGCCCTTGCAAGTTACTATGGAGAGAGAGGCATTCGTTTTATACTTCGTGCCAGAGGCCATGTTTATTTGCTCTAGTAAAGATGCTACAGTGCATCTGGGTCAGTGGCTGCAGTTGTAGTCACCACTTGATTAAGACTGTGACAATCCACAGTCACTCTCTAAAATCCATCTGATTTCTGTACAGGCCAAATTGGTGAGTTAAATGGGCACAGGATAGCTGTCCTCATCCTTGCTTCTTTCAAGATTTTGATGGTGGCACTAATCTCTGAAATTCCCCCAGGTTTACTATCTTGGTAGGGAGGGAAGTTCCAGTAGCATTCACCCCATAGAGATTCTTCCAGTAGCTGGGTGTATCTATTCCAATTATACATTCAGAAACTGGGGAATAACAAGGTAGGGCCTTAGACCAGCTGGGCCCACTGTAATTTGAAATTGATGTAGAACTCCATCTATCACCTGACCATTGTGAGCCCCACATAACTCATAGGGATATTTTTGGTTTCTAGAAATGAGTGTCAATCTAGAGCTAGTGTTTAGTAATCTCTGAAAGATTTAGGTATTCTCTTTTTTCCATTGTACAGGTGCTTTAGTAAATGGCCACAGGTCCTTTGGGGAAGACTTAATAGAATATTTACGGTGTAAACTTGTGGTCTCTTTATTTGTACTCCAAATTTGTACTCCAAAATTCTATAAATCTATGATTTCATTAACATTTTCTTACTTTCAAGAGAGGAAAGTATTTTAGGGTATGTACTAAATGGCAGTTGCCTTCCCAACAGCGTGAAGCACATGGTTATCCACAATTAATGTTGGTGATTTAAATCTTGTTTAAAAAGAAGAAAATACCTTAAAATTTACATATTTAAAAAGTTTGTAGAAGTTCCGTCACAAATTTAAATAGCTAGGAAATATGCAAGGGTTAACATATCTTTATCGGAAAGTCAGTTTCATTGGTTAATTTATCAGATAGCATGGTGAACATTTCCTCCAAAAGATATAGTCCAGAAGAAAACATTTGCCTGACTTTGCAGCTGAAATTAAGGTCTGGGCCATTTCAAGGGCATCATCACTCAGACCCTGGCTCTTTGTGGACTTGCGGAATAATATTTATAGCGATCTGAGCTAATATTAGAAACAATAAACGAAAGCTGAGAGAATCGTTCTCTTATAGACCAGAAAGCAGCTGGTTATTATGACAAAGGTCTTTGCAGCCAGCAGAGGTCAACTTGTCACCTTTGCTCTAGCTGCAAATCTTTTTCAAAAAGAGTAGCCTTTGAAAGTAACTTAGGGCAATAGACGAAGCAAGAGCTTCCTGGCTATCTGAAAAGACAAAGCAGTGGTGAGTCTAGACATCTTAGACATCAAAGCTGGCCAGTTTGTTTAGGTGAGTAGGATGCCCCAAAATGTTGCCAAATTAGGGAGAAACTCAAATCCCCACTTGATCACTAAGCCCAGTTGAAAACTGTAGATTCAGTTGTCCACCGCGTTGTCTGTTTTATTAGTGCCACAAGTTACACCTAGATGGCTTGAGAGTTGTCTTTCCCTTTCTGAATGTACACTGTTACTGCTAATGGGCAGGGGCGTGGCTCAAAGTGGGCGAGAAGCAAAGAGCTTTAGGGAAACCACAGACTAGAAAACCTGATGGATAATTGACAGATTAGCAGCTCACACAAGTGCTGTCCAGAAGCCTGCTTCGGCAAGTACAGAGGGCACAGCATTATGTTCCTGGGAGGAAGAATGACTTTTGAATTATGTGCTAGAAGCTTTCACAGTTCAGATTGGGCGGCCCTTTATGTATGTATGTATTTATTTTTTTTGTGAGGAGATCAGCCCTGTGCTAACATCTACCAATCCTCCTCTTTTTTTGCTGAGGAAGACTGGCCCTGGGCTAACATCCATGCCCATCTTCCTCCACTTTATATAGGACGCCACCACAGCATGGCTTGCCAAGCAGTGCGTCGGTGCGCGCCCGGGATCTGAACCAGCGAATCCCGGGCCACTGCAGCGGAGCGCGCACACTTAACCGCTTACGCCACTGGGCCGGCCCCTGGGCTGCCCTTTAGAGAGAATAACTTATTTATTTAATAACTTATTTAAAATAGCTCATTTGAAATCTTTGTTGCCAGGGTTCATTTGCCCAAGGACTCTTTTAAGAATAATCTTGTTTCTAGTTTCAGATAATTTTAAAACCATAGGTTTGTCCCATCCTTTACTCTAATTTAATAATAGATATTAATACTTATTAGATAGTTCATCAGATTAAAGCTTAGAGCTGGCTTGCTTTTTAGGACTGCTTCCATGTATTTAAAAATAGTAAACACGTTGGTGATGTTGCATTACTGGAGTTTTTTTCCTTCACTCTCCACCTCTGACCATTATCCCTAATTGCAAAAGAAGAAATGAACAAAAAACAAAACTAGGACAGTGAATTCTATGGCATATCATGCACATGACGTCACACTTTAGAAAGACATT
This sequence comes from Ceratotherium simum simum, assembly GCF_057802395.1. NCBI lineage: Eukaryota > Metazoa > Chordata > Mammalia > Perissodactyla > Rhinocerotidae > Ceratotherium > Ceratotherium simum. The sequence continues at coordinate 62,016,922 of NC_141914.1, forward strand.
TATATTTTTAAGAATTGGATCAATTAGCATATTATGGCACAAAGCTTTAGTTATTAGCTAGTTTTTGAAAATGATAACCATATAGAGACAATTTTCTATACTTAATTTTTCTCCTGATCTTTTTCCAGGTAAATGTCTATATAATCTCTGCCCCTGATGTATAGTATAACTTTCAAATTATTCCATGTGTTGGTGCATTCATTTTGAGTTCATATATTCGACAGCTTTGAACCTATCTCAAAAATATTTTTCACTGACTCTTTAAAATTCATGTTTATTGTTGAAAGGTCGCATACAATCCTATCTTATGAAATTTCTTTTTTTTGACTTAGTAGTAGTATGGTCATTTGATGCTTTTGGGATAGGGGACGCATTGCATAATAGTATAAATTACCACCTTGCATTTACTTGTAGAAATGCCTTACTATTCACAATTATTGAGGCACTGTAAAATGCCATTTACCTAGCTCCGGGAAGCATAGGGGTTTATTTTGAAGAAGTGTTACATGGTATAAGGGTCTCTGTAAGGATAGTCTTAAGGCTGTAAATGGTAAAATACAGTTTAGGGCAAGGAGAGTCCAAGAGACACAGAGGCATTGGTAGGAGACCACCCCTCAGTCACATTGAACGGAATGTGGTCTCTAGGTTCAGGCAGGTGGCATCCTAAGTGAAGAAGGGACCTGCACAGGTGAGCTGTTATTGGGAGAAGATTTGGGCAAATTTCTTGATTTCAGAGGTGGAAGATGGTAGATTCTGGACACAGCAGAATAGAACCAGTATAGATTCTCTTAAGGAAAGTCCTGGTAACTTAATAAACAAAACATTGTTTAGCTAGCTATAAGGGAGTACTTTCAATTAGGTTCAACCACTTGAAATGGCTGATATTGGAAAATTTTTAACCTAGAAAAATGGTAATTTCATAATATTCAACCTATTAAATACTGTGTTTTGATATCAACAAAGCACTTTAAAAGCCCCCTAAGAATGAGATGGTGAAATCTAACCTGAGCTAGCTGTGTTAAAGTGTGGGTAATGGCTAAGTGTCACCTCAGCCAAGGACTCTTGCTGAGTACTAAACTGGAGGGCTCTGACCTTGGCTCCAGCCTGTCCAGTGTTTTCATCAGTGTCTTAGGTAAAGCTGAATGAGGCAGACTATTAAATTTAGAGGGAACATGAATTAAGAAGTATAACAAATGCTGAGCTTAGACTGCAAATGACCTCAACTAAGTGAATCTCAAAGCTGTTTCAAAAATTAAGTAAACAGCAATGGGTTGAGGTTCCTGAATTTAGATTTGTTTAGTTCATAGCCCTTATTGTGTCCCCACCATGTGCTAGACCCTGTTCCAGTGGCTCTACAGTGATGGACAAACCAGCTAGGGTCCTGCCTTGGAGCTTGGGCTGAAAAAATAGACAAAGACAAAACTACCCCTTACCCAAGGTAGGAAAGAAAAGGAAAGATCCTCAATGCAGTAGGTTCTCATGAAAAAAATTCTGGAGGTTTTTGATCACCAGGAGCTTCAATGCCACAAACTTTCTGGATGTGTCAGAAATTGTACTAAAATTGTCAATCAAGCATGTGGTGTGTTTGCTAAAGGAAAAATAGCCAATGAAATCTTAAGATTTGTTGTCATAGATGCACTGTTCAGCCCTTTGGAAGTGACCTGCCCATGATTTTCTGGGCCTTTCAGATACCTGTAAGGGTCATTCAGTGTTTTCAGTGGTGGGGTGGGTGGGAGAGAGAACCTGTTTTTAAAAGGGCTGTTGAAGGGCTGATCTGATGACATAGCGGTTAAGTTTGTGCACTCTGCTTTGGCGGCCCGGGGTTTGCCGGTTTGGATCCTGGGGGCGACCTACACACTGCTCATCAAGCCATGCTGAGGTGGCCTCCCACATAGAGCAACTAGAAGGATGTACAGCTATCTATGGGGGCTTTGGGGAGAAAAAAGGAAAAAAGGAGGAAGATTGGCAATAGATGTTAGGTCAGGGCCAATCTTCCTCAAAAAAAAAAAAAAACCCAACAGAAAAAGGGATGTTGACAAACTAGGCTGTACCTAGACAAGGGGAATCAGGAAGTCACGGGATCTGACAGTCATGTGTTTTAAGAAATAGCTGAAAGAACTGTAGAAAGATACATACTAACAGGAGACATGTTAATTGTCTTCAAATATTTGAAGTGCTGACAAGTAGACAAGAAAGGAGGCTTACTCTTTGTTGCTCTATTTAGCAGAAATAGCATAAAGCAATGGAAATTTCAGGGAGAGAAATGTTTATTTTGGTATAATAATGACCTCAGATATAGAAGCTGTCTGTCAATGAAACACATGGTGCTTGAGGTAGTGAGCTTCCTGTCTCTGGAAGTATTTAATCAGAGGCTGGCTGCTTCTTGGCCAGGGGCAAGAAGACAGCATTTATGCATTGGATAAGAGGTAGGAGGAGGAGCCCTCATGGTGTAATCTCCAGCTCTGCATCTGTGATTCTTGTGGTGTGTTTGCATGTGTTTATGTGGGGATGTAGGTTTTCTTTTCTCCCCACAGGAAAAAAGACCAGTCTAAGTTAGAGTTGGAGGGTAGGTTATGCCCAAATTTTTGGGCCCAGTCTCAGAGTTGGAGAGTCACTCAAAATTGAGTGTAGAAATGCTAGGAAGGGGAGGAATGGGCCCCAAGGCTGCTCTAACTGGGTTAGGGCTAGGACCATAATTGGGAGCAGGCAAAGCACCAGTACAAGGAAGTGAGGCTTTACTCCAGTTATCACTGTTAGACTCTGGGGGTGGCGTGGGGAGCTAATTAGGACTCTTGGTTGTAAGAGACAGAAACCCCAACTCAAATTGCCTTAAACTAAAAAGAGATTTATTTATATTCATATCATTAAAAAGTCCAGGGGTTGATCTGATTTCAGGCATGCTTGAATCCAGATGCTCCAACTATCTGTCTCCTTCCTTCCTTCCCTTTTTTTTTGTTTTCTTCTGTGAGGCTTACGTCTGCCATCTACAAGGGTGCCTGACAAGGTAGATGTCTCACAAAGATTTGCTGAACACATAGGTGATCGAGCCCTCCAGCTTGGCCACTCAAGGTAAAGTCCCCATAGCCAGAGTCCCAGATGGACACCAGTTTCGCCTGATTTGGTCAAGTGTTTGACTTTAAACCAGTCAATGGCGATGGGGAGGAGGGAAAACCCTGATTGGTTACGCCATTAGGCTGGACTGACTAGGCCTGGGAGTCAGCAATACTTGCCTGGTTCCATTTCCTCTCTCCATCCTTTCTGTAGGCTCATTTAGGGAAGGCCCTCTTTTTCTTTTGTATGCCCGCTAGAGACTGGTACTAAGTGCGTCGTTTTTAGTCGACAAGTGTTTATTCTTTTCCTCTAACCAGGATGGCTCTTCATAAGCAAAGATGCTGAAATAACTGAATTGTAACATCTCCTTTGAAAACTGTGCAACAAAAGATTTGAATGAATGCAGAGTTTGATATACTGCTTCTAAACAGTTTTCATGTGTGTAAATATAAGTGGTAAGTAGGAATTCTGAATTCATCCTAGTCACTATAGAAAGTTATCCTTTCAGCTTTTTTCATGCAATTAAAAGATTAAAATTGAATGAATATTTCCTGCAAGAGGAATAATTTTCACCGAAAAGCTTATTTTTCCGTTGAGGTTGTCCACCTTCTATCCCTGGAGCAGAATTAAGGGATGATTAATTTTTTTATATTCTTTCACCCAATGTTTAGCTCCTCCATGATCTGTAACCAGGACCTGCCCCTGTCCATTGGCCTTAGGGCTGTGCTGCATGGATGCAAGAAAATGAACCTGAGCAAGTAAAGGGACCTTTGCAAGGAGGCTGTTTTTAAGTCGATGGGGAGCTGACTTTTCTCAAAAGCTGGCATATTTCAGTGATTTGGACTGGCAAGCATATGATGGGAAATATCCTGATGCAACGTTCAGGGGACTGTTTTTCTAACAGCAAAAGGAAATGATTCTTTTTCCTCAGAGAATCCTTCTATTTTATATTTGATATGGCCTTGCAATGACAGAACAGAACCACAATCTGTCTAGATTCTCTTACCAGAAACTGAAATATACTCATGTTTGGTGGAAATTAATTATATTTGCAGTGTGTTTATCCTACCTGATTATTGTTTAGTTTTTTAACCATGTTCTTCCCAGGTCATTATTATAGCGTTATCCCCTGAGAAATACTGTATGTAAGATATAAGATGATTAAAAAAACCCATGAGATTGGCACCTTCAATGAAAACAGGCCTCTCGTCATTTTATGGGCAGACCTGGTATTAGAGTGTCTGGGAATCAGCAGAGACTACATTGATAAATATAACTCTAGCATTCAGAATGAACAGATATTAAACATCATTTTATTTGTGTATATATTTATCTTTTGTTAAATCTGGTCTTTCTCTGTCACCTTCTCAGAATTGAGATCAGATAACTGTTGGAGGGAATGAAAACGAGGATAATGTTGTACTGCAGTGTAACCAGAACATGTGGGGAGAGTTTTGTGAGTGCTGTTTTATTTATGTTCTGAATTTACATGGTGGCTACAGATGTTATTGTCATTCTCATCTGTTATGCCAGATGACATTGGTTGTGGAGAGCATGGATATAACTCCTTGCAATATTGTATTTTGTGGCCAGATGGAAAAATCTACTTAACAAGTCTAAGTATCTTATAATTTTCTATTCAAAAAGTCTAATTATCTAAAGAACATCAGAACCACTACTACCAAAAGAATTGAACAGGTTAAAAGGCATGACTAGTGACTTCCTATTGGTTTGACAAATAATCTTACCCTAAGGAGGAGAGGTCTGTCTGGGAGATTGACTGAGCGGATTGCTTGTTCAAACCTTCCACTTTCCTCAAACAGCACTTTCCACTTGAGGAGATCGTGGCTTAGTGCCTTCAGAATCTCTACAGTGACCACTTGGTTATTCAAATCCTTTCTCTGGCTTGGATTTTAAGGTATAAGAGCGATAGATGGAAAAGGGCAAATGGAACATTTTATAAGCTTGAACATATTTTTAAACTAGCCTCTAAGAATTTTTATTGTAATTCTGAACATCAGATGCATCATGGAGGATTTTAGTAAATATAAAACACTCTTTTGAGCCATAGTTTGATTTCTGAATCATTCATATACCGCCTTTCTCATACGGGCTATAACAACACATCACCACTTGAAGCTTCAGTGATCTCCTACTAAATTGTGCTAAACAGTGAAAATTTAGTTGATATTCTTTAGCATTCCTCTTGCTTCGTAACTTGTATTCATTTGTGGCTTTCTGATGTCAACCTGATGGATCTTACATAATTTGGGTGCCTGTGCATCTTTTAGAAGGAGGGCTTGCTTTCCAGAATGTATTAATATTGATTGTCACTCTACTGTGGCCAGAGAGATTAATGTTCGCTTCTTAGGCTGTCACCCAGTTTAGTTAGGGCCCTGGTTGACAGAGTTTGATTTATATATAGACATCGTGGATGGTCCCTTGCAGATCTTAGATGAGGGCATTGGGAAAGCCCTGCCTAGAAGTCTCTCCCATTTCTAGGGTGCCTGAAATTCCACTTTATGATATTTACTGCTTTGGGTTAAGCATTATCTTCTTCTAATCCTTTTTTAAAGCTATAACCCTTAGTAGGAAGTAGTTTTTCCTAATTTTATTTGTTCTGTGTTATGGAAACACATATCCTCTTGTTATTTTAGGACTCTAAAATGAAGACAAAGTACATAGAAAGAGTTTTGTTGAAGGTGAATTCAAGTTAAGGTTTTTGCTGATCATCAACCTTGATGGATGAAAGAGATCTTTTTCAGAAACTCTGGTTTTCTTACTTATCTTTTCCAATTACTTCTATTTCTGATTAACCAATATAATAGGTTACAAAACGGTAAACACAAAACCATAATGATCCAAATTTTGCAAAAAAAGGAATGAGGCAAGTTACAAATACTGCACTTTAAAACAGCTTGATCCCATTTTTTCTTTTTTTTGCGAATAAAATAAAACCTCTTAATTATCTAGGAAAGATTAATTGAGCTTTGGGTTAACAGTGATAGAAATAGAAATAAGTAGCCAGTAAGTAGAGACAAAGTCATGCCTGCTGCTGGCTTTTGTTGTCTGGACCGTCTTGCTGGATCCTTTAGAAAGATGAGAAGGTAATTTGCTCACCTATAAACTGATGCCACACGGGCTTCGTTTGAAATAAGGAGAGATCAGCTATGAAGCTAACAATACAGGTTTATATAAGAGCAACCATAGGATAGTAAATATTAAAAAATGTTTCCATTATTAAATAAATGTACCTCTTGTAGACTGGTTCTGGTGTTTTTTTTCACTGATTTGAGATGGATCATGACTTCCTTCTCCCCATATCCCTGTTGTTGTTGACTGTGTGCCTAGAATAGACACCAGAGGGAAATGCACCAGAAGGTTTGCAGTGGTTATTTCTGGATAGAAGCATGTGGGTGATTTTTATTGTCTTCTTTTTTCTTTTTCTCTGTTTTCCAAATTTTCTGTTATGAACATTAATTACTTTTATAGTATGTAAAATAAAAGGCTATAACAGTAACAGGGTATTTTAATCTCTGGACATGAACATGTTGAATCAAATTCTGCCAGCCAAGGAGGCTGTTTGATTTGCACAGACTGGGCTAATTTCCTACCGTGCACAAACTGGAAGACAGTTACGTTCTTCATAAATGTGTCAAATCCCTCTCCACTACTCTAATTGCTTCCCTAAAGGGCTGAAACTGTTAAATTATCAAACTCTTAATTTGCTTCAAGGAGTAATTTACTTACCATGTAGGATTATATTAAATAAACAAGTCTTATAATTTGCTTTAGAAACCAGACCCATTTGTAAAAGACCATCCCACTGAAACTTTGGTTTAGGATTTTAAAACTAACAAACAAAAAGAAAAATTGAGAAGGGGAGAGGGTTTCCATTGTGTTAAGAAATATGACTTTTGGAGCAAGTAGTTAGTATTAATGGTTCTTAAAACTATTTTAAAAGACTGCTTTGAGCTCACTGTTAAGATAAATGTTTGTGTAGTCTCTGAATTTTTAAAAATACAGATCAAAGTCTTATTCTTGCTTAGACGAGATTCTGCCAAATTTTATATGGATATGTATACACACACATAAGAGCGTATCTGTTAAATATTTTGTTCATAATCTATTCATATCCTGCTTAATTTTAGAAAAGGATTTAGTGTGGCTTCTGTCTACTTCCTTTTGAAGGAAATGCTGTTGTTTTGCTTCTTAAGCAAAGCTGCAGTTAGCATGTTCTTGTTCATATACCAGAGCTTTTATTTACTATTTTTAAGCATCAATAGCCAGAAGTAGGATTACTGGGTCAAAGCATAGGCTTATTGGGCTGCAGTTGTGACAGCTTGTGTTCTCATAGCAAAGTCTGAGTGTGTTTCTCCCAGGTTTGCCGTGTGGATGTTATTGCTCTTCTAAGTTGGTGCCAATCTGATCACTGAACAGGAACATTTTGCTTTTATTTAATTTGTATTTTCTTGACTAGTCATGAGGATGAACATCTCTTCTGTAACCATTTATTTTGTTCTTCTGCCACTTGCCTAGTCATACACAACCTTTCCCCATTTTTTGATTGATTGTGTTTTCTTCTTATCAATATGTAGGGGCCTTATGTATTTTATGAATAATTACCTTTTAATGGCCATCTGGATTGCAGTCTTTTTCAGTGCTTGTTGTTTGGGTTTTTTAATGGTATCTTTTGCTAAACCAAACTGCTTAAATTTTGTGTCATCAAATATTTTCCTTTACGGCTTTTAGATTTCCTGTCTAGCCTAGAAAGGTCCCTCCACTCCCAGTTTATAAAAATGTCTTCCTATACATCTCTTAGATTTTATTTATTTATTTATTTATTTATTTATTTATTTTTGTGAGGAAGATCAGCCCTGAGCTAACATCTATGCTAATCCTCCTCTTTTTGCTGAGGAAGACTGGCTCTGAGCTAATATCTATTGCCAATCCTTCTCCTTTTTTTTTTTCCCCCAAAGCCCCAGTAGACAGTTGCATGTCATAGTTGCACATCCTTCTAGTTGCTGTATGTGGGATGTGGCCTCAGCATGGCTGGACAAGCGGTGCGTCAGTGCATGTCCGGGATCCGAACCCGGGCCCCCGGTAGCGGAGCGCGCGCACTTAACTGCTAAGCCACGGGGCCGGCCCCATCTCTTAGATTTTAGATTAATCTATTAATTTTATATGTAAGCATTTAATTCATTTGGAATTTATTTTTTTAAGTAGTGTGAGGTAAAAATCCTTTTTTTTCCAAATGCATAACCAATTGTGCCAGCAACATTTATAAATAAGTCACCTTTTCCCATCTAAATTTAAATGCTACCTTTATTCTGCCTCAAGTGCTCATGCATACTAGAAGAGATAATGAAAACACAAGCCCTGAAATATATACTTTATTCATGCAGTTGACGAATGCAATTTAATGGTAAATGCGATATGCTTTTTAACCATGTGCATGCATGCCCAGACACACCCTCCCAGTGTGACACCAGCACCTTCTTTTACTAATTGTCCTTGAAATTCATATAATGTACGTTGTTCACTAGTTTTTATTCGTGCGCTCTCTGAGTTGTAGCTGGTCCAGGAAAGGTCTTTTTTACTATTGGATATTGTTGGGCACAGTAGCCCAGGCAGCATTTTAGTCATAAATTTTTGTTGACACTCTGAATTGTAAACGACAAAATCCATCATCTAAACACCTTAAGGAAGGGAGTTAGTGTATATTTATTGTTTATGTATTTCTTTAATTTAGCCTTATCCAAGTTCATCAGATATATTGTACACAATCAATTCCCTTTTCACTTAATCGTATCTTATATATCTATGGTGATTGAAGTAAATGAAGTTGTATTGGTGATCTCTTTAGATGTAAATATAACCAAAAGTCATGAGATTTTATACACTGATAAAGTGTCTAAGTGGCAGAACTCTTATTTAATGGGAGGTTTTTGATCTTCTCATTTAAGAAGGTAAATTGATTTGAGATCATTATTTACATTACTTGTAACAATGGATTTAATGGACTGCTGTCCCACAGATTTATATATTACCCATGTGATGGGGTTGGAACCAGTCCTTAAAGAAATAATTCTAGAAATTAAGTAGGTATATGTAGGATCTTTTTTACTATAACTTAAAAATCTTAATTTTCTCCTTATTTTTATTTTAATTTAGAAGATAGCTAATACAAATAAAAGTTAAATTATTTTTGCTTATTTATATTATCCACAATAACTCAGGAATAAACCAGATGAAAAAAATGGCTAGGACTCAAAGTGAGGGTAAGTGGGTGTAGCTGGATTCTAGCTGTTCTCCTGGCATGATGTTCAGAGGTGTTTCTGAATAAAGAAAGCGTTTCCTAACCTGTGCATCCTTGTCATGAGCCTTTGTGGTCATCATCACTGCTGCTCGCGGACGACCAGCTGTCTTCCTGCTGGACACAATCCAGGGTCGTTCCTTTCTGTCCACGTGATGTGAGGTCTTGCCAGGTGACTTGCTTTGGCCAATGAAATGAATGGAAGGGACAAGTTTGCTTCTGGGCTAAGCAAGTGAGAGCTGTGTGCAGCTGCCGTGTCCCTGTGCTGCTCCATTTGGCCAGAGACATGTGCTGAGGCTGGAGGTGCCATCAGCCTGGTTGGCAGAGTGAGGAGGACATTTGAGCACAGCCCTCTGCAAACCTGCAGTGGACATGGAGTGTGAATGGGAATGAAGCCTTCGTTATTTGGGGACTTTTGAGAATTGGAGGTTCTTTGTTGTTACAGCATAGCCTAGCTTATTCCTTCTAGGTTTCTAGGTACAGGCCTCTTATTAGTGTTGGGAAGCACTGAAAGGCAGTAGGTACATATTTAGGTTTCTTTCAAGTTCATTATGACACATCCCCTCCTGCCCTGATCCCCAGGGGGATGAGCACTTCCTTGACCTCACCTTTTAGGCTAGAGTTGATGGGATACCTCACGTAAAGCTGGGTCAGTGGAATTCTCGTTCACAGAAATTTGGAGGAGGCCCTGAGAGAAGTGCAGTCTTAGGTTTGGCTGAATGGAATGCCAAGTGACATTGGCCAGGGAGCTGCTGGGCCCTTCTGTGCAGAGAAGCAGAGGACAGCAGTTGCAAAGAAAGCTGAATGAAGTACATTGCAGAGAGCAGCAGGCCAAGGAACTCTGAGAGAGAGGGAGAGGGAGAGAGATTGGGAGGAAGAGAGAGGAGCGGAGAGAATCTGAGGGCTAGAGGGAGAGAGGGAGAAAGAGAGGGAGGGAGGGAGAGGGGAAGGGAGGGGAAGGGAGAGAGGGGGAGAGAGGGAGGGGGGACAGGGGAGAGGGAGACAGAGAATCAGGGAGAGAGAGAATCTGAGGGAGAGAGGGAGAGAGAGAGACTCTGAGGGAGAGGTTGCTGCTTTCGTTCCTGACTGCCCTCGAATTTCTGGTCCTCCTCCTTCCCAAGGATGCTGTGAGGCACATGAGTACCGGAGTAAATCCTCCTCCCCTCTGCCATTTTCCCCTAAGAGGGTTTGAAATGAGTTTCTCTTGGTTAAAACCAAAATCCTTGGTTAAGGCAGTATCCATTCATTGTAGGTGCTGCAACCCAGCCCTTCTGCCAGTATTCCTAGGAAGATTCAAGGCAGCAATTTCCATTTCCATTTGAAAGTCTGCTTTTGCCTCGGAGTGAGGGTGTGTAGCTCTGCCACAGGGCCACCTGACAATGCACTAGTAGGTCTCTTATTTGTGAAAACAAAGCTAAAATAGTCTCTAAATCATCTGAATGGTGAGGAAAATAGGGTGTGGCCAATGCAATACAGTGGAAACTGTTGAGTTTTGTGACCCGTCTCAACAGTATCTGAGAAAATATGAGTCTAAGGCATCAGAAATCACAAAACATTGTTATAACACTAATTTTAGAAGACTCCTGTTGCATATAGGGTTTCTCGTTAGAGGCAAAGGGATGCAAGACATGGATACCACATTCAAAGTAGAACCACATGGTGGTGGGCTCCTTTCTGTATGGGGGGATAATTTTGGGCTTAGGTAGGAAGAGCATTGCTACCCCTAAGGTTAATTTCTACTGAGAAAGGCTAGGGGAATAAAGAGTACGCAGCATCCAGATTATGAAATAAATAATGTCTCCCACTCAGTGATGACCCCCCCAAATCTCACTTGTAGCCTTGAGTTCGCTCCAGAGCAGGCAAAAAAGTGAAGGCTTTCCAGCAGGTTGGTGTCGGGGGAAGAGGGAGAATCTCCCTCTGCGCTTTCCCTTAAGGTTCTTATGGCTGGCCAAATAATTAACAAGACAGGTTAGCAGGAGAAAATAATACCAAGTTTAATAACATGTATACATGGGAGAAAGCAGGGACACTGCGTTTCTCAACACAATAGCAGAAATTCTCGTTTTAAATACCATGTTCAGCCAATGACAAAGGAGGATGTTGGGGGTGGGGGGAGTCAGTTACAGGAGATTACCACTAAAGCACAGTAAACAAGAGTAAGGTTATTATGCAGCTTTAAGGCCTCAACTTCCACATTGATAAGCCTCTAGAAATGAGGCCATCCCCCCCCTTCCCAAAACAGAGGGAGATACCTTTACAAATGGAGATTTCCCTTATAAATGTAAATGATTGTCTGGCAACTCCTTGCAGGGTCATCCAGAGAATGTGGCCAGAGAGACAGAACTTCTGATAAGAGGGGCTTGTTGGTGCCTTTCCTATTGTAATCTCCATCCTACATTATCTTTATAGCCATCATGATAGATCTGTTCCAGGAAGGAGCCACCATGTCAAATTTTTTAGGCAGTTAGTGGGGGAGGTCAAATGTCCCTAGAGAAAACAACCAAGGTAAAGAGATAGATTTCAGGGTGGCCAAATCTTGATCTCCCACAGTGGCAATAAAGCTAAAAGTGTATTTACATTAAGGTTGGTAATTGCCAGATAGTGACTTCGGGGCCAGTATTGACAACTACTGATTTAAATCTGGGAAAAGGTCCACAGCCGGCGAGAGGGCAGTGGTTGGCTGTGAATGTGAGCACTGCTGTGAGGCTGGGTATTTACACTTTTACAAAAAATGACGACGACAAATAGAGACAATTCATTGAATTTGGGAAAACTCCACCTAGATCTTACACTCTTTATGACTGTTCCAACTGAAATAACATTTTATAGTTTAATTAATTAGATTTTTCATTCATCCATTCATTCAACAAGTTTTTATGAAGCCTATACTTTATGCTGGACGCTGTGTAGATCCTGGGATTACAATTCTGTCTTCTTAGGTCTTTTTGTCTAATACAAAAGCTATAGAATTATAGTTTGCTAATAAAGAGTTTACTTAAATTTATTCAGACCCTACACTGTTCCAGAAGGGATTTAAGGAAGCTCAAAAATTATTCTAATTAGCGTCAGATGTGGCTTATATTTGACTTATTTAAGCCCCGTTCATCAAAAGTGACGCAGACTGCTGTTCTCATTGTCCAGGCACACATGCTTGTCATCTAGTGGTGATGAGTAAGGAAAATACATACAGGATCTTTAAAATTCACTGATGAGAAAATGTCTGTGGTCTGACACTATATCTCCCAGTAACAGCTGATACCAATGACTGAAGCATCAAGAGTCTATATAATGGTGAGACGTATTTTTAAATCAGTTTTGGATAGGCATTGCAGGAGCGTGCCACGTACTTCTAGACACAAAATGGCATGCAGTAGAAACCGAGGCTCCCAGTTACCCCGCTCTGCTTGCTCGATGGCAGTCTGTTTGTTTTGGTCTATTCTTCCTGAGATAATTGATGCAGTTTACAAACACAGGTGCGTGTGTGTATGTATTAATGCCTCCATAAATGATACCACACTATATGTTGTTTGTACCTCACTCGCTTGTTTGTTTGTTTAACATATCTTGGAGACCATTCCTTATCTGTACATGTAATGCTATTGCATTTTTTTTTAATGGTTTCATACTATTTCCTTGTAAGGATAAGCTAGAATTTGTTTACTAGTTAGCTGTTATTGGTAGACATTTAGGTTGTTTTTCATCTTTTGCTTCTATAAAAACAACGTTTCAGTAAAGATCCCTGTACAGATGTGGAGCTAGAGTCAGAGGATATGGACACTTTCAATTTTGGTAGGTGTTGCCAAATTGTCTTCCTTATATGTTGTGTCAGTTTACAATCTAACTAGCAGTGTATGAAATTCCCTTCTTCCCTCACTGTCTTCACCACTCTGTGTTTTCAAATATTTTAATCTTTGCCTATCTAATAGGTTAAATGGCATCTCATTATAGTTTTAATTTGCATTTCTCTTATTACAAATGAGGTTGAATATCTTTTCATATGTTTAAGATCATATTTCTTTTTTAGTGAGGTATCTGTTCATATTCTTTGCTTCCTTTTCTGTTGATTTGTTGACTTTTTTTATTGTTTGGAGGACCTCTTTATTAAAGAAATTAATTCTGTGTCTGGAATATGAGTTGCAAATATTTTTCTCCAATTTGTCATTTTTTAAAACTTTATTTTTTTAAAAACTCATAAATTTTAGATATTGGTCAAGTTTATTGCTTTTTTCTTTTTATTGCTTCTAGATTTTGTATCATACTTAGAAAGGCTGTTCCCACTCTGAGTTTAAGAAAAAATTCCTTGGGTTTTCTTCTTATGCTTTTATGGTTTAATATTTCAGATTTATGTCTTTGATCCATTTAGGATTAATTTTATTAGAAGCTGTGAGATAATGAGCCTGTGTTCTTATGTTTCTGGCTGGCTGGCTGACCAGTGGTCTCACCAAGCAATGCTTTGTTAAGAGGGCTTAAAATAGTGTGAGACGTTTTATAGCAGTGAGAGCAGGTGGAAGGACTCTCTGGAGGGTCTGAGTGAAGAGCTCTGACACTTTCCTGTGCCTGGGCTGCTTCCCTGTCCTCGTCCTTCCTGCTCCCACCTGGCTGCTCTTGGTTTTTGTTGCTCTAATTCCTGGATGTTCCTAGAAGGGCCTCCTGCTCCCAGAGTGAATTGGATTAGCCTTCCTGCTTCCTGTTGGAAGACAGGAACGTGTAGGTACAGAACACGCATGTCTGTGTGGCGAGGCCCTGACAAAGCTGGAACTACCCAAGGTGCATATGAGGCTGGATCGTGCCTGTTATTGGACACCCAAGCTTCTTGGGCCTTTGAGTAGAGGCCGACTTCCTGGAGAGGTCACAGAGAGGCTGTTTGAGATTGAAGACTTCACGTATTTTTCAAATCATTTTGCTGTTGATTTAAACAGCTATTTATTGTAGGACATTGTTTAGAAGTTAGTATAACATGTACTTAATGAATATGCGTATATTTCTATGGGTAAATGTATTGTTTCTCAATACAAGTTACTTGTGTTGTGGATTTTTTATTCTTTGCATAGTCTTGGGACGATAGGGACTCTGAAGTCAGTGCTCAAGCTGACCTTATTTCCCTTGTGGCAACAACTTTCTTAGGAAGGCATAGATGATTTTTAAAAAAATTATTTGGAAGGAAGCTTGGCAGAAAGCATGGTGTCTAGAAAGCTGAGGGCTGGCACCAGGCTTAGTTCACGCTTCTTTTCTCTTGGCACACCTCCTCCCACTCCTTCTTGATCCCATGCGCAGCCTCTCATCCCCTTGAATCTGGAACCTTCAACCCTCCTCACCTTCGAAGCTTTACCTCCAGCTTATACACACATTTAGGCCTCTCATCTTTACAAACAAAGATGTAAACCCACACCTGTCAGGCTTTCCAATCCCCCTTTGAACTAGCATGTACTCTCTTATCCTCCTTCCTAGTCAAGTTTCTTGAAAGAAAAATCTCCTCTTGCTGCTTTCACTAGCTCATTCCTCAACCCACTGTTGTCAGGCTCCCCTCTGTCATGCCATTAATGTGCCTCTTGTTTGAGTCAGCGATGACATCTTCTAGTGGCCAGATCCAGTGGATATTCTCCAGTCTCTACCCTAATGGAACATTCTCTGCTGGATTTGTGCATTGGGCACTGCTCATCACCTCCTTCCTTCCAATTATGACATGTTCCTCTCTCTCTTTGACTAGTCTTTCTCTCGTAAAGTTGGTTTCTTTCTTCCTCTTCCCAATTCTTAAATATCCAGTGGTCCCCAAGGTTTTGGCCTTAGCCATTGTTTTTACTGCTTCATATACTCTCTGTGGGTGATATGTACACTCTTTGGGTACCAACTGTTGTATAATCTGGAAACAACTCCTCTATCTCTGTATTCCCACCAGACCTCCACCCTGATCCCAAGATTAAGAAGTCCAGCCACTTCTGATGACTCCACAGGTCCTCAAACACAGATGATGACTGGACTCATTACCTACATTCTCCATTAGCTCCTCCTCCTCCTCTGTTCTCCATCTGATTCAACAGCATCACCCTTCACTCAGTTGCCAAGAAGGACCCCAGACCAGAGGCCTTATTGCCTCTTCTCTTTTATTCCCCTTTATATCCAGTGGGGCATCAGCTTCTGGGAGTTTCGCCTCCCAAGTCTTGAATGTGTTCTCTCCTCTGCCACAGTTCAGGTCTTCGGCTGTTGTCATCTGGAATATGTTTAACTGAGCACTGTGATTCTGGTCAGACTCACTTTTTGTAAAGTTGCCAGAGGGATCTCTTCCAAGTACGCATCTTACTAGGCCACTCCTCGGCTGCGGCTCCTTGTTGCTTGTGGGATGAGGCTGGTCTGGGGGCTGTATCACAAGACCCTCTGACCTGCCCTGCCTGCCTCTGCACCCACCTCTTGCTACTCCTTTCCCGGCACGTCTTTCACCTTCCGCGATGAGCGCAGCGGTGGTCCCCCAGCCTCTGTTCTTCTGGCCTCTGTTTTTTTGTTCAGGTTGCACCCTCAGACTGTCCCCTTCTCTCTTTGCATGAAGTGATGTTTACTGTCCCCTAGGACAACTCAGGCGTCACCCCTTGGGGACAGTCTCACTTTCTGCTTAGGTAGCCTTCATCGGAGATTCAGAGTACTCAGCGCCTGTCTCTGTCATGGCACTTACCCTATCCTTTTTCTTCTTCTAAATAATTATTACTTAGGCATCTCTCCCCTACACTGGGCTTAAGGGCAAGGATACATACTTTCATTTTGTACTTCCTGTGCTGAATTCAGAGCTTAACACATGTTTTAACTCAGTCAGCACTGGCTGAACTATTCATGAATGAATGAATGAATGATTGAAATTCAACAACTGTTTGTATACAGATAAGCCTGACATTGTTGAGTCAGAAAATATCTCAGGAAGAATTTTTTATTAAACCATGTGTAAATACAAATTCACATCCTCACTCATATTTATCAAGCATCTGAAGCAGAGAACCTTAGAGAGTTCTACATTTTTCTGCCATCCCATTTTTCCATTGGTCTGAATTTTTTGTTTGTTGGAGACTGTTGAACATACTTATATCCTCTTACTGTGATGCTACTGAAAAATATAGATTAAGAGAGGAATATTGGCAACTGTAGGTGGGCATGTTGATATGGCTTCTTTAAAATATGCTTTCAAGGCTGTCTAAACCATTTTGATAAAAAGTTAACCATTTCTTTAAACACCCAGAAAGCACAGATAGCTTACTCCAGTAACAGGTGACATTACTTGAGGGAAGGGACATAACAATTGTGGTACCTTGTCGTGAATTTCTCTGTGGCGCGTTTATCCTATAGACTGTCCCACCTCTTGAATTAGTGTGTTACTAGCACAGTCTCTTAAAAGACTACACTGTAATAATAGCACTGCGTGCCCAGTGGTTGATACATGGTCTTCGATCATTGTTCTGTATGACTGAGCCTTCGTCCACACTCAATCATCCGGCACCATCAACTGCATTAGGAAATGAGGGCCAGCTTTTGTTCAGCAGTGCATTTGATAAGTTCAGTCTTCTAAACTTGGAACTAGGTGATGATATGGTTAGTCTCTGTTCAAATGGAGAATAATTTAATGTGATTTTTGGCATGCAGTTTCCCCCATGCTGGTCCAGAAACTCATTACATGGTAGAGGTGATTGCTAGTCAAGATTTCTGGGCTCCATTCTCTCCCCAGTGAGTCTTCCCACCCCTCCCACTCTCCATATTTTATCCCAATTTTCAGCTGGTATCAGCATGTAGCGTGTCTTGCCATAAGTAATAAAACATTAGGGAGGGTTATGTGATGTTTTAAAATATTAGGAAGTAGTTGTAAATCACGTAAAATGATTTTCCTTTGTTTGGATTTTCTAATCATGATGTCTCTGTAATGGAAGTGTCTGACTCTGAGGCATTGGAATTTTAAAATGGCCCATTATCTGAAGACCCATCTTCTCAATGGTCTATAGAAGCCTGAAAGGTGCCTTATCATGCCTATTCCATAGCCATCCATTCCTGGAGCCCTGATAGAGGGGAGCAGGGTAGAGCTGGTTGGTATGGAATTGTGGTTGGGGCTGATGGCATTTCTAACTGGTGTGGATATTTCCAGGGCATTGAGAAATATAGAGGAGGGAGGTGGCTGAAATGGGATTTAGAGTGGAACCATAGGGGAAAAATGTTACATGTGTATTCACTCTTAATTATTTCATAATAATTATTATTAAAAATGAAAATTGTAATATGCTGTGTGATTTTGATACTTGTCTGTTAAAATGAAATTAATAATAGTTAATCCTTATTTCCTAGATAACAATAGCATTTATACTTCTGTATATTTTGCATAAATATTACTCCTTTTATTATTATCTTAAACGGCTATTTTTTGCAGATCATAGAGTGTGACTATTTTTTATATTTGGAGGGTTT
The DNA here is from genome assembly GCF_057802395.1 of Ceratotherium simum simum. Classification (NCBI taxonomy): domain Eukaryota; kingdom Metazoa; phylum Chordata; class Mammalia; order Perissodactyla; family Rhinocerotidae; genus Ceratotherium; species Ceratotherium simum. The sequence continues at coordinate 62,034,719 of NC_141914.1, forward strand.
TTGTTGCTGTTTTGATACCTATGCTTTAGCAAAGTCTTAAGGAACAATATTATAACTAAATAATGTGTGGATGGTGTACTTTCCTAATATGTTAGCTGTGTACCAGAATGTGTATTATATTTTCATAATTTATTTTTAAATGCATCCAGGGAAGGTTGCTATTTAGAGGAATCCTTAGTGAAGGTTTTGTAAAGCAAATTCTCACCCCCTAACCAGAATGTTTATGTGTTGGGTTTGCTTAAAGCAGTGCATGAAGTTATACGTAAAATTCAAATAGAGTTTTAGAATGCAACAGAAAGCATTTCTGGATTTTGGATAAATTCCATGGTAAAGTTATTTGACTTTAATTCTCAATGAGATTTTACAGCACATCCACTGTGATTTTTTTTCCTAACAGAAAGTAAATCTGAGGGTGAGAATCTATTTAGAGGAGAACCTAGGAGGCGGTTTCTCTGCTGAGAACATGTTGCACCTCTGGCCCCCCAGGCCTGGCAGCAGGCCCGTGGCCGGCAGTGCTGTGCTGCCCCCGCAGCAGGCTGAGCAGCGCCATCTGGACCCCTCCCTCGACATCCAGGAGCAGCGCTTGCAACTGTGGCTGCTCCGAGTTGAAATTTGAAGTCATCAGACATTCAGGATGTTTTCTTTTTTCGAATTAAAATGATGTTTGCTCTGTGTTTTACCTGACCCAGCAGAGAGGTGTGCAGGTCAAAAAGCCAAGACCACACCTGCTTCTCTCTAGACAGCAGCCTTCACCTGGTGCTTGCCTGCCTCTCATGCAACTCCTGAAAACACTGTAACTTCCTATGCCTTTCTGGCTCCAAATCACAGCTAAAAGTAAATATTTAAAAAACAAGGGAGCTCCAGCGGCAGTGTAAACAAAAATGGCTCTCACAAGGAACTAGCTGACAGTTGTGTCAGAATTTGTTACTTTGGTAAGTGGCTGATTCAACATCACTTGATAAAATGTCGTCGCGTCTACGGCAGGCCACGTGCCTCACATCAGGCCTGTTGGTAGAGCTGCCTTCTGGGTTGAGTGAGGAAAGCCTTGCCCCCTCTCTCTGAGCTCCCTTATCCAGTCTTCACTGTGGCCACATTGGAGGATATTGCTAGATTAGGAAAAAGTTGATTTTTCTATATGATCCTCAGCCCTATGGACGTAAGAGAGCCACTGATTTACAGGTGTGTGTGTGGGGATGTGTGTGTGTAAGCCGACAATATTCAGTTGCTTTAGGATAAGATAATATAATTTATTTAATATTGCTAAATAATAATATTACCTGTATTAATGTTTCAGTATTACTTAGAATTTTATATATATATGATTTATAAAACAGTAAAACATAAAATATACATAAATTTTAATTTATTATTGAAATATAAATAAATTTTAAAATATAAAAGTAAAATAAAGAAAGCACTATGACAAAATAGTGGGCAATTTAAATTGGAAGAAAACAAATACATTTTAAAGGCGGGGTGGTCCCCTTTCAGTGGACTCTGCCCGGTGGTGTGGAGGGCAGTGATCTGGGCCTCAGCCCTCAGGGCGAGCACAGCAGACAGCCTAGATGTCCTTCCTGGATCAGTTAATCTAGGTGTCCTTCCTGGATGAGTTAACCTAGGTGTCCTTCCTGGATGAGTAAACCTAGATATCCTTCCTGGGTGAGTTAACCTAGGTGTTCTTCCTGGATGAGTTAACCTAGGTGTCCTTCCTGGGTGAGTTAACCTAGGTGTCCTTCCTGGATGAGTTAACCTAAGTGTCCTTTCTGGATGAGGTCTTTCCTCTCTCATTTCAGGTGGAATGAAGAAACTGACCTCCTGTTGACAAATGGCAGTTTGTTTACTGAAATATGGAGAAATTTCTCTCTAAAAGAAGAGATACTATTCTGGGTTTGGAGTTCATGTGTGAAACTAGGGGTCTCTGACCCTTGAAATTATGTGCAAACTTTTGTAGGTACTTGTATGTGTGCATGTGTCTGGGGATAGGTTTGTATGTTTGTGCATTTTTCTGTGACTTAAGTTCAGTCCCTTTTATCAGATTCTCAAAGGGATGTGTGAATACTCCCATGTTGGTCAAGGAACCACGTCCTAAACTATGTAGGATTTTAGATCACAGGGATGGTAGATTGTATTATTGTTCAAAACTTTGCACCGCTCCTCCCTGTTGGCCCCTTCCTGCAGGAGGTTTCGAGTCCCACCCCACTGATGTTGGAATTGGTCATATGACTTTCTTTGGCCAAGGAAATGTGAGTAGAGGTGACACATGCCACTCCTGAGCCAAAGCTTTAAGAGCTGTTATGTGGTTCCACTGTAAATTATGTTTTACTTTTGCCACAAGACTGACATGTCCCAGAGAGGGGCTGTGCCTACTGCCTTAAGATGCCAGAGCTGAAGCTAACTCTTGAACGTGTGACATGAGTGAGAAATAGACCATGTTGTTGTAAGTCATTGAGATTTGGGGTTTTTTTTGCTGCTAGCAGCATAACTTAGCCTGAGCTGACTGATCCAACAGGTGGCAGCCTGAATTACATTCAGAATCCAGCAGGGCACAGTGGAGAGCCCAGGTGTAATGAGCAGCCTGTGGTTTGGTGCATTAAGTGACACATTTTTCCTGTGGATTCTTTGTGGTCCTTCAGGGTTTCCTTGTAGAGTCAGAAGTAAGACTTCAGTCTTGTGAGGTTAGTCTGTTAAGAGTCAGCGAGTCCATTTTGTCCTGTCAGAATCCTCTCTGGCAGAAGGGAGCCACTCTGGGCCTGTTTCTTCCTCTACCCCATGGCTAGTGTGTGCAGGAAAGAATTACTGATCCAAGGAGTGTCTGAGGTCAGGAATGGCCCTCTGAAGCATAGTGCAAACCGCCTAACACAGTAGGTATGAACATATTGAAAGATTGTGGGGTGCATATCATTTGTGGTGCCAAGTGTAGTACAGATTCATTCTCTAAAATGCTCCCTTACTCCAGGCATGACAAGGATGAAGAATAGGTGTTACCACAGTAGAGCACAATGAAAGGCCGCCCAAGAAAGAAAACAGATTTCAGAGCTGGCTTGTAAACAAAGGACTACCTTGGAGAAAATAAAGAAGCCATCCATTACCCCCACGGAGTGCATAACAATCAGAACACGGCTTCATCACCTCCTGTTGACGGCTGGAGGTCAGAACTGCTACAGGGGAAACACTGCGAAACCTCAGGCTTTTGTGGGACTGGGCTGCCCCTCTCTCAACGAGCTCTTCTGTCTTTGGAGAGATTTGATTTGTTCCATACCCCAGATTCTTAACTGTTGCCACCATTAAGCAGTTTCAGTTTTTAATAATTTTATTGTTTTAAAAAAATCTGTGCTAAGTTAATTATCCCTTTTAACTTAAAATGGGGAAAGTTGATGGCCAACTTGTAAAAGGTTTGCCCTGAAGCCTTTTACTTAGCGGAAAATGATTCTAGGAAACTAGGTTGCTACAGTTATTAATACCCCAGGTGGCATAATTTCTTCCTAATCTAGCACGTCTAAGAAAATGTTCGCTTTCTTTTCATCACAGATCATAGGACTTTATTTCATTTATTTTATGGTATTTGTTCATTTATTTAACAGCTATTTATTGTTGCCTGTTCTTTGCCAGGGACTGTCCTTGGAGCTGGAGCTCAGCCAATTCTGCCCTCAAGGGGGTTACATTCTGATGGGAGAAGACAGAAATTAAGTCCCAAGAAGAAAGCAAATACCTATGTAATATGTCAGGTGGTGATCAATAATCTGAAAATAATAAAGCGGAGTAAGGGAGATAGAGACCTGTGGACGCGGGATACTACTTGATACAGTGCAGTCAGCGCAGTTCTCACTGACGGGGGGCATTTGAGAGTCCTGAGTGCAGTGAGGGAATGGCCGTGTGAGCGTCTGTTGGAAGAGTTGGAGTTGGATTTACGTCTCATTTTGCTCAGATATATTCCTGAGAAGTGGTATGTGAATTGAGTTTTATTTTAAGCACATTATGGAAACTTGTTATAGCTTGTTTTTCCTTAGTGAATCTCTCTCTAAAATGAAGACCCCATTGGTAAAATGAACAGTTATGCCTTAAAAATCTCTGCATTGTGAGTGCCAGGTTCCACATGTTGAATTCACTTTAAGCAGGTTACATGTGTTTAGGGTAAAATGTTATATAGATGAATGAGGACGAGAAGAACAGTTTGGATGAGTGAAAAGTCTTAGATGTAGATTTAAAAACAGAGTCATTATTTTAAACTATGTGTAATAAGCAAATCAATGGTGTTGCATGGTGGAGGCTCGTACATTTCCTCTTTGAATTAATAATCAGAATCCTTTATTACTAGCATATGAAAATCACATAAATGCTTTCAAAATATCTGCTAGCCCTTAAAAAGTGATTTCTGTAGTCAAGTTAGCATTCTCTTTGTACTTGTGTGTATCCTGAGGATGTGCTAGACATGTTTTTCAGAATGAATGCAGGCATAACTTAGGCTTCGGGCAGGTCATCACAATTTCCACATAAAGGTGTTTAAACCTACAAGACTGTGCTCTTCCCTCTAGGTTCACCCTTCCTGGATTCAGTGATTGTTTTGAAAGACAAAACAAAACTGTTAACAGAATACAGTAAGTTACCAAACTTGTCATCACCCAATTTTAAAGTAATTCTTATGTATTAACTTTGACTTCGTAACAAAAATTGTGTGATCTGGTAGTTGCAGTTCAAATGTCAGGGAATATGAGCTTTGATTGCCATTGCTATTTTAGAACAGGAAGGTGGTTAATTTGTGCAAGAGCACACCTGTTGTGAAGGTGAGCTGTCAATATAAAGAATACCGTCCCTTGTCCCCTTCGCTCCCTGCAACTTTCCCCTCCCCCCCTTGCAGTAGATACAGTATGCGTCACATGCTGAGTAGTAGAATCAGATCCATCCTTTATGACCAGTGTCAGGACAATTTTGGGGGAGTGCTTGTGTGACACGGTCCTTTCCTTTGCTCCCTCAGCGTGGAAGAACACTCAGTGAATTATCCAGATTGTTACCCTCTGCTGTCACAAGTTTACTGATTACAGCTGTCTTGCTTAGGTTCCCTGAGATGGTGTTTTGCATATATTTTCCCTGTCGAATTAAATAACATAACTGTTACTTTTAATATGTGAAAACATGTCTTCTCATGGCAGAATGGTATTTTATGAGCAAAACACTTCATCTTTAGTTTACGAGTGTACATTGTCTTAAAAAATGTCCAAATTTGGTTTATGTCTCTTTTCTAAGAAATCTGTTTTCTATTTTCTGTGTGTGTTGTCCCCTAAAGAGTCTATTTGTTCATGTCTGGGCCTTGAAATAAGGCTTAACATTAATAAAGTCAGTGAATCCTTTATAGAGCACCAAACACAATCCAGGTGTTTGAGATTGAGGAGTCAGCTTTCCTCCTGGTTCCAGCCAAATATCTATCTATCTTTCTATCTGTCCGTCCGTCCATCCATCCATCCATCCATCCTCCCTCTTTGCAGTGTTCTGGATGCTTGTTTTTAAAATGGGCTTTCTTGCACTCGTGACTCTATACGTGCTGTGTTGGTGTCCTACTGGGAAACCAGTTACAGAGGTTACAGAGCTGCTGTAACAAATTATTACGAACTAGGTCCATTAAACAGTAGAAATGTATTCTCTCATAGTTCTGGAGGTTAGAAGTAAGAAATCAAGGTGTTGGCAGGGCCATGCTCGTTGACAGGCTCTAGGGAAGGATTTTTCCTTGATTCTTCTAGCTTCTGGTGTTTTTTCAGCAGTACTTACGGTTTTTTGTGCTGTAGACACATAGCTCCAATCTCTGCCCCTGTCATCATGTGGCCTTCTCCCTGTGTGTCTCTCTTTTCACATGGCGTTCTCATCTCTGTATGTCTGTCCAAATTTTCCTCTCTTTATGAGGACACCAGTCATTGGATTAGGGCCTACCCTAATCCAGTATGACCTCATCTTAACTTGAGTACGTCTACAAAGACCCTATTTCCAGATGAGGTCCCATTCTGAGGTTCCCCGTGAGCATGACTTTTGGAGGACACTGTTCAACCCAGTAGAGTTATTTTGCCCAGGACTTATACCTGACCAAATATAATCAGTTCTAGTCTAAGGCTTTTCTTCTGGTAAATGTTTCAAATACATGCATGATTTTCTTCTTTTGTAAACTTTCTATTGAGATTGAACATATGTGTGGAAAAGTCCGTAAATTATAAGTGAATGAATTTTTCCAGAGTGAACTACCATGAGAGCCATGTAACTACCACTAAGATCAAGAAATGGAACATTAACAGCAACCCAGAAGCCTCTATCATACCTTTTCCCAGTCATTGTCCCCCTAGAGTAACCTCTATTATGACTTTCATCACCATAGATTAGTTTTGCTTGTTTTTAAATTTGGTATGTATGTGTATTCTTCTATGTCTGGCTTTTTTTTGCCCGGCTTTATGACTGTGAGTTTCATCCATGTCATGGTGCATGGTTATGGTTGTTCATTTTCTTTGCTGCATAGTATTCCATTCTGTGAATATGCTGCAACTATTTTTCCATGCTATTGCTGATGGACATTTGAATTACTTACAGTTTTTTGAAATTATGAATCATACTTTGTGAATATTTTTGTGCATGTCTTTGGGTGCACATATGTTTGTGTCTGTGTTAGGTACATGCTTAAGAGTAGAATTGTTAGGTCATGGAGTATGTATTTATTTAGTATTAGCAGATACTCTCAGTTTTCTAAAGTGGTTGCACCAGTTTACACTCATACCAGCAGTGTATAAGAATTTCAGTTGCTCCACATCTTTGCCAATACTTCAATTTTTAAAAAAAATTTTAGCCTTTTTGGTAAATATATAGTGAGATATTATTGTATTTTTAATTTGCATTTCCCTAATGACTGACAATATTGAACACCTTTTAATATGTTAATTTGCCATTCAGACGTCATCTTTTGTGTAGTGTCTTTTAAGTCTTTTGCCTTTCATTTTATTGGATTTAGCTATCTTTTTATTATTGTTTTATAAGTATTTTACATATTTGGGATATGAATTCTTGTCAGATATATGTAGTTCAAAAATCTCCTGATTTGTTTTCTACCTCTTAATTTTAATCAAGTCTGTTTATCCATCTTTTCCTTTATGGTGAGAACTTTTTATATCTCGTTGAAGAAATCTTTGCTTGCTCCAAGGTGATGAAGATATTATCATATGTTATCTTCTGGAGATTTATTTTTACCTTTTACATTTAGGACTGTGATCCATTTACAACTGATTTATACATCTATGTGAAATAGAAGTCAAGGTTGTTTTTTCCCGTATGGATGTGTAATTGATCCAGCACCATTTATTGAAAAGATCATACTTTCTCACTTTTATTGAAAATAAGGTGATTGTATATGTGTGGATCAATTCCTGGACTTTCTGGTCTGTTCTTTAACTTTGTGCCAATACTATTTTGATTTTAATACTACAGCTTTATAATAAATCTTGATATCTAGTAGTATAAAACCTCTAAGTTTGCTGTTCTTTTTAAGGATGGTCTTGGCTATTCTTGGCTTTTTGCATTTCAGTGAAAATTTTTGAATCAGCTTGTGAATTTCCAAAGAAAATACCTACTAGGAGTTTGATTTGGAGTTATTGAGTGTACAGATGAATTTGAAGTGAATTGAGATCTTTATAATATTGAGTGTTCTAATCAGTGAAAATGATATATTCCTCTGTTTCAGAGATCAGCAACCGTTTTCTGTGAAGAGTCAAGTAGTAAATATTTTAGTTTTTATGGTCTACACCCTCTGTCACGTGTTCTTCTTCTTCTTTCCTTTCGTTTTACAGCCTTTTAACACTGTGAAAGCTCTTCTCGGTTCACGGGCAGTGCAGAAACGGGCCGCAGTTCTCCAACCTTTGCTTTAATGTGTCTTAATGACCCTTATAGTTTCCTGGGTAGAGTCCGTGCATATCTTTCGTTACATTTAGTTTTATCTATTTGGTGATTTTTGATACTATTGTAAGGAGTACTTTTTAACAATTTATTTTTCTAGTTTGTTGCTTGTGTATAGAAATAAAATTTATTTTTGTACATTTCCTTTTTGTTCAGTGATCTTACTAAGTTTATTTATTGATTATAATAGTTTATCTGAGAGTCTCTTGGGTTTCTACATCTGATTGACGTCATGTGCTAACTATAGGGCTCTTTATCTTGCTTTCCAAACTTGATAGCATCTATTCATTTTCTCATCTTACTGTGCTGGCAGGACTTCCAGTACAAGGTTGAATATAAAGATGACAGTGAACATCTTTGTCTTTGCAAGAGAGCATTTAAATGTTACAATTAAGTATAATATTAGCTATAGGATATTTGTAGCTACTTTTCACCAGATTACACATGGTCCCTTCTATTCTTTGTTGAGTTATTTTTAAATCATTAATGAGCATTGAATTTTATCAAATGCTTTTTCTGCATCTATTAAAATGATTATATAATTTTTCTCCTTTATTAGTTAATATAGTAAAGAGTGATTTTCAAGTTATATTTTAGTTTCAGATGTTGAACTAACCTTGCATTCCTAGGATAACTCCATTTTATAATTGTGTGTTATCCTTTAATATCTATATCTAGATTGCTGTTTTACTGGTGTGTATTTTCATGACATAGGTTGGCCTGTAGTCTCCCCGTTTTTGAAATGTCCCCATGTTTTGATATAGAGATTATGCTAACCTTTTTTCTGTTCTCTTTTTGTGTTCTCTGAAACAATTTGTGTAGTGAGTGAAGTTGTCTCGGTCCCTCAAGTCCAGCCTAGTTGCCAACTGAGTACCAGCGAGTGACCCCGTCAGTGTTGCATAGTGCAGAAGAATCATGTCAGTTTTGCCTGAATTCATGACCCACCAAAACATGAAATAGAATTAAATGGTTATGGTTTTAATCCACTAAGTTTTAAGTTACTAAATGTGTAGTAGTATCTCATTGTAGTTGTCTTTTGTCTTTTGTTGTCCCACGTGAGATTAAATATTCTTTGTTCTATTTCTATGAAGAATGTCATTGGGATTCTGATTGGGATTGCGTTGTGTTTGTAGATTGCTTTAGGTAGCGTGGACATTTTAATTATGTTTATTCTTCCAATCCACGTGCATGAGATATCATTCCATTTCTTTGTCATCATTGATTTCTTTCAATAATGTCTTATAGTTTTCATTGTATAGGTCTTTCACCTCCTTGGGTAAATTTATTCTTAGATATTTTATCTTTTTGTTGTGATTGTAAATGGGATTGTCTTCTTGTGTTCTCTTTCTATTAGTTCATTGTTGGTATATAGAAATGTAACTGATTTTTGTAAGTTGATTTTGTACCCTGCAACTTTGCTATAGTTGTTATTTCTTTCTAATAGTTTTCTGATGGATTCTTTAGGGTTTTCTACATATAAAATCATGTCATCTGCAAACAGCGTTTTACTTCTTTGTTGCCTATTTGGATTCCTTTTCTTCCTTTTTTCTTGCCTAATTTCTCTAGCCAAAACCTCCAGTACTGTGTTGAATAGGAGTGGTGAGAGTGGGCACCCTTGTCTTGTCCCTGTTCTCAGAGGGATGACTTTCAGTTTTTCCCCATTGAGTATGATATTGGCTGTGGGTTTGTCATATATGGCCTTTATGTTGAGGTACTTTCCTTTATACCCATTTTCTTGCGAGTTTTTATCATAAATGGATGTTGGATCTTGTTAAATGCCTTCTCTGCGTCTATTGAGATGACCATGTGGTTTTTATTCCTTGTTTTATTAATGTGGTATATCACATTGATTGATTTGCAGATGTTGAACCATCCCTGCATCCCTGGTATAAATCCCACTCGATCATGGTGTATGATCTTTTTAATGTATTGCTGTATTCAGTTTGCCGTATTTTGTTGAGGATTTTTGCATCTGTGTTCATCAGGGATATTGGTGTGTAGTTTTCCTTCTTAGTATTGTCTTTGTCTGGCTTTGAAATCAGGTGATGTTGGCCTCATAGAATATGTTAGGAAGTGTTCCATCTTCCTCTGTTTTTTGGAATAGCTTGAGAAGGATAGGTATTAAATCTTCTTTGAATGTTTGCTAAAATTCTCCAGAGAAGCCATCTGGTCCTGGACTTTTATTTTTTGGGAGGTTTTTGATTACTGTTTCAATTTCTTTACTTGTGATTGGTCTATTCAGATTCTCTATTTCTTCTTGATTCAGTTTTGGAAGGTTGTATGAATCTAGGCATTTATCCATTTCTTCTAGATTGTCCAATTTGTTGGTATACAGTTTTTCATAGTGTTCTCTTATAATCCTTTGTATTTCTGTGCTATCCGTTGTAATTTCTCCTCTTTCATTTTAAATTTTATTTATTTGAGCCTCTCTCTTTTTTTCTTGGTGAGTCTGGCTAAGGGTTTGTCAATTTTATCTTCTCAAAGAACTAGCTCTTTGTTTCATTGATTCTTTCTACTGCTTTTTGGTTTCAATGTCATTTATTTCTGCTCTAATTTTTATTATTTCTCTCCTTCTGCTGACTTGGGGCTTTGTTTGTTCTTCTTTTTCTAATTCTGTTAGGTGTAGTTTCAGGTTCCTTATTTGGGATTTTTCTTGTTTGTTAAGGTGGGTCTGTATTGCTATGAGTTTCCCTCTCAGGACCGCTTTTGCTGTGTCCCATATGAGTTGGTGTGGTGTATTTTCATTTTCACTTGTCTCCAGATATTTTTTGACTTCTTCTTTATTTTCCTTACTGATCCATCAGTTGTTCTGTAGCATGTTGTTTAGTCTCCAGACCTTTGTCACTTTCCCGGTTTTTTTGGTTTCTAGTTTCATAGCATTATGGTCGGAAAAGATGCTTGTTATGATTTCAATCTTCTTAAATTTATAGAGGCTTGTCTTGTTTCCCAACATATGGTCTATCCTTGAGAATGTTCCATGTGTGCTTGAGAAGAATGTGTAATCTACTGTGTTTGGGTGGAGTGCTCTATATATATCTATTAAGTCCATCTTTTCCAGTTTTTTGTTTAAGTCTACTGTTTCCTTATTGACTTTCTGTCTGGATGATCTATCCATTGATGTAAGTGGGGTGTTAAGATCCCCTACTATTATTGTGTTGTTGTTAACATCTCCTTTTAGGTTTGTTAATAGTCGCTTTATGTACTTTGGTGCTCCTGTGTTGGGTATATTTGTAAGTGATATGTCTTCTTGGTGTAGTGTCCCTTTTGTCATTATATATTGCCCCTCTTTGTCTCTCATAACCTGCATTATCTTGAAGTCTGCTTTGTCTGATAAAAGTATGGCAATACCTGCTTTCTTTTGTTTGCCATTAGCTTGGAGTATTGTCTTCCATCCTTTCACTCTGAGCCTGTGTTTGTCTTTAGAGCTGAGATGTGTTTCTGGAGCCAGCATGTTGCTGAGTCTTGTTTTTGAATCCATCCCACCACTCTGTGTCTTTTGATTGAAAAATTCAATCCATTTACATCTAGAGTGATTATTGATATATGAGGGCTTAATGTTGCTATTTTATTGCTCATTTTCCAGTTCTTTTGCATTTGCTTTGTTTCTTGTCCCGTGTGTTTTGGACTACCAGTTCAGTTTGGTAGTTCTCTGTGATGGTTTTCTTAGTTTTCTCTTTATTGTATGTGTCTCTGTTCTGAATATTTGTGTAGTGGTTACCATGAGGTTTGTATAAAAAAATCTTGTAGATGAGATAGTCCATTTTCTGATGGCCTCTTATTTCATTTGACTAAATCGATTCCATCCCTTGCCTCCTCCCCTTCTAAGTTGTTATTGTCACAACTTATTCCATCTTGTGTTGTGAGTTTGCAGTTGAAGTGATGAGGTTATATTTATTTTTGGTGTTTTCTTTCTCTTAATCTTTGATGTTATAATTAAGTGTCTGCTAACCTATTCTGATAGCTACAATTTATCTGATTTTGTCTACCTATTTTCTCCTTGCTCAAAGCTTTGTATGTGCTTTCTCTCTCTCTTTTTCAGGCGTGAGGGCCTTCTTGAGCATTTCTTGTACTGGGGGTCTTGTGGCAATGAACGTCCTTAGGTTTTGTTTATCTGGGATAGTTATTATTTCTCCATCACATCTGAAAGATATTTTCACTGGATAGAGTATTCTTGGCTGAAAGTTTTTGTCTTTCAGTATTTTGAATATATCATTCCAATCTCTCCTAGCCTGTAAAATTTCTGATGAGAAATCTGCTGAGAGCCTTATTTGAATTCCTTTGTACATTATTTTTTTTTCTCTTGCTGCCCTTAACATTGTTTCTTTGTCATTGACTTTTGCCAGCTTTACTACCATATGCCTGGGAGAGGGCCTTCTTTTGTTGATATATTTAGGAGATCTGTTGACTTCATTCACTTGTATTTCCAGCTCCTTCCCAGATTTGGGAAGTTCTCAGCTATTATTTCTTTGAACAAGCTCTCTACTCCTTTTTCTCTCTCTTCGCCCTCTGGAATACCTATAATCCTCATATTGCATTTCCTAATTGAGCCGGATATTTCTCAGAGAATTTCTTCATTTCTTCTTAGTCTTAGATCTCTCACCTCCTCCATCTGGAGCATTTCTAAATTCCTATCCTCGGTAATACTAATTCTTTCCTCCATATTGTCAGCTCTGTTCTTCAAAGATTCCAGATTTTTCTTTATCTTCTCCGTTGTGTTTTTCATCTCCAACATTTCTGATTGGTTTTTCTGTATAGTTTCAATCTCTTTTGTGAAGAAGCTCCTAATTTCGTTGAATTGTCTATCTGTATTTTCTTGTAATTCATTGAGCTTTTATGATAGCTATTTTGAATTCTCTGTTGTTTAGGTTATAAATTTCAGTGCCTTCAGGATTGATTTCTGGGTGCTTGTCATTTTCTTTCTGATCTGGAGATTTCATATATTTTTGCGTTGTGCTTGAGGGTGTGGTCTTATTTTTCCTCATCTTGAAAATATCTGGTCACAGCTTCCACCTGCCGCCACGAGGTGGGGGTCAAGAGCGGTGTATTCCGAGCCTGCTGCGATCTGCAGGCACTTTGGCCAGGCTGAAGTGTGGCTGGGCTGGGGTGCTGAGTGTGGCTGAGCTGTGGTGCCGAGCTGGAGTGCCAAGTGGTGGTGGTGGGGCGCTTACTTTCACCTCCCCGATCCCAGGGGCTTCTTGCTCTTTCCTTGCTGTCTGCTCTCCTGGGGTGCTAGCTTGATGAGGACACCCCCGCAACCATTCCCTTCCCTCTGTGAGGGAGTTCCCCAAGGACTGTGAGGGAACTTGGAAAGTGATGGTTTTCCCATGGAGGGCCGCCCTTCTCCCAACCCCCCCAACCCCGGAGCCACGTGGTCTCAGTCTCAGGGTTGCTGCTGTTGGGGAAGGAGGGGAGTTCTTACCTCCTTCCACTTCCTCTGGGGTTCCAGCACCACTGCCTTCAGATGTATGGCTGTGTGGGTCTCTCAGACATCTTTTGTGTGGTGTGAATGTCCTCTGTTGGTATATGAATGTCCTTTTTGTTGTGTCTTTTGCAGAGAGAGTCTAAGGGGAGAGCTCACTCTGCCATGATGCTGACGTCACCAAACATTTGACTTTTGTATACTGACCTTGAATCCAGTAACATTACTGAACTCACTTATTAGTTCTAGTAGCTTTTTTGTAGGTTCCTTATGGTTTTCCACATAACTTTTACTTTCAACAGTCACATGTATTTTTAAGAACTTAAAGGATAAAAATGGTCTCTTATATGTGTCCACATACTTATCATTTGTGTTGCTCTTTTATTCTTGAAGTTTGGTGTTTTCCTTTGGTATTTTTTTTTTTCATCCTGAAGAAATTTCTTTCTTATTTTTTTGTGAGGAAGATCAGCCTTGAGCTAACATCTGATGCCAATCTTCCTCTTTATGCTGAGGAAGATTGGCCCTGGGCTAACATCTGTGCCCATCTTCCTGTACTTTATATGGGATGCCACCACAGCATGGCTTGACAGGAAGTGCGTCAGTCTGCACCTGGGATCTGAACCTGCGAACCCTGGGCTGTCGCAGTGGAGTGTGCGCACTTAACTGCTATGCCACTGGGCCAGCCCCCTAAAGAAATTTCTTGAGCATTTCTTTTTTAGCAGATGTGTTGGCAACAAATTCTCTTAGTTTTCCTTCATCTCAGAATGATTTTATTTTGCTTTTGTTCCTGAAGGATATTTCTGATAGAATTTTGGGTTAATAATTATTTTCTTTCAGCTCGTTAAAGATGTTGTTTTATTCTCTTCTGGCTTATATGGCTTCTGATGAAAAATCTGTAGTCATTCAAATTTTTGTTCCTTTATGTTTAATGTGTCATTTTTTCTCTGGCTGCAGTTTGATTATGAGGTATTTGGGCGTGATTTCTTGAGTTTATGCTGTTTGAGGTTCTCTGAGTCTTTTGAATATGTAAATTAATCTTTCTCCCAAACTGGAAGTCTGTTCGTATTTGTTTTTCAGTCTTTCTTTCTGTTTATGATTTATGTTGGATAGTTTCTATTGCTGTGTCTCTGATATTTTCACCATGTCACTCATATTTTCTTCCGCAGTGTCTCATTGGCTGCTAATCCTGTCCAATGCAATTTGCATTTCAGGTATTGTACAGGCATACCTTGTTTTATTACACTGCACTTATTGTGCTTCACATATATTGCATTTTTTACAAGACCCTCTACCAGCAAAAAGATTATAACTCGCTGAAGGCTCATATGATGGTTAGCATTTTTTAGCAATGAAGTATTTTTTAATTAATATGTACATTGTTTTTTTCAGACATAATGGTTTTTTTTAGATACTTAACAGACTACAGTATAGTGTTGTAAACATAACTTTTATATGCACTGGGAAACCAAAAAGTTTGTGTGACTCATTTATTGTGATGTTAGGTTTATTGTCATGGTCTGAAGCTGAACCACAGTATCCTGGAGGTATGCCTCTCTGTTTTATCCAGAATTTCCATTTGAATGTTTTTATATCTTCTGTTTCTCTGCAGTTCATGCTCGTGTTTTGCTTTATGTCATTGAGCATATTCATAAGATTTATAACAGCTGCTTTAATGTCTTTTTCTGCAAATCTCATCATCTCTGTTGTTTCTGGTTCTGTTTCTATTGATTAGTGGAAGCTTCTGGTTATAGGTCATATTTTTCTTCCTTGCCACATGCCTGGTAATTTTTGATTGGATTCTAGACACTAAATTTTACATTGTTTAATGCCAGATTTTGTTGTATTTTTTTAAAGAGTGTTGGACTTTGTTCTTGCACTTACGGATCAGTTTGACCCCTTTGAAACTTGTTTTTAGGTTTTCTTGTGGCAGGTGCAGAGCAGTCTTTAGTCCAGGCCTGGTTCATCCCCCACTATTAAGGCGTGACTCTTTTGAGTATTCTACCTAATGCTCTTTGTATTATGAAGTTTATCCGCTCTGAGTGATGGGGTGTGAACTGTTCCCATTACTGTGTGATGTCAGGGGCATTTTCAGCACTTGCAGGTGGTTCTTTCCCCAGCCTCATGGAGCATTGCACCAGGTGTGCAGGTTGGTACTAAGCTGCAGACTCGAGGGGCCCCTTTGAAGACCTCTGGAGCTCGCCTTCTGTTTAGCTCCCTCCTCTCCAGTCTCTCATCTACAGATTCTATTCACCATGGATGATTTAAACTTGGATCTTTGTCTCTTCAACTAAATGACACTGCCAGCTTCTGTTTGAGTTCCCACTCTGAACTGCAGCCTTGAAGATGGCTCCAGGTGGTAACTGGGGGCAATCATAGCACTTTTCTCATCATTTCCCTTCTGTTAGAGATCACAGTTCTGAGCTGCCTGTTCCCTAATATCTGAAAAGTTGTTTTATGTATTTTCCCCAGTTTTCTATTTGTTTCTGCTAGGGCAATCCCTGTAACAATTAATCCTTCATGCGTTAAGTGCAAGTCCAAAAGTAGACTGTTGAGCATCTTTTATATAGAGCACTGGGTTAGAGTCACAGGTTAAACACACTCCTTGTTATTTTCGCCTGCATGCCAAGTTGAGATGTACCTTCTGATGGGTTATCTGTTTGTTTCCTTTCCCTGGGCCCCAGTTTTTGATACTTGCAGTTCATTCTTACTGTAAAATTGACTGTGTTTTACTATGGATGACTGTAGTTGCAAGTCAGAGCTGTTGAAGGTCTTAGTTGTTTCATGGCTGGACTATTGCAGTAGACGTGTAACTGCTCCAGATCTTTTCAGTCTCATTCTCTTCCACTCCTCTCTCCCATCATCTCAATAGTGATTTTATGTAATCTACTGGATAATTGCGAACACCTACTGACTCTCCCTTTGCTTCTGCCTTGTCCCCCTCTCCCTCCCACCGTCTGTTCTCAACCCAGCAGTTGGAAAGATCCTTTTAAAACATAATTCAGATCAAGATACGCTATGTTCCCCTGAGCATGTGTAAATCCTCAGTGTCTCCCTAGCTCCCTCAGAATAAAAGTCAGAGTTCCTCAAGGGCCTTGGAGAGCCTACCTGGTCTGGCCCCGTCTCCTTCTACTTGTCTCCCTCATTCTGTGCCAGCCACACTGCCTCTACGCTGTTATTTAAATGTATCAGGCAGGATCCTGCCTTATGGCCTTTGGACTGACTGTCTCCTCTGCCTTGAATGTTGTTCCTTCAGATTTCCTCATATTTAACTCCCTCAGCTCCTTCAGGTCTTTGGTAAAATGTCACCTACTCAGTGTTGCCTCCCTGGCCTCCCCATTTAATGATGAAATCTGACGCCATCATACTCTCTTCTTCAGCACTTCCAATCTGTCTTACTCTGCTCTTTTTTTTTCTATAACACTTATCAGCCTCTAACATACTAGATATTAAATATTTGTTTATTATGTTTAGTATCTGTTACCTCTCCCACTAGAATGTAAACTCCCCAAGGGCAGAGTTTGTTGTCTGTTTTGTTCACTGATGCATCCCCAGTTCCTAGAACAGAGCCTGGTACTTAGTAGGTCCATAATAAATATTTGTTGAATGCGTGTAAATCTGATGTCATTTCTTTAAGTATGATGCTTTAGCTATTCTTGAGCATCCATAGGGTAAAGTCCAAACTCTTCACAAAGTGGAGTACATTCTTCATGAGCTCCTCCCCTTCCCTATGTCCACCTTTTCAGCTTCTCCATCTCTCTACTCCCTGAATTCCACCCATAGTTAACCAGCAATTCCTGAAACATTACTGGCTCTCACATTTCTTGGCAACTTCTCAGGCAGCACCTATTGCTTTATAGTCACTTTTAGGCATTAAAACAATTTCATATTCAGATGTGAACAAGTCCAGGCCAATATAAACCCAAACTTCATTGTCTTATCCACTGTCAAAC
This sequence comes from Ceratotherium simum simum, assembly GCF_057802395.1. Classification (NCBI taxonomy): domain Eukaryota; kingdom Metazoa; phylum Chordata; class Mammalia; order Perissodactyla; family Rhinocerotidae; genus Ceratotherium; species Ceratotherium simum. The sequence continues at coordinate 62,052,005 of NC_141914.1, forward strand.
TTCTTCCCATTCCCTTGCTGAGGACGTAAGCTCAGGGACCTACAGTGGAGAAGAGGGGGTGGTTTGCTCTTTCATTCTCTATCCTTCTCCCCCCTCTACTTCTCCTGTTTTGCCCCGAGTCCAGTGAAGAATGAAGGAGAAAGAGTGGAGTGTGTCATTAGTTGAGGTTGTAATCTGGCTGCTGGCGCCCTCTCTGAGGCAGGTGCTCACGTGCACGTCACCCTCCCACCCCCGTGCAGGGACCTCTGACATACACAGAATCCTGATGTAGGTGAGATCTCCTTGACTGATCTCTAGCAGGGCAGCCCACCTAGCACCTTTCTGCGGGGATATTCTCATACTGTAAGAGCCCTCTTGAGCAGTACGTCCTTGAAAGGACGTCTCCTTTCAAGACGTCTTGAAGGAGATGCTGGATGTAAAGCTCAACCGCACAGAGAGACCTGCCCTAAGCCCACTTGTCGGTACAGTCTGTTTCCCGCTGCTCTTCCATTGTCAGCCGTGGCGCGGTTAGGGTGAGCCTGCGGAAAGATTGGAATCCATGGACCCCACAGAACAGTGGAAATAGTCCTAGGTGGGACTCAGTCAGTGGCCTCTGGCTGGACACAAGTTTCCAAACCTTGGTCTTCTTAACATTCAGATGAACAAGTTAAGTATATACATTGTCATTCTACCACTGGTTAGCTGTGTGGAATAACAAAGTGACTTCATCATCCATAAAATGGTGCAGTCGAATTTTTAAGTTGACATTTAGCTGTAAGAGCCTGTGATTCCCTTTGATCTCTGTCTCTCTGTTTCTTGGGTGCACCGTGGAGATTGTACTTTGCAAGGTGTGTTGAGCTCCTTTGCTTTACTCCTTCTACAAGCTGGCAGTTCTAGCACTCGAAAGCATTTGTTTTGAGATTTATATTGAATTATTAATAAAATACCATTCGTGGAGAGTAAGGCTAGAATGCAGTGGGGAGGCCAAGAAGCATGAAGATCTCAAACAGGGACTAGCTCATTCTCTTCTCTGTCTGTGACAGAGTGGCCGCTAGAGATGAAGAGAGGGGCTTGGTGGTGTGTACCGGGTATGCCTGCCATGGGTCTTGGAAAACAGAGGCTGCTCAGTAGAAGGGGTGGGGATATATCTTCCTGACAAAGCTCCTGCCAGGAGAAAATGTACATAACTCAGTCCTGAGCCTTTCTATGAGCTCTGCCAAATCCGACAGGCAGGTAACAAAACACTGAAAAGAAAGTAATGTCAGCCCAGCGTAGTGACAGCCAATCCTGCACCTTAATTACTCTACCTAGTGACAAAAGCTGTTTATCAAGCTTGAAATACAGTGGTTTTAAAGTCAGAAATTTCTGTGCCAGCCAGTCAGAGGCTGTGATTTGGGAGGCATTGGTTTAAAGGGATGTAAACTAAAATGAAAACCAACTGGCGAGTCAGCACCTTTACACACGCGCAATGGCTCCGTCAGGTTTGTCCGTGGTTCTTTCTGATTTTCCCACCACGTCTTTGCACCCATGTTTCTAGCCAACTACAATGTTTTCTCCAAGCCAAGATCACACCCTCGCGCCAAAAGGAAGAGCCAAAGTTCATTTATTCAACAAATATTTATTGTGTTAAATGAGTATAGTTGAAAAGGAGGCTGAGGAGTCCTGGAGAAACTAATTCATTTATTCAACAAACATTTATTGAGTGTCACTATGTGCCAGACATTGGCTGAAGGGTTAGGTGTAGTGGTGGTGAACAGGACAGCAAAGCCCTCTTCTCTCGTGGAGATCACATATGCATAAATGAGGACACACATAAATAAATGAGGAAATATGGTAGTGATAAATGACAGTGGTTGAGGGAGGGACAGGGAATGCCAGAAGAGGCTTGTGGAGATCGGAGAGCAGCGAGTCCTAAGTGAGGGAGGCAGCCTTTGCAACAGCACTAGCGCGGGAATAAACTCAGCGCATGTCCGGTGAAGGGAAGAAAGCGTGACTGTGACTGGAGTGGGAAAGAGTAGAAACAGGTGGGATCAGAGAGGTAGGCAGGGGCCAGATCAAGAAGGGCCTTGTGGGCCAGGGTGAGGAGTGTGGATTTTATGCTGAGTACAGTGTGGGCCACTGGAGAGTTTGAAGCAGGGAGCAGTGTTCTGACCAACACTTCATTGAAAGTGAAGGAATTAAAAAGATTTTTGCAAATATCTTCTCCCAGTTGGTAGGTTGTCTTTTCATTGTGTTGATGGTTTCCTTTACTGTGCAGAAGGTTTTTAGTTTGATGTAGTCCCACTTGAAAACAAACAGCCTGATTAAAAAATGAGTAAAGGGCCTGAACAGACATTTTTCTAAAGAAGATATACAGGTGGACTACAGGCACATAAAAAGATATTCAGCGTCACTAATTGTCAGGGAAATGCAAATCAAAACCACGGTGAAATATTACCTCATACCTGTCAGAATAGCTACTATTAAAAAGACAGGAAATAAGTTTTGGAGAGGGTGTGGAGAAAAGGGAACTCGCATACACTGCTGGTGAGAATACAAACTGGTGCAGCCACTATGGAAAACAGGATGGAGATTCCTTAAAAATTAAGAATAGAACTACCATATGATTCGGCTATACCACTTCTGGGTATTTATCCAAAGAATATGGAAACACTAATTTGAAAAGCTATATGTATCCCTATATTCATTGAAGCATTATTCACAGTAGCCAAGACTTGGAAGCACCCTAACTGCCCATCAATGGATGAATGGATAAAGGTGATGTGGCATATATATATACAATGGAATACTAAAAAACAAAACAAAACAAAAAAACCCCAAACTCATAGATACAGAGAAGAGATTGGTGGTTGCCAGAGGCAGGGGGTGGGGGAAATGGGTGAAGGTGGTCAAAAGGTGCAAACCTCCAGTTATAAGTTGAGTCCTGGGGACATCATGTGCAGCATGGTGACTAGTTAATAACACTCTGTTGTATATTGGGAAGTTGCTCAGAGAGTAGACCTGAAAAGTTCTCGTCACAAGAAAAAATTTGTAACTGTGTGGTGATGGATGTTAACTAGACTTACTGTGGTGATCGTTTTGTAATATATACAAATATCAAGTCGTTATGTTGTACACCTAGAACTAGTATAATGTCAGATGTCGATTATACTTCAATAAAACCCCATTAAACACGTAAAGCCTCGGAACTCTAGTACTCCACGACTGATAGGGCTGTCTGGGTTTCTGCGAACTGAACTGGGTGTCTACTCAGCGGTATCATAAGATGAGCTACTGTTAATTATTTTATTTTAAAAATATCAAAAAAGTGTACCAAAAAGTATAAAATAAGAAGTCCTTTCCTCACTCTCCCCCAAACCAATCTTACTTAACCAAGTTTTCTGCTGTTAACAGTTTCTTACATATACATAGATATTCTCTATGTATACGTAGGTATAGTAGGTACAGGCTCCACAGGCATCACGAGAGGCTGATGTTTGAAGTGCCATTGGAGGAGAGGAAGGGAGCCGTGTAGCTCTCTGGGGGCGTGGGGAAGAATGCTGGGCAGAGGGATGAGCAAGTGCAGAGTCCTGGAATGGGAGTGTGCCTGGTGTGTCTGAGAAGCGGCAGAGAGGCTGTGGGTGGAGGGAGGGGGAGAGGAGGGGCGGGGTGGAGAATGCACAGGGCTTTGTGGCTTATACTCTGAGTGAGATGAGCATGATGTGATCTGTCATGTGGGGAGAATCATTTGGAAGCTCTTGTGTAATAATCCAGGTAAGAGATGACAGTAGCGTGGACCTTGATGTAGTGGAGTGGAAAAGTGGTTGGATCCTGGACAGATTTAAAGCAGTAGCTAACTAATGTGATTCGCTGTTGGGCCCGTGCTCACTTCGGCAGCACATATACTAAAACTGTTGTTGGACTGGTTGTGCGTTGTGAGGGAATGAGAATATAGGGCAGCTTCCAGCTGTGGTGGCTAAACAGCTAGAAGGATGGGCTTTCAAATTCATGGTGGGGCCAGTATTCAGAACCCAGTCTGCCGGGCTCCTCCTCTGCATGGTTCCTCCTGGCACCACTCTGATGTCCGTGACACTGTGTTGTGGTAAAATTCTGTGCTCCAAGGCAGAGAACAGAATTTCGGAATATTGCTTTCAATTAAATTGGGGACTTTCTAGCCCAAATCAGTTATAGAGTTTGAGGGTGTGTTACATTGGTCATTTCTGGTGTTTAAAAGATGCTTGTTAGAAGCCCAGTGATCCATTCCTAGAACTCTGGACTTACCTGTTGGGAACGACTGCGTGAGACCTCTGTTCTGGAGTTGGGTTTCTGTTTCTGCAGTTGGGTTTCTGTTTCTGGAGTTGGGTCTCTGTTCTGCAGTTGGGTCTCTGTTCTGGAGTTGGGTCTCTGTTCTGGAGTTGGGTCTCTGTTCTGGAGTTGGGCCTCTGTTCTGGAGTTGGGTTTCTCTTCTGGAGTTGGGTCTCTGTTCTGGAGTTGGGTTTCTGTCTGTGGTGACCGCGCTCTCTGTGCCCTGAGTTCCGTAGTGCTTTCTTGTCCATTGATGACTTTTTGTGTCTTATAATGAAAACACAGTGAAGACAGATATGCTATCTATAATTTTATTCCTGGAGACATTTCAATTGAAAGTTAATTAAATGTCTCCACATCATATCTTCACCTCATAATTTTAAAGTATTCTTTCAGCAGAGTGAGACTGAGAGCTGTGAGAATCCTTGTGTCTAAAATAAATGTATGCAAATACCTTTTCAAAACGCCGCTGTTAGTGTGGACAGCGCCGCTTGAACCTGACTAGAACTTGGATGTCTGGGTTCGTTCTGCTAGTTACGGTACTGGAGGGTGAGCGTGCGGCGCGGGGCGTTTGGGGAAGGCCTTCGTGCAGGCTGGGGTCAGCGGGGCCGTGGGCCGCGGACCCTCCTCCAGCTGCCTCTGCTTCAGAGCCGTGGTTCTCGCATGCTGGAGACTGTCGGGAAGCCTCTGAGGGGCTGACAGAGCGCAGAGGCCTAGCTCCCTGGGGAGGGCCTGGACCTCTTGTGTGTCCATTAGTCTCCCACATGCTCCTGACACCACCGCAGTGTGAGAAGCAGTGCTTTGGAGCGTCAGCTGCTCTCGTGTTTCAGGTCAGCGATTCTAGTCGGGTGCTTTAGGTGGTATATCACTCCCCGCCTTCCGAGAGTGTGAGTATATTGTTGACAGGTGACTGCAATCGGCAGGGGCCCCCAAAACGTCACGCCTAGGAAGACCTCGTGCACCCTTCCCCTGAAGCTGAGCTGTGGAATTCTGCGATTGCAGTGATGAGCATGCAGCTGTGTGGATTTGCGGGTGACACGTTGGCCTGTGCCAAAGCACTCCTCTCATTTCCCCGCCAAGTGCACCTCCTGCTGCGGCAGCTCCCGAGTCCGCTTTTCTGCCAAGGGCCCTGTGAGAGGTGGGGGGCCTGTGTGGGCCAGCTCGGGGCGGAGTCCTCCCACATCAGAGGTGGCCGGGTGCTGATCATGGTCAGGGAGGGTGAGTTCCTGCCTTTTGGGTCCACTTCTTATTCCCACATGAGAGAGAAAGATACCCTTGTGCTTCCTAATAATCGTAACTGTTAATGAGTGCAAAGCACTGTTCCAAGTGCTTTATATGTAGTATAAATCCCACTGAGAATTTAGCATTATCCCCATTTTACAGAAAAGGGAATGGAGGTGCAGAGAACTTGCCCACGGCCAGCCCAGTAGTGGTGGGAACCAAGATTCAAGCCAGGCTGCCTGGCTCTGGAGTTTATCATTTTAACCATTATGCTCCGCAGGTTCCCAATCTAGCAGGATTTGTGCCCCTCCCTTCCTTTATGCTAGGAATCATAAATGGGGGCGATACAGAGACGGACACTCTGAGGGCAGCCCTGCAGAGAGTTGAGGAGTCCGGTGGAAGGCAAGACAAGTGGGAGCTCCTGGGAGCGCTCCCTCGCCTGAGGAACCAGGGTCAGGGGTAGGAGGGGGTGGTGGTGGGGTGTACAGGGTGGCATTCAGCGGGAAGGCTGAACCCGCTCCTCACAGCTAGCATCCATTCTGATGGGGCAGTGCCACATACCTGTCTGCAGTGTTTTGACTGTTGCTCCTGGGGGTAGGTTCCTTCCCCTGAGAGCCGTGACTGGCTTGGTGACAGGCCCCTGAATTATCATGGACCTTCCTCTAGGCCAGGAGAAGGAGAGGGCCAGTTGTTCCCTGGGGCTGTTCAGGGCTGTGGACGAGTAGCAAACTATAGGCCACAGGGAAGCCCCCGAGTTACAGAGAGGTGCAGTGAATAGGATGGGTGCCAGGATTTCTAAAACTCAAGTCATATAAGGGTTCCCTTTTAGGGAAAATTATTACAGCGTATTTCCAATGTTAAATGAAATTAGCCTCATTGTAGCATGACTTAAATATGTTCAACAAAGAGCTAATTACAAATTCCTCATTTTTTAGTTGTTGTACGACTATAAAACTGAAACGGTTTAGCAAAACCCAATAGAAACACAATTATGATAGCAATAATGTTCCGGTTAGCAATGCTGATTTAATGTGATGGACGTTGTTGTTTTGCTGAAACAGCCACAACTTACTGCATGTATGTGGCATCGACCGCACGGGTTCTTTGCACAGTGTGGCCTCCATGTGGTGTGTTGTAGGTGGTCCGTTGTCTGTTGTCTTGGCACATGTGTCTGGAGGAACCAGCCCGAGGCCCTTGTTTGCACGGGGCCCATGACGACCGTCGGCCTGCACTGGGTGAGTTAGGCCACCGCACGGCTCCCTGGTGCCCGTGGTCTCAGCACAAGCCCCAGGCCGGCGCCGTGTGCAGGTCTGGGTGTGAGGGCAGTGACGGCACAAGCAGTGGGGAGCGTGTTACTGCGTCTCTTTCTGACGGCCACTTGGCATTGCATGCCCCTGGGACGTCAGCTCTCACCAGAGCAGGGGCTTTGTTTTGCTCTCGGCCGCATTCTGGGGGCCGGGAACGGTGCCCAGAACAGCTCTGTCCAATAGAAATGTCATGCAACCCGTAAAGAGGAGCCGCATGTGTAATTTAATGTTTTCTACTAGCCACATTTCAAAAAAGGAGAAAGGAACAGGTGAAATTAACTTTACAAATATAATTTATCCCAATATGTTCAAAATATTATCATTTCAACATGTAATCAATATAAAAATTATTAATGAGAGATTTTTACATTTTTCTTTTTGTGCTAAGTCTTCAAAATCTGGTGAGTGTTTTACACTCACAGCGCGTCTCAGTTCAGACGGGCCGCCTTGCAGGTGTACAGTGTCACACGTAGCTAGTGGCTGCTGTGTGGGGCATGCCGGTGAAGAAGATGAGTGTGCTCAATAAGGATTGCTAAAAGAGAGCACTGTTGGGGGCCGGCCCCGTGGCTTAGTGGTTAAGTGTGCGCGCTCCGCTACTGGCAGCCTGGGCTCGGATCCCGGGCGTGCACCAACGCACCGCTTCTCCTGCCATGCTGAGGCCGCGTCCCACATACAGCAACTAGAAGGATGTGCAACTATGACATACAACTATCAACTGGGGCTTTGGGGGGAAAAAGGGAAAAAAAAGGAGGAGGATTGGCAATAGATGTTAGCTCAGGGCTGGTCTTCCTCAGAAAAAAGAGGAGGATTAGCATGGATGTTAGCTCAGGGCTGATCTTCCTCAGAAAAAAAAAAAGAGAGCACTGTTGGATAAATAAAAAGGAGAACTTTCGGCCCCTCCAGATGCTGTTTTCAGAATGCTGGTGCTCTCTTGTATTCCACTGGGAGGAGAGAGGAAGAGAAGGGCTGGAAGCCGCTCGCCCCTTGCCTGAGTGAGCGAGCTCCTCCTCCCTGGGCTCCCTGCGCCCAGCGTTGCTCCTGAGTAGTCATGCTCCCCACCACAGCCAGACAGCTTCTTCTCGAAATGCTTATCAAGTCACTCCCTTGCTAACAAACCTTTCTGTGTCTTTTCTTCAACATTACAGTGAAGTCCAGGTTCCTTACATGGATTACAAGGCCCTTGATGGTGGCCCCGGCCTTTCTCTTCAGTGTGACCTCCCACTGTCCCTGGTAAGCTCTGCCCCGGCCCACGGGGCTTGTCTCCATCCTTCCACATGCAGGCCGCCTGCACTTTTGTGTCTCTGCACGTGCCGCTTCCTATGACTGGACAGTCCTTCCTGCCCTTCCTCCCCTCCTCATTCCCTACATATCCATCAGGTACACGTTAAAATGTCAGTTCCTCCAGGAGGCCCTCCCTGAACCGCCTTCACTGTTTGGCTCTCTGATTCCTGCTGCTGCATTCCCTAATTGAATATTCCTCACTCTCATCTTTCATGCCAGAGCCTGCTTGTTAGGAGCTGTGCCCCCTACCCTTTGAGGCCTGGGTTAACTTAGGGAAGAAGAAGATCAATTTGGATCATAGAGGCCTAGGAGATTTTATTGTTGTCACAAAACATGGCCAAAAGTCTTGGGAGAAAAGGAATAGACATTTCCTACCTGATTTAAACATGTGCATTATGGGCAAGGCTTAAATAAATTGCAGAAATCCTATTCCTCATGGCAACGTTTGGCAATCCCTTCCCTCCCATCGCTGCAAGGACGAGGGGAGTATTCTAGTTGGGGTCAGCCAACCGCTGTGTCCTTCCCTCAATTGGGAGATGTTGGTTATTGGAAAACTTGTGACTTGTCTGTCCTTAAGTATTGAGGGTTTCTCCCAGGTCCTTCCCCTCTTCAATTAAAATGGCTCACACAGGAATTATATTTAGTGTACATATCAACTAGAATAGTGGTTCTGAACCAGAGGAATGTCTCAGAATCATGGGGGAGTTTTCCTCGAGGACAGCTGTCCAGTATCCATTCTCCCCCGATTCCCTCCGGACTCCTGCATCACAGTCTCTTGGGATGGGCCCAGGACTGCCTATCATGAACAGGGTCTCAGCCAACTCGGATATTTCTTCTCGGGTTAAGCATCACTGAGCTAGGTAAGAGAAAGCCAGAATACTCCCAAACCAACGCCATGGCAGGTTCTGACCGGTGGCTTCTGTCATGAGGCCCTGTAGTGACTAAGGGCAGAGACATTTTCTACTCCAGGAGCACAGTCTGGAAGAACTATTGGCCGGGGCGGAAATGGGCAGCCAGATGAAAGGCAAGAGAATTCTGAACCTGACCTATCAGGCTTTATTTGTTCCTTGTGCAGCTCATAGTCTTCACGCACAGCTGCCAATTTGATTTCACAGTGCAAATAAAAGTCTGGTGTTTTATGAGACTTTGCAGTTATTGTTCACCATATGTATTAAGAGATTGACTAGTTTATTGAAAATTGTTCTCAAACTGCATTAAAATGCCTGTTGATAAGCAAGTTAACGTAGTCAAATCTGATATCCGTCTTCTACTGGCCGTCGGGCTTTAGAGCTGAGGTTAAAAAGTGGTGCCTGTATATTTGGGGGCAGGGGTTGGGGGAGACACATAGTGTTGGCCATCACAGTATTTCATATTCATTCAACAGGTATTATTGAGGCCCTGTGATGTACAAGGTCCTGTTTCAGAAGGGAAAAAAATAAAAATGATCCAAACTCCTCCCTATGGAGTTTACATTTTAGTGGAAGAAAGAAAAATAGCAAAATAAATAATTAACTATATGGTGCTATGTATGAGATGATTGCTATGGAGAAAAATAAAAGTTTGAAAGGAAGATAGGCATGATTGTGTATGAAGTGGTGATGGGCAGGGGTGGTGGTGGTGGCATTTGAGCACAGACCTGAAGGAGAAAAGGGGATGAACCATGCAGGTATCGAGAAGTAAAGTGCGCCATATGGAACAGTAAGTGCAAAGGCCCTGAGGCAGGCAGGAACATATTTGGAGTATCTGCAGAATCACCAACCAGTGAGGCTGGAATGGAGAGAAGAGGGAGAGCGTGGTAGGAGATGAGGTCACAAGGGGCCTGGGAGAGCCTGGGAGGCTACAGTGAGCAGTTTTGCTTCTGTTCTGAATGAGACGAGAAGCCACTGCTGACTTTTGAGCTGAAGTGTAACAGACATGACTTAATTTCAAAAGGGTCACCCTGGTGGATGAAAACTGCCCTCTCCAGGAACAAAGGTGCAGCAGGAAGACCCTTTAAGAAGGGGTGGTGCTATGCCAGGTGGTGGCAGAAGTGAGTTGGACCAGGGCGGCAGAAAGCAGAGGCGGTGAGAAGGGGTCGAGTCTCCATAAATCTTAGAGGTAGAGCGGGCAGGATTTGCTGAGTGCTTGGTGTCTGAGAGACGGAGCAGAGTCAGTACGAGGCGGGTTTCTGACCTGAGCAGCTGGAGAGCTGGTGCGGCAGTTCCCTGGGCTGGGGACTGCAGGGCAGCAGCTGGGCGTGCGCGGATCTCAGCAGTCTGGTTCGGGTCAGTTGACAGCAGCCTTAGTCACGGCGCGCTTCGTCCGGCATCGAAATGGCTGCGGCACAGAGCTGCTGGCTCTGAAGTCGTCCTGCTTCCTGTCGCCTCACTAGCTCAGGTCAACGCCAGCCTTCAGTGGTCACCTTCTTGTGGGAAAAAAATTAAGATTCTCCAAAATTTTGTTTCCTGATCGACTCTTATTCCTTGAAAAGAAAACTCTTTTTTGTAATGTTTTCTCTAAACTTTGTGTGATTGATTTCTTAATCCCTAATTGGGTTCTTTTCTTTGTGTTTAAGTAATTCATCTTCCTTTTCAAAGTTCCTGCTTCCAAGGAACTAGAGTAGTTTCTCTCTTAAGCCATCACTGTTTAAAGAGAGGTCCTGCCCGGCTTCCCAAGTTGCAAGAAACCGACTCCCTCATGTTCCCCTAGTGGGGATAACGTCATTGTAAGGATTCTATAGGATCACCTCTGGGGACAGGGATTAGGATGGGATTTTTTTTTTTTTTTTTACTTTATTCACTTCTATATTTTTGGCATATTTATATATATATCTCTACATCATGGAAAGAATGACCATAAGACTACAGTTGAATAAATACATAAAATCTAAACAAATCTATGGGTTCATAACGACACTAAAAATAAAATAAAACTCATTGGTTACCATTGAAGGTTGCTAGGGCACCAACTCATTATTCTGAAAACAATAAAATGATAAAGAATCCCCAGCATTTATTTTGCCTTCCTTGTGTGCACTGTATTTGAAGTTAACCAGATGTTAATGAGGGAAAATTCCTTATAGAAGAATTTCAGCTAAAATGCAGAACGAATGATCAGGTCATAAATAAATGGACTGGACCATGGTTGTCGGTGGCTGGTGAAAGCATTGAGTGGAAGGCAGATGGAGAACTTCGTGGTGGGCGCATCAGGCTGACACACCTGAACCCATTCAGCAGTCAATCTCGACGTTACCGGGGTCGGACGCCAGGTGATAGGTGTGGAGGCGTTCAGAGTATTCTGTTTCTGTGGTGTTTGAAACTTTTCATAATAAGTTTTTAAGAGATAAAAATATGTTTATACATATACAAAATTTAAAAATTTTTAACTACAAATAGGATTATACTCTATAAACTGCTCTGCATTTTACTTTTATCCATTGAATTGATTTTTGTGGATTCAATATAGCTCAACTTACTGGCCTCTGGACTTTCTGAGGGTGGCTTTGCTGAGGGTTTTTATTTATCAAGAGTGGTAGTGAGTATAGGAGATCAAACTGACAGCACAATTCTTCCCAGACAGGCTTGCCAAGTACATGCTGGCAAGGACCTCTGGAATCCTAAGACGTAAAAAGAACCGTTAGGTGAGCAGTGTCAGGGAAACCAAGTATTTGAAGCTGTTTTTCCAGGCAGAGAAGGGATTCACAGGCTGTTCTTGATGCCATTTGGTGCCTGTAACCTTGGGAGCAGCTGGGGAGCGGAGGGAGGGGCTGCTTCCTGACCGGGGGTCTGCAGCCCCTCCTCAGTATCCCAGTTGTGCTTAAACCCTTTTCTCTGGGTTCCACCTCCAACCTCGGCAGCTCTTCCCAGAGAGTTTGAACCTTGAGATCTGGAGTCAGACATCCCAGAGGGTATAAACGTGGCCAAACACAAGGGCTGAGGGCAGGAGACGGAAACGGAAAGAGGAGCTGTCGGGAGGCGTTCGGACAGGGAAACGGAGAGCAGCCTGGTATGTGTGGAGAGAGCCTGACCTTGAAGTCAGGCCTGGGTGTGAATGGGGGTTCTCCATCAGCTGTGTATCCGTCAGCACACCACTCACTCCATGCTTCCGTTCACTTGTCCATACAGCGCTGACCAAGGCGCTGCTTCCCTGGCTGGGACAGGGCTCCGTGACGCTGTGTGACAGAGCCCGGACAGTGCCGGCGCTGGGCAGATGCCGTGCCAGTGCCCAGGCTCCGTTTCTCTCTTCTCCTAAGGGCAGGGCCTTCTGATACAGAGCTGCATCAGAAGCCGTGCTCCAGAGACGAGCCTGAGAGATGAAGGTCAAGGATCGTGGTTCGGTCCCTGAGAGACGGGGCTGTGTGGGCTGAAAGCTGGTTTCCGAAGGAGACTGGATCCAGGGCGAGCCTTCTCGGAGCTGAGGACGCCGCTTCAGGGAAGCTCAGCATCTGCCACCTTCTGCTGCACTGCTGCCTCGGCTGTGTCCGTCTGTCTTAGCCAGGAAGCTCCAGGGAGACAGGGCGCCACTGTCTATTAACAGCCATGGTACCCTACAGTGCCTCACACGCCACAGGGGCTTAGTAACTGCACGTGAATGAACTACTGTTAATGGAAGAAATTCCAGCAAATACAAATCAGAAAAAAGATCATCCCTACCTAATCACCCATTACTAACGTTGTGGATTTTTAGCCTTTGAGTACGTTAAACTATAATGTATAGTTATAATTTACAAAACAGAGGTCATGCTATTTTATAATCTGCCTTGTGAAAATATATTGTGAACATTTTCCCAAATTGTATATGCTTTCCTATAAAATTATTTTAATGGCTGCATAGTATTTTTTTATATACATACCACAATTTTGATAATGAACTAATTCCTTGTCTTTAGACGTTTAGGTAGTTTGTGCAGTATTTTGCTGATATAAACAGCATTGTGATGAACATCCTTGTAGCTAAATCCTTGGCCAAATGACTGATTTAGCTTTTCCATTTGAATACCAATTTTCTTTTACTAATTTTTTTAAGATAATTGTAGATGCACATGTAGTTGTAGGAAATAATACAGAGAGATCCCTCGTACCCTTCACTCAGTATCCCCCAATGGTAAGATAACATATTGCTTGCCTGTAGAACAGTATCATAATCAGGAAATTGACACTGATACAACCCTTCAATACCTATTTTAAGTTTTTTAGTTTGCCTTGGCCAGACAGATGTTGTAGAAATGCTGTTGGAAACTCTAGTTTTGCATTTTCAGGCATGTTTGTTTCTTCTTCTGTCAGCCACCCTCCTCTGCTTTCCACTTGGTTGCCTGAGGCCTGTCCACCAGTTAGCCTGCCCTGATGGCAGGATTCCAGCGGCCTTTGCACAGGTGTGTGAGTTCTGGATTCTCAGAATTCCAAGCACTAGGGTTCTCCAGAGCCCCTGTGAAGTAGTTTCTTCTGCTGCTGTGAAACCATAGCCATCTGTTGTTTTCTACTCTTTAATACCAATGCAGATAACGCCCAAGGTGTTAGAGCCGGCAGGCATAATAATACAGTCTGTTGCTGATCAGATTCACTAATTAAAGCTGTGAGCCAGGCTGTAAGGTTACATTTTCTTTGTTTTTATTTCAGATTCTGTGTAGTCACGTTTTATGTACACATGAAAGTATGTCTATGAAATATTAATAAAATTTCACCTCATGCACAAATGAAATAATGCAAATATTTCAAAGAAAAGTATCAAGAATTGTGTAATTTCAAAGTTAAAGTGGCAGCTTGAGTGACGTGGTAGTCGTGTTTACCTTTTGCTTCATGGGTACCCCAGTGCAGCCTTAAATGGACAAACCCACCATGGTTTGTTAGAACAGGAACTTCTGCAAGTGATGTTGATCACTGTTGTGTCTTTATCCGACTATTCTAACAAAGTATAATTTAGTATAGTCTCTTTTTGTAATCATAAAAGAATGTCATACATGTGTTCGTTAATGAGTGGTACTGGTGCTGGTGGTAGTTCTAAAAATATGCCTGAAAACCGATAACTGAAAATGAAGGTAGATGTGATAAAACACTATGGAGACTACGATACACTGTGCTGTTAATTTCAGAGAGAGCACTTTATGAAATAGTATAGACAATGCCTAGGAAATAAAAGACTGCATTAAAGCAAAATATGCTACAGTGGTTCTAGATTTTTGTGCCAGCATCTTCATACTTTATTTATTCCAGTGGGAAAATTAGTCGTGAATTATGCAAGTTTTGATTTACGTGAGGTCTTGAGTAATTTACCCCTTACATAAAATGCATCCCCTGTACTGGATTTACTTTGTACTTTGCCCATGATTCAAGTGGTATGTACATTTAAGATGGGAGTTTGAAACTTCTTAGTCTTAGTGGAATTGAATTTCTTTTTTTTTTTTCCTACAATTTATTAGTGAGATTTTTAGGTCAGTTGCTTGAAGTTCAAGAATACATTTCTCAAAGAGACAGTTGTTACATAGGAACTTGCATTTGTTGATTACTTACTGTATATGTATCAGTGCTTACATTTTAGTTCTATTTTATTTTGGTCCTTATAGTACCTCTGGTGTGTGTCATCACCCTGAATTTGTAGAAGAGGCTTCCCAGAATCAGAGAGGTGAAGTCCAAGGCCCTACCCCAAAGATGGGAGAGCCTGATTCAGATCTGTCTATGGCAATTCCAAGACCTGTGTTTTGTCTGGCAGCCAGTGGCCTCCTGGGAAGTCAGTAGATGGGACTGGGTTCACTACCTCTACAACTATAGGCAAAATTTTGTTGGCCTGTGTATTCATTTTTCTGGCCAGAAAGCCCATGGCTTTCATCAAACATCCAAGGGGCTTGTTGATCCCTTCTAGTGTTATACACCCCAGAACCACACCACAATCCCTCTTAATGACCCACAGAGCTTACTTAACCCTGACCACACATCAGCCATTGCAGTCAGCTGTATTAGATGTTAATTAAGCATTTACGTCTCTGGGAAAACATTTCACAGCATGCAGCAACTCTGGAAATAAGATTTCTCTCTGGCCAACACTTCTTGACAAGTTGGAGGATAGGATAAAATCTGTTGGCTGCAGGATGCAATTCATGATAACCCTCATAAATACTTTTGCTCCCTGGGTCTCTACAGGGTCCCAGACCTATCCTCAACATTGTGCTGGGCATCCATTCAAATGTACAGGGCTACTCAAACAAAACCCCAATGATTTCCTATTGCTCTTCATTTGTTTATCTCTTGTGGCATTTTTTTACACACCATGTTGCCTTGAAATGATTGTGCTTGTGCCTCATCACAATTAGAAGGCTTCTGAAAGCAGGAGCCATGTTTTATCATGGGGTTCCCCAAATGCCCAGGATCCTGCGTGACAAGGACAAAAAAACACAAGTATCAGATCGACAGCAGTCTTTCTCTCCAGGTCCTGCTTTCTGTGGCGTCCTCTTTGCCTGGGGCTGTGGCTCCTGCCCTTTGTCATGTGGATGTGGCAGTGGGTGGGAGGTACAGCATAGCAGTGGTGGGGTAGCAGGTCTACTTCATCTCCCTGTGGAAAAAGAGAAATGACTGAGGGGGTTGGAAGAAAGGGAGAGGGCGAGGAAATGAGGCAGTGAGTCAGTGCGGGCTGGAGATTTGAAAGGAGAGGGAGGAGACGGGGGCTGCTCTGACAAAGGGGCTCTGGAGAGATATGGCAAAGAGGGTCGTGGAAGATTATTCTAAGAGTCTTGTGTGCCCTCCTCACCTCCCACCCCCCTGCCTCTGTCCACTTTTTGGAATCCCACTGATCTTCAAGACTTTTGGGATGAGGCTTCCTGTTACATTTAAATGTGTTCTTAGGCTCATCCTGATGGGGGACATGCAGATTTAAGTTAATTACACCTATCTTTTAAGAGCAGAGTAAATATTGAACAATTGAGCAAATTGATTGGGTTGGGTTTTAGTAAATATGTTTGTATTTCTTTCAAATTTAAAAAACTTAATTATAGAGGCCGGCCCCACGGGCAAGTAGTTCAAGTTCTGCGTGCTCCACTTTGGCAGCCCAGGGTCGTGGGTTCGGATCCCAGGCGCGGACCTACTCCACTCACCAGCCATGCTATGGAGGCATCCCACATACAAGATAGAGGAGGATTGGCACAGATGTTAGCTCAAGGCAAATCCTCTTCAAGCAAAAAGAAAAAAGAGGAAGATGAGCAACGGATGTTAGCTCAGGGTGAATCTTCCTCACCAAAAAACCCAAAAATATAGAGCATGGTAATTTCATAAAATTTAAGCAATGATGAAGTATATAAAATAAAAGGTAAAGCTTCCCCTTCCCTTCATCTCATCCTCTCCTTTTTCTGTCCCAGGTAACCTCCACTAATAATTTGGATTTACTCATCAAATTCTTTGTTCAGTATTTGTCTTTTTTTTTTTCTGGTGAGAAAGATTCACCCTTAGCTAACATCCATTGCCAATCTTCGTCTTTTTTTGCTTGAGGAAGACCAGCCCTGAGCTAACATCTGCGCCAGTCTCCCTCTATTTCTTATGTGGGATGCCTCCACAGCATGGCTGGTGAGTAGAGTAGGTCCATGACCGGGATCCGAACCTGTGAACCCAGGCTGCCGAAGCAGAGTGCACAGAATTGAACCACTCGGCACAAGGCCGGCTCCCACTATTTGTCTTTCTATCGACAAAGCCCCACAGAATTTAGAGAAGAAAAAATTTCTTCTTGAGGAATATGAGGTCTGAATAGTGGCAGCCATAGAATTTCTTCACCCAGTTTGACCAGAAAATGTAATTGCTGCCTGTGTCACACTCGAGAGACCACTTGCATCTCCCTTGCAGGAAGCCATGTGCGTGAGTAGGTTCAAAGTTTGGAGCATGTGAAGTCAGAGCATCACATAAGAAAATCCCTTAAGTCTTGGTTGCCCTCTCCTGACCACACAGAAATTGCCTTTTCCCAGTGCCATGCATTTGGTTAAGCTACAGCTGCTCTTGTGGCTGTTTTTTCTTTCTTCCCTTTTTCGTTTGACACTGTCCTCTCAGTCGAACGTCTTAGTGAATGCTTTTCTTTGCTAAGCTCCCCAAGGCCGTGTCAAATAGAGTACCAGGAACATCTGAAATAAAAACAGCATCCGTCACGGTGTTGACGCTGGCTGTAAATCAGCGTGCGTTGGCGAGGTATACAGACCATGCTGACACTCGTCAGGGGCTGCCCGCACACTGGGGCGCAGCCTTCCTTCCCGAGAGGCACCTTTGTAGATTCCTAGTGCTGTCCCTGAGGCCTTTATGGAAGCACATGTTTGCCTTGTCTG
The DNA here is from genome assembly GCF_057802395.1 of Ceratotherium simum simum. Classification (NCBI taxonomy): domain Eukaryota; kingdom Metazoa; phylum Chordata; class Mammalia; order Perissodactyla; family Rhinocerotidae; genus Ceratotherium; species Ceratotherium simum. The sequence continues at coordinate 62,069,345 of NC_141914.1, forward strand.
GGCTCTTGTTTTGTTTCAGCTCACTGCGTACATCCTGGTGGGGTCTTACTCTGTTCTTGCCTTAGGTCCTGCGGACCTGCTGTGTCCTCCCTGGAATGTTCTTGTCCTGCTCTCCCTGTCCCCTACTCTCATGCCCTTTTTGCTGGGCCCAGCTTAATGTAATTTCCTCCAGTCCCCTGGATCAGGTTAGGTGCCTTTCCTGTCCCCCCTTTCTCCCCCCATGGTATTTTGAGCTTCACCCAACACTTTTCACACTTACAATTTCTTGGTTAATGTCTCTTTTCCTTGCTAGGTGGCAACTTTCATGAGAATAGGAACTGTACCTATCTCTATAATAGCTGTATCCCCAGAATCTTGCCCAGAACTTGGCACAGAGGAGATGCTCAATAAATAAGTTGTCAAATAATGGAATGAAACGAGCACAGGGTTTTCCAAACTTGCTTAATCAGAATCACCTGGAGAAGCTTTGTTGAAATACAGATTCTTGGGCTCCTCCACCCTGGAGATTCTGATAGCAAGTCAGGGGTAGGATCTAGAAATGTGTATTTTTAACAAGAGCCCTTTGTGATCCTGGTGGTCAAGCTAACTTGGAAGACTGCTGGGAGGGGACCCTTAAGGAGGAGCAGAGAGAGTAGAAGGAGCATTGGCCTGGATGTCTGCATATCTGGCAATAACTAACTGTGTGTGCTCTGGGCCATGGGACATCAACTTTCTCAGCCTTCATCTGTAAACTCAGAGATGTGGATTGAATAACATTTGAAGTTCTTTCCAGCTCTGACGATCCCCATTTCTAAAACCTCTGATAGATCCTCCACAAATGTATATATCTATATGTCTTCTCCTGTCTCCACCCTCCTTTCCTCTGGGCCCAAGTAATGGATATGTGAGTGTGAGGTGTGACTTGGAGAAAAGCAGGCAGATACATTATTCACTAAGCATCTTACATTATTCACTAAGCTGTAGTAGAATCATTGGCCTGGGAGGAAGGAGTATGATAATGCCTTACATTGGTCTATTATGGACCAACTTTAAGTTGACTCCCATGATCCCTGCTTCTTGGTGGTTCATTGCCATTGCATAATCTCCTCTTCTTGAGCGTGGGTAGGCTCTGTAACTTACTTCTAACCAATAGAATATGCAAAGATAGTGGGATGTCCTGTGATTATGTTACATTAAAATCCAGTCATGTGCTGCATAACGATGTTTTGGTCGATGATGGACCACATATACGATGGTGGTTCCATAAGATTAGTACCATATAGTCTAGGTGTGGAGTAGGCTATACCATCTAGGTTTGTGTAAGCACACTCTATGATGTTCGCACAATGATGAAATCACCTAACGATGCATTTTGTAGAAGGTATCCCTGTCATTAAGTGACACATGACTGTACTTAAAAGGGCTTTTAGAAGACTTGTAGTAAGATTATATCTTGCTAGCAATACTCACTATAGAGTCTTTCTCTTCCTGTTGCTAGCTTTGAAGAAGCAAGCTACAGCAAATCCTACAGCTACAAGGAAATTAATTCTGTGAACAAACTGAGGGAATGTGGAAGTAGACCCTTCCCCAGTCAAGCCTCTGATGAGAACCCAGCCTTGTCTGACACATTGATTATAGCCTTGTAAGACTCTAAGCAGAGAACCCATCTAAGCCGTGTCTGGATTTCTGCTCCACAGAAACTGAGATAATAAATTGTGTGTTGTTTTAAGCACTAAGTTTATAGTAATTTGTTATGCAGCATAGTAAATTAACATAGTCAGCAATTGATGCAACGATGCTGCATAACAAACCACCCCAAATTCAATGAAAATTTATAATTATAGGCATTTATTATCATGCTCATGAGTCTGCAGGTGTACTGTGGCATGGCTAGTATAGGCTGGGCTCAACTGCTCGCTGTAGGTTATGTTGAGGTCTGCTCCACATATGGGTCCAAGGGCACAGGCCGAAGGGCAGCAGGTCCTTCTCATGGTGACTCACTGGTGCTCCAGAGCCGAGCCAAAGTGTACAAATACATCTAAGGCCTATACTGTGTCACATCCACTAACATTTCATTGGCCAAAGCCAGTCACGTGGCTAAGTCCAACATCAAAGGGAAATGAATATTTTCTGATCATAATCGAAAGTATCAAAATGTGTCTGGCCTCTTAGTTTTGTTTAAAGTGTCCTCATGTATACCAGCTCATTCTGTTCTCCCTGAAATCTTACGAAGGAGGCAGAACACCAGTTTTTCTTTTGCATTTTCAGATGAGGAACAATGGGCTTAGACTGGTTAAATGAGATTCTCACTATCGGATGGCTGGTTTCTGGCGGAGTTGGGACTATAAGGAAGGTCTTTCCACTCTTGGTCTGGTGCTCTTCCCACAGCACTAGGATTTCCAAGATGTGGTTGGTTTATGTTAATAGTGCATAACAACCCTCTATTTTAAATGTTTTAAAGGCCATGTAAGTATTTTAAGCCGTTTTGAACTGCTTCACTTCCCTGAATGACCAGCTCCCTCATCCTGGGCCTCTGTGCTGGCCATTTCCTCTGTCTGTAATGGCTTTCCTTGACTCCTCCCAACCCACAATGTCCTAGACCTAACACCCTGCTTAGTGTTCAGTCTTCTGATCTCAGCCTAAACTTTCGCTCCTGCAAGAAGCCTTCCTTGACTCAGGCTCTTTCCTCTTCCCCCATCATGCCCTGCATTTCTCTCTCTGGCAGCAGTTAAACCACTGCGTTACAGTGACCTGTCTCCCCCGGACTGTGAGCTCCCTGAGGGCAGGAGCCAAGCTATGCCTTCCTTCCACTGCCATGCAGCACAGCATCTAGGACATGGTAGACATGTAGTAGAAAGTGTTTGTTTACTCGTGGACTAATTAATGCTTTCTGCTCATGGCTTCAGAAGCCACAAATGCTACTGTTGATCTGTTAGTGACACCCTGCTCTAATGCTTTTATGCCATTGTTTTATTTGCTTTGCATAACCCATAATTTGGCTTTGTTCCCACAATAATTAAATAAAACCTGGATAATTCTTAAGAGCTAATGGGGTCAACTAGCAATTCTTAAATAACTTGTGAAGTCTCTTAGACAAAAAATAATAGAATGTTTAGTGCTGGCTGTGGTATGACAGTTCAGCTAACCAAATCCCTTTTTTTTTTGGTGAGAACCAGAGCTTTAGGTCAGATCATGAAAGTCCTGAAAGGTCATATTCAGAAATTTAGACTCTAATCTGAGGGCAATGGGGAGTCACTATGGTTTTAAGAGGAGATTGACATGATCACATGAGTATTCTAGATAGTTCTAAATGGATAAGCAAGGGTGAATGAGGGATATCTATGAGAAACTGTTGTCCTGCTAAGAAATCTTGGTGGCTTAGATCAGAGTAATGGTGGTGGGAAAGGAGAGGAGGCGACAGATTCTAGAGATAATGAAACCCACCAGAGCCTGGTGACTGTTGGATCTGGATGTAAGCCCCCTGATGGCCTGAGGCATTTTGGGTTCTATGTAAAAATAAGAAGCACAGTCCAGAAATCTGTGGCCTAAGGAGAACAACTCTCATGTGTAATGCAAACAGAATGGCCTTTGGAGGCAGAGGCAAGTTACTTAACCTCCCTGAATTTCAGAATGCACAATGAGGAAATTTAAACTTCCCTCAAAATTGAAAGAGATAGATATATCAGTGTGAGCAGTGGGTGGTAACCGCCATCAAATATTCAGAAATGTCAGCTCCCCGCCCCTCCCCCCAGTTGTTTGCGTCTATTGAAGGTCTGCTCATCCTCCACGAGTCAGCTGAAATTGCGGCCTCTTCCCTGCCCACTCCCACCTGAAGTGGTTCCTTCCTCAGTGCCTTGGAGTCATATTATCGTACCTGGTCCAGGTAGCTGCCTTTTTTGTTTTGTCTTCATGAGCGGTGGAGTTGATCGTACTCCTCCCACCCAGTGTGATTGGTCTAAGTGAGACCACTCACATGCTTTCTTCCTTTTCGTTCCTCTGACTTGAAGTGCCCTGTCCCCACCCCTCCAGCAGCCATTCCAGTGTTTTGCAGCATATGTCCTTTTGTTCATATGTATTCTTGCAAAATGCCTATCATTGTTCTGTGGACGTACATTTTTAATTTGTATAAGTGTTATTGTGTTCTTTGTCTCATTCTGTTTCTTTCCTTTTTCTCAGGACTGAATTTTAAAGCTCCATTCGTGTTGCCATGGTGGACATCTAAGTTGCGTACTTTTCCATGCTGGGCACGCTTCACATTTTACTATGCATTTTTCTGATGACAGACATCGGGGTGGCTCCAACTCCCTTTTCTCCAAATGATGCTGCAGTGAACATCCTAAAGCATGTCCGCTTATGTCAGTGGTTCTTAACTGGGGATGATTTTGCACCACCAGCAACATTTGGCAATGTGTGGAGACATGTTTGGTTGTCACAACTGGGGGAAAGTGCTAGTGGCATCTAGTGGGTAGAGGCCTGGGGTGCCGCTAGACATCCTGCAATGCACAGGATGGCCCCACAACAAAGGATTATTCGGTCCCAAATGTCAATAGTTCTGAGGTTGAGAAACTCTGCCTTCCAGACACATGGGAGGATTTCTTGGGACAGATTCCCAGGATCAAGCTTGCTGGGCTGCAGTGTGTGTGTGTTCTTGGTGTGAGCAAGTCCTGGCGGACTGCTGTCCAGCGCGGCCGCAGCAGTCTGTGTTCCCACTGCAGTCCATGAGCATTCACACCCATGCCCCTGCCAGTGCTTGGAGGACCCAGCTTTTAAAGTTTTGCCATCTAATATGTATAAAACAAGATTCATTGTTGTTTTACTTTACGTTGCTCTGATTATTGAAGAGTTAGCCACCTTTTCATTGTGGTGTAGTAACTTCTTGGGAGTCCAAAATCACATGCAGTTGAAAAGCTTGGAGCCTGCTGTTTTGCCTTTTATAAAATTTTTACCAATTACCTGGTCTCTCTGAGCGTCAGTTTTCTTATCTGTGAAATCTGCAATAAAAATAGTAACCTCCTCTTAGAGTTATTGTTATCTCATTAGTATCTTATGATCATCATAAATGAGATAATAAAAATAAAGCTTTGCCTGGCACCTTGTAGGCACTAAACAAAAGTGCTATGGTTATAAGGATAATAGACTATGATACCTTTCTTACTAAATCATATACCTCCCAGTACTTGGTGCATCAAAGTGCTTAATACAGGGTGTTGAGTAGAGAGCCGAAGGCTGAGGAGAAGGGAGGGCGGAGGAGGAGCGGGTGCTCTTGTGACCTGGCCTGCCTGCGAGCTGGTGGTTTACTGCCTCCAGGGTTGCTGTAAACCTCAGGGCAGCCACATTCAAGGCTGCCAGAGACAGCTCCATTCTTCTCATTTTCTGATGATAAGCAGTCACAAAGACCAAAGAGTTTGCATCTTAAGGGCACTTTCTATTTATTAAATGCCTACCAAGCTCTACGCATTTCACATACAAATCTGTCATGCAGTCCTCGTGACTGCCCTGTAAGGTAGAAGTTTTTGTCCCCACTTCACTGGGAACTTATGCAACCTGCCTGAGCTGCCTCGCTTCATAAGTAGTGAAGGATGTGAACTCGAGACTCTGACTCCGCACTGCCATGTTGCCTCCGGCCCTGAACTCAGGGAATGTGCACGTACAATGTGCAGGGGAGTACACCACAGAGAACACGGCTGGGGCCAGGCCCAGGTTCTTTCGTTTATTGCACATTCGTCAGATGTGTCTCACTGTGTGCAGGGGAGGAGCTCCTGGGGAACTTGGACCCTGAAGCTCAGGTGTGAGCATCTGTGAGTGTTGTCACATGAACTCCTCTAGTGGCTCCAGGCAAACAAAACACAAAACAACAACGTGGTGTGTATTGGAGGCAGTGTTCTAATTCTGCTGTGGTTTGTGCAGCTCTGTAAATGGTCTCTGAGCGTGGTCTTGACTCATCTCAGATTCAGTCCCAATGCCATGAGCAGTTTAGAAATGGAGATGAATACTCTCCGTGCTTTGTATTCCTGACCTTCCAGCTCGCTTGACAACGGGATTTACAAAACACCTTCATAATTCTGTGGTATGATGGAAATACTGTTTGCTTGATCTCCATAAAAATTAACTTCAAGAAAGGTTAATTCTGGGCTATAAAAGGACTAAATCTTTTCCTTAACAAGCTTATTTCCTGCAACAAATATAAGGAGCTAATTAATAAACATGAGCTCCATTTAGCCGCTCTTCCTGAAGTGGGCAGTCCAAGTTTTACTTTGAGGGTTACAGGCACACAAGGGGAGCTTCACGATAAGCGCTCAGTGGACTCACCTTCCTTTGTGCCTGGTTCCTTGTAGCTGCTCCTCTTATTTAAAGGCCAGAAGCTCAGATCTGACACCTGGACAGCTGAAACTTGGCAACGATACCAAAAGGAAAAAGGGTACTTAATTGCTTTCTTGCATATATCAGTTCCACAAGGAAGACAGGCCCCAGATAACGACATCGACCCTGAAAATGGTGTCTTTGTGCTTCTCTTTGATAGTTATAAGATGCGCTGACTTGTTTCACTGTAAATTCCTTCTTCTAATAAAGAGACGTTTTGACAGACTAAAATGGGAGAGGTTATTTTTGTATAATGAAAAACACGAGTTGATATAAAAATACAGTTTAGGTGACATAACTTCATCTGCTTCAGCATTCAGCATTTGTAAGGCAGGTTCTTCCTTAGAATGGATTCAGCATTTTTGAATCTCTTGTGACATGACCCAGGATGAACCATAAATTTGGTTTTAGCACAGGATTTTTTTGAAAGACCCAAGTAGCAGGATGGCTCAAGATATAATAATGAGGTGATAATGGAAACTTTCCCCACTTAAGAGCTACCAAGGACAGTAGGACTTAAAAGTTGGAGCTTTGGATGAACATTTTAGGGCCTCTCAGGCTCTTAGTGGGTGGACTTTGTTTCAGAATGGTTGGGCCTCCTGGGGTCCCAAAGCCAGAGATGTCAGATCTGCCACTTTGACAGCCATTCTGCAAAGGGCAAGGCCACCCTAGGGTGTGCAGAGCCCTGGGCAAATATATCTTGCAGGGCCCCTGACTATATAAACAAGTCTATTTAAAGTGTCTTAGAAAGTTCATGGGCCCGTGGAGGTAAGTGACTTATCAGTGAAGATTTGAGATGATGGGGAGAGAGGCAGTACTGACGTAGGTATTGGTGTCTTGTCCAGTCAGTGCCAGTGAAGACCCTGCTGGTGCCCAGGTGCCATCTCGTCCTGTTCACATCAAGAAACCATCCCTTCGTGTTCTTGATTGTTAAATGTGCACTTCCTGGCTAATTTCATATCTCCCGCAATGAGGAGAAGGTAGCAGTGCTGTTATTGCTCACACTGCCATGGCTCTTTGTGGTCTGTCTGAAGTCGCCATCAGAAGAGGATGAGAGAGGGTGCTGTGGGCAGAGTGAGAGGAGGCAGCCACGTGAGCAAGGACTGTCCATTCCACATCTGGCACAGCTTTGCGTGAAGTTGCCGTGTCATCAGGGTCAAGTGAGGACAGGGATTGGAAGTGCCTGTTGGCCTTGCGGTGTAATTGTCTTGAAAGCCCCTGGAGATGGACACTGCCACACTCAGGACTGCCTGGCAGCTGGTGCAGGGCCTGTGGGGTGGGGCAGGGGGAGTGGGGTGGCCACCTTTCTAATTGGCAGCAGGGGGTGCATGGGATAGAAGACCCCTGCCACCACCCCACCATCCTTGGGTGCTGTAGCCTGGAGGTGGCTCCCTGGTCAGAGACAGATGGGCAAGAACTGCAGCAGGGGCCCACACATTGGGCTCAGGCTCACAGGACTGCTATGACCCATTATAAGTGATGTGTCCAATATAAGTAAGAGTCACCCCAAATCAGGATGTCAGCATTTTTCACGGGCCAGTCTTGTGTTATCCCATGAAACACTCCACTGGCCAGATCACTGTCTTGGAATTGGAGCTTCTCTAAGACATCCAGAATGCATCTGGGGAACTCTTGTGCAGGGACTGGCGATAAATTGTCTGAGAGTGCCCCGGGAGGAGAAATGGGAACTGAGGCCCACGCAGTCCTGGTGAAAGTGCAGAGGATGGCACCACAGGCCGTAGCATGTCCCAGACAGCAGAGGAGGTATCCGCTGACTGGTATCCGTGCAGGAGCTAGTCCAGACCTAAGGTGCTCCTCCAGGACCATGCCCAAAAGCATGGGGAGCTCTGAGATCCAGGTCTAAGTGTGGTGGTAGCGGGATCAAAGGATGCACAGGAACACAGCTGCAAGGATTTGGTCTTTGGGCCACAGTTTGCCTACCCTTGCCCTAGAATCTAGAGTCTAATGCAATGGCTTTCAGACTTTTTTGAATATGAGTCACAGAAACTATGTATTTTACCTCACTACCTAGTATACAGGCATATATAATTGAAATAAAAGTTTCATGAAACTCTACTTATCTTTCTACTTTTGATATACTCTGATCTATTTTATTCTATTCTATTCTACTCTATTCTATTCTATTCTGTTCCCCTCTGTTCCATTCCATTATGTTCCATTTTGTCTCATATATAAAACATGCTAGTCCTGACTTGCTAATTTGATTTCAATTAAAGGTTGCAACCCATAAATTTGAAATACAGGGCCCTCGTCAGGCTGCCCCCACTGTATGGTCCAGGAGTGGGCCTTTGGCAGTCAATGTGTTCTATTTCTGCCTCCCCCTGGGCCCTTCTCCCATCCAGTCAGCTAGGTATTCTGAATTCATTTCCTTAGGGAAGGAATGGTCTACTGAACTGCTAAGAGAAAAGAGTCAATTCTTGCCTTTTCATGTACAATCTAATTTAATGTAGATTTTGGAAACAGACTTGACCAGGAAAATGTTTGCAGGGCAAATGTAAAATTAAATTGCGAGGTCACCTGTTAAAAAATGAAGAATTTCAAGATGGCAACAGCAGAGCATTAAACTAAGCACAGGGTTCTTTTAAGCTTGAGGCCATGTGTGAGTATACAAGTTGCACACACATTAAGCCAGCCCTGTTTGGAGACGACATGATGAGGTAGATGAAAACTCCTTGCTAAGCTGAGAGGAGGGAGTGAAAGGAGAGGATGTGAGATGAGAGAGGAAGGGATGAAGGGTCTGGGCATGGAGTGCTGTGTGGATCAGAGTTGGTTCAAGTCTCCCAGTCTTCCCCAGCCTCCCCTCGGGCGGTGCGTGAGTGGAGCCCGGGTCAGTGCTCTGGGATCTGGTCTCTACTTGGGTGAGCGCTGTGCTTGGCTTGCACAGCTGAGCTGTGTGAGTTGCTCTTCCTGTCAGTATCAGGTGGGGACTTTCCTTCCACAGCAGCCAGCATGTTGCTGTTGGCCGTGCAGCAGGAGAGATGCCCACGTGAGCTGGGGGCATGGGTTGGTTCTCCTTTCATTTACTGCTTCTTGGCAACAGCCCCTTCAACGTTCCTGGATGCTAGTGAGCCCTGAGATGCAGGAGATGGTCACCTAGAGGAGGGGTACCTGTGTTTGGAAGGGTGGAGCTTGTATTAGTTTGCTAGGGTGGCTGTAACAAGGTACCACAGACTGGGTGTCTTGAACAACAAATTGATTGCCTCAGTTCTGCAGGCTGGAAGGGGGAGATCCAGGTGTTGGCAGGGTTGGCTCCTTCTAAGGCGGTGAGGAATGATCTGTTCCATGCCTCTCCCCTAGCTGCTGGTGGGTTGCTGGCAATTCTTGGGCATTCTGTGGCTTATGTTGCATCACCCCCATCTCTGCCTCCATCTTCACCTGATGTTCTCCTTGTGTCCATGTCTGTGTCCAAATTTCCCTTTTTCATAAGGACATCTGTCATCTTGGATTAAGGGCCCACCCTACTCCAGTATGTCAACTAATTACATCTGCAACGACCTTATTTCCAAATATGGTCATTTTCAGAGATGCTGTGGGATAGAACTTCAGCACATGAATTTAAGGGGGACACAGTTCAGCCTATAACAGGGCTGAAGGAAACCAGCTTGTCTTTCTCCTGAGCTGCCACAACAGTGAGACATCTCTCCATAACACTTAGAACAGTAACCCCAGGAGGGTCTGTGGCTATCGGTTATGTGCCCAACAGTTACTTGCAATCCCCTTTTCCTTGCCCACTTCGCACTACGGAGGCTGGGAAAACCACGTTACCTCGTTTCTTAGCTTCCCTTGCAGTTAGGGATGGCTATGTGGCCTAGTTCTGGCTAATGAGATGTAAGGGGAAGTCAGCTGGTGGTCTCGGAAAGATTTTCTTCCCAGGTAAAAGGAGAGAGAGGCCAGTGGGGAGAAACTTTTTTTTGCTCTTGGAATGTTGCTATGTGAGACTGTGATGCTTGATGCTGTTCCAGTTTTTCTGCCACCAAGGGGGAGAGGCCAGTAGAATCACAGAGCTTCACACCCAGCACTGTGACCTCCCTGAGCCCCTGAAACCAAATAAGGAAAGCTTTCCTCTGCCTGGAGTGATATGTGAGGTATTTAAATGTCTCTGTGTTTAAGATGCCAGCCCTGGTGGTCTAGCGGTTAAGATCCTGCACTCTCACCACTGCCATCCTGGTTCATTTCCCGGTCAGGGAACCACACCCCCGCCTGTCGGTTATCATCCTGTGGTGGCTGAGTGTGGCTGTGATGCGGAAAGCTCTGCCACCAGGATTTCAAATACCAGCAGGGTCACCCAGGGTGGACAGGTTTCAGCAGAGCTTCCAGACTAAGACACATGAGGAAGAACAACCTGGACAAAAAAAATTGGCCATGAGAACCCTGTGAATAGCAGTGGAACATTGTCTGATGTAGCACTGGAAGGTGAGAGGATGGCGCAGAAGACCAGGCAGGGTTCCGCTCTGCTGTCCACAGGGACGCTAGGAGTCAGAATTGACTCGGCACTAACAACAAATTAAGACATTGTTGACTAGGTATTGCCACTGGCAGCCAACAGCCTGCCAATTTCTATAGATGTTCTACAAAAAGAAGTTAAATAGATTAGGGAAATGTTTAATATTATCATTTCTGTTAAAGCATTATATTGCATAAAAGCAACTCAAAGGCTTTAAGAAGTTCTCTTAAGCCCAATATTTCCTAATATTTTTAAACCACGAAGGCTTTTCTCTGTCTCTCTAACTACTATGACGTCTATTGATGTAACCATTGTCTGTCTTAGTATAACATCTCTTGATGGAACTTATTTTGGAAAAACACTAAAATTATGGTATCAGATACACTCAAGCTCTTCGCTGAAGCCAAAGTTTCTGACTTTTTACTGCCACCCACACCACCTCTGTAAATCACCACCTCCAGCACATCCCTCTTCCAAGAACAGACACCTCACGGCCTTCCACCCCACTGTACCTGGAGGAACAGGGCTGCACACGTTTACCCCTAACCTTGGGAAGATGACTCCCTGTGCCCCTGAGTGATCTCCCCGGGTGAAGCAGTGACCTCTCACAACTCCTTGCCCACCTCTCTATGCTTCTCTCGGAGACAAGCAGAAAAAAGTTGGAGCCAGAGGCTGTGCTTAAACTGTCAGCTTCGGAAGAGCCATCATCTCCCTGGAGCCAGCAGAGACTAAATTCGGGGAGAATGTATGTGCTCCCTCTCTGGGAGACAGAATAGGGCAGATGGCCTATTAGCTAGAAAGGAGTTTCATTAGCATCAGCTAAAACAGCTACAAAGAAGCGGCTTTGGTGAAAACCACTTGCAGCTTCCGGGGGAACTTAGTCACTTGAGCACAAAGAAAACCCAAACAATTTCCTATCTTATAATTTGTCATTTCTGGCTTGGCAAGGTGGAGAGTTAAACCAGCTGATGCTGCTTTATATTTGTGTTAGATTCCATGTGTATAAAGTTGTTTTCATCTGTTCCCTATGGAGTATTCTCTTTGCTGTCCCCTTATCACAGAGACGAAGATGAACCTTTTTTCATGCCTGAAGTGTGCCAAGATTGGAATTTGCCTTTTGTGAGTTGCTTAGTCATTGAGGGGGCAGCTGCGTTGAGTCAGATATCTATCTCAGTCACGGCAGATGCAGTTCACAGGCCTCGCACAGTGACACTGCGTGAGGGTGGGGCAGTGGGATTAGACCAGTTTGGGATTAGACCAGCCAGGCACTACTGCCGGGCCTTTCACCTGTGGTTCTTAAGGCAGCGACTTGACTTTTCTAAGCCTCTGTCCTCACTTGTGAAGTGGGAATGACAGTGTCTGCCCTGACCGCCTTACAGCATTGCTGTGGGGACCCCACTGAGAAGGCTGACTCCTTGTCTCACTCATTCTGGTATCTTCAGCATCCAGCTTGTTCCCTGGCGTGTAAGAAATACTCAGTAAATGAATGTTGAGTGAACGAATGAGTGAGTCAGGGTTACTGTTTCCCACCGCACTTCTGAAACTGATTCCTAGCCTGTATACAAGTTTGCAATTACAGAGGTAGTTGTTTGGTTTACTTTGAAACTACTTGTTTAATATTTTGATTTGACACTTGCTTAACTGTAAAATGGCATACAAATATAATAATAATATTACTATTATTGATTTTTTTCTTTTAGCACAAATTATCTAGAATCTAGATATTAAAATAGAAGTTAAAAGACTCTAGATTCCCCCTCCCATGTTTCAGTCAGATATTTGTTATAATATAGACCCGGACCAATCCGTGCCTTCTTCCCTCTCCTACGCTCTCTATTTGGGGTTTGCTATTCAGTATATGAAAGTTCCAGTGTGGGTAAAAGCTTACCGAGGTTAGGTTCTGAAGATAGTTGGGATAACGGAGTAGCTTCTAGGATACACAACTTAATACTTTTGGATGATCATGGAAAGAAAGGAGTGGCAGTATTTCTTATTGACATGAAGATCAAGGTTCTTGCTGTTTATATAGTAAGAAATATACTGAACAAATATATGTCTACTGAGCACCTCTATACCAGGCACTGTGCTGGTGCTGGGAGAGAATGGTGAACAGTACAGACTCTTTGCCTCCGTAACGTGCCGAGTCGAGTGGGAGGACAAATATTAAACACATATGTGCACAAATAAATCTATACATATAAATTGTATGTACTTAATATATACATTCTATTATATCCAATATGCGTGTAATACATATGGTATGTGCTAAAAAGGAAATTTAAATGGTGCAATGAGAAATTATAAGGAAAGCAGAGATTTAGATTAGGGGACAGAGAGTGGGATAAGCTGAGACCTAAGCTGAGACCTAAAGGATGAGTAGGTGTAGCAGGTGAAGGGGAGGGATGAGCATGTTCCGGGCAGAGGGAAACTGCGTAGGCCCTGAGGTGGCCCAGGGACCTGCAGCCCAGAGAGCAGGTGATGGGTAGGAGAGAAGTCTGGAGAGGTAAGCAGGACCAGATGATGCAGAGCTTTGTAGGCAAAATGAAAGATTTGCAGGGGATTTTTTTGTATGTTTTTTTCCAGCTTTATTGAGATAAAATTGACATGTAACAGTGTGTAAGTTTAAGGTGTACAGCGTGATGATTTGATACATGTATATATTGCAAAATGATTACCACAGTATCAGTTAACACCTCCATCACCTCACATAATCACCATTTTGTTTGTGACGAGAACAAAGATCTACGCTCTTAGCAACCTTTAAGTATTTAATGCAGTATGGTTAACTATAGTCACCATGCTGTCCATTAGAGTCTTAGAAGTTACTCATCTTATATCTGGAAGTTTGTATACTTTGATCAACACCTGCCCATTTTCCCCACACTTGAGCACCTGGTAACCACCATCCTACTCTCTGTTTCTATGAGTTTGGATTTTTTAGATTCTACATATAAGTTAGATAATAAAGTATTCATCTTTCTCTGTCTGACTTATTTCACTTAATACAATGCCCTCAAGGTCTATCCGTGTTGTTGCAAATGGCAGGATTTCCTTCTTTTTTATGGTTGAGTAGTATTCCATTGTATATGTATACCACATTTTCTTTATCCATTCATCTGTCGAGCGACACTTAGGTTGTTTCTGTGTCTTGGCTATTGTGAATAATGCTGCAATGAGCATAGGAGTGCAGATACCTCTTTGAAGTACTGATTTCATTTCCTTTGGATATATACCCAGAAGTGGGATTGCTGGATCATATCATAGTTCTATTTTAAATTTTCTGAGGAACCTCCATACTGTTTTCCATAGTGGCTGTATCAATTTACATTCCCACCAACAGTGCACGAGGGTTCCGTTTTCTCCACATCCTTGCCAACACTTGTTACCTCTTTTCTTTTTGGTAATAGCCATTCTAACATGTGTGAGGTGATAACTCATTGTGGTTTTATTTTTACTGCAATGAGAAGCTATTGAACGATTTTCATCAGGGAGTATGATGTACGTTTTTCAAAGGTTGTGTTGATGGATATGTGGAGAATGAATTGGGGTCAAGTAAGAGTAACCAGTTAAGGCTATTGCTATAAATTAGACGAGAGATGGTAGTGTTTTGGATGAGACAGGTGAAGATGGAGAGAAATGGAAGAATTCGAAATATATTTTGGAAGAAGTATCTCTAAGAGTGGTTGAGGAATTGGGCATTTGGGGATTAGAGGAGATGAAGGATCATGGAGGACTTCAGATTTTGGGCTTGAGAAATTGGTTGGGTAGAGGAGCTATTTACTGAAATGGGGACCATTAGAGAAGAAGCAATTTGATGCGAAGATTTAGAAATATGAACTCAGGATATCCTTTTTTTTTTAAAGACTTTATTTTTTTAAGAGCAGTTTTAGGTTCACAGCAAATTTGAGGGGAAGGTACAGAGATTTCCTATATACCCCCTGCCCACATACATAGCCTCCCCCATTATCAGTGTCCTTCACCAGAGTGGTACATCTGTTGCAATTGGTGAACCTACACTGACACATCATATTCACCCAAAGTCCACAGTTTACATTAGGGTTCACTCTTGGTGTTGTACATTCTATGGGTTTTGACAAATGTATAATGACATGTATCCATCATAATCATACAAAGTATTTTCACTGCCCTAAAAATCCTCTGCATTACGCCTATTCATCTCCCTTGCTCCCTGCCAACCCATGGCAACCACTGATCTTTTTACTGTCTCCATATTTTTGCCTTTTCCAGAATTTCATATAGTTGGAATCTCATAATATGTAGCTTTTCAGATTAGCTTCTTTCACTTAGTAATATGCATTTAAGTGTCCTCTTTGTCTTTTCATGACTTGATCACTCATTTTATTTTAGACCGAATAATATTCCATTGTCTGGATGTACCAGTTTATTTATCACAGTTTATTCTCCTTCTGAGGGACATCTTGGGCAATTATGAATAAAGCTGCTATAAACATCCGTGTGTGGGGGCTGGCCCGGTGGTGCAAGCGGTTAGGTGCACGCGCTCCGCTGCGGCGGCGTGGGGTTCGCCGGTTCGGATCCCGGGCACACACCAACGCACTGCTTGGTAAGCCATGCTGTGGCGGCGTCCCATATAAAGTGGAGGAAGATGGGCACGGAGGTTAGCCCAGGGCCAGTCTTCCTCACCAAAAGAAGAGGAGGATTGGCAGATGTTAGCACAGAGCTGATCTCCTCACAAAAACAAAAACATCTATATGCAGGTTTTTGGGTAGACATAAGTTTTCACCTCCTTTGGGCAAATACCAAGGAATGGGATTGCTGGATCATATGGTAAGAGTATGTTTAGTTTTGTAAGAAACCACCAAACTGTCCTCCAAAGTGGCTGTACCATATTGCATTCCCACCAGCAATAAATGTGAGTTCCTGTTGCTCCGCATCCTTACCAGCATTTGGTGGTGTCAGTGTTTTGGATTTTGGCTGCTCTAATAGGTGTGCAGTGGTATCTCATTTCTTTAGTTTGCATTTCCCTGATGACATATGATGTGGAACATCTTTGTATGCGCTTATTTGCCATCCATATTGGCGAGTTGTCTGTTAAAGTCTTTGGTCCAGTTTTAAATAGGGTTTTTTGTTTTCTTATTGTTGAATTTTAAGAGTTCTTTGTATGTTTTGGATAACAGTCCCTTATCAGATATGTATTTTACAAATACATTTTCCTACCTGTGGCTTATCTTCTCATTCTCTTGATATTGTCATTAGCAGAGTAGAAGTTTTTACTTTAATGAAATCCAGCCTATCTATTATTTCATGGATCCTGCCTTTGGTGTTGTACCTAAAAAGTCAGGGGCCGGCCCCCTGGCGTAGGGTTAAGTGCACGTGCTCCGCTGCTGGCGGCCCCGGTTTGGATCCCAGGTGCGCACCGACGCACTGCTTGTCAGGCCATGCTGTGGCGGCGTCCCATATAAAGTGGAGGAAGATGGGCACAGATGTTAGCCCAGGGCCAGTCTTCCTCAGCAAAAAGAGGAAGATTGGCATGGATGTTAGCTCAGGGCTGATCTTCCTCACAAAAAATAAACAAATAAAAAAAATAAAAAGTCATCACCATACCCAAGATCGTCTAGGTTTTCTCTTATGTTCTCGTCTAGAACTTTTGTAGTTTTGCATTTTACATTTAGGTCTGTGATCCATTTTGAGTTAATTTTTGTGAAGGGTTTAAGGTCTGTGTCTAGATTAGTTTTTTTGCGTGTGGATGTCCAGCTGTTCCAGCACCATTTGGTGAAAAGACTATCATTGCTCCATTGTATTGCCTCTGATCTTTTGTCAAAGATCTGTTGATTATATTTATGGGGATCTATATCTGGGCTCTCTGTTCTGTTTCATTGATCTATATGTCTGTTCTTTCATCAGCACCGTCGTGATTACTGTAGCTTTATAGTAAGTCTTGAAGTTGGGTAGTGTCAGTCCTCCATCTTTTTTCTTCTCGTTCAATATTGTGTTGGCTATTCTGGGTCTTTTACCTCTCTATATAAACTTTAGAATCAGTTTGTCAATATCCACAAAATCACTTGCTGGGATTTTTATTGGAATTGTATTGAATCTATAGGTCAGGTTGGGAAGAACTGACAGCTTGACAATGTTGAGTCTTCTTATTTACGAACATTGAAGGATAGCCTTTCTTTACATATCTGGATTGTTTTTCAGATTCAACTCTCCATATTTTCTAAGCAGATACAGAATCTATTTATTAAGAAGAGAAATGAAATTTACTTTGTAATCCTCATGTTTTGATTTTTAAAAACACACTTGTCATTGGTAGTGTTATGTTTCTTAGTACCTTTGATGCAGATCCTGAAACAGATAGGAATATGTTAACCACCACACATTCACTCTGTTGAGCTGTGTCAAGAGAAGTGTAGGGAAATCACGGCACTTCAGAATGAAAGCAAGTCTACTTGGCATTATATGACAGAGATGTTGGTTAGATTTCTCAGACAGTAGGATATAAAGAGCGATGAAAGTGAAAATTTCTATTTACCCCTCCAGAGTGTAAGGAAGATCATTGAGAGTCAATCATATTGAAAGATTTTTCAGAGTGGGAGGAAAGGTTGAAGGCAGATTAAGTGTTCAAATCTGTCAGTAGTTTTTTTGGGTCTTTGTTGAATTCTCACCAGAATCTTTCCATACTTGGCAGCATTAGGCAAATGCCAACGGGCTCTGTTTATATAAGGAATATGGTACTTATTCCTTAGCCTTGAAAGGGGCCATGAGGTCCTTTCAGTTCCCACTAAAATGTTTACTTTGATGAAGAATGGTTTATTTTAGTTATTAGCACTATAGATCAGTGCCCATTTACTTGGTAAAGATAAAATACATATTCTTACATTTCATAGAAAATTTAAAAAGATTTTACTTGAACAAAACCCATCTAACTATAATTGGGGGCAAAGTGATAGATTCAAAGCATATCTTAGAAAGAATTGTGTAACTTCATTTATTTGCTCTAATTGATCAATGTCTGAATCAAATGACATTGAGAGACATTACTAGTCATACACTAAAATGTCAAAATTGGATACCAATCACCAGAAATTCCAGTGGCACCATATTTTGGATCATTTAGCAAGTATATTCCAAGTTGCTTGTTTATGAATTATATGTTAAAACACATAGTTTGAAAACATCAGTCTTAAGATCTACTCTTCACCTAGTATCTATGCAATGCAAAAGTTAAATCATTGTTAAAAATATTACATTAACTTAATGTCCAGTAGGAAGATGTTGAGAATGCCATGCACATTTAAAATCTCTTAAATTATTTAACATATGAAAATCCATCTGTGTTTATGTAAAAAAGCTTTTCTTAGTTCGTTGGCAGTAGCAATTAAGCTTCATTATTTCAGGTTTCTAAAAGGCCATTTAAGAAATAGTAAGGTTAGGACGGAGGGGAAGAGAGTGTAGTTATAGGATACAGGCCAAGGTAAAAAGTACTTTTCAATTAACCAGTCCCTTATTGAGAGTAAGCAGATTGTACTTGGAAATGGTAGACAATATACATTTCATTTATTATTGTTATGTCCTGGATATATTAGTTTCCTAGAGCTGCTGTAACCAAGGATCACAAACTGGGTGGCTTAAAACAACAGAAATTGGGGGCTGGCCCAGTGGCATATTGGTTGGGTTCGTGCGTTCTGCTTCGGTGGCCTGGGGTTCGCCAGTTCGGCTCCTGGGAGCAGACCTACTCACCGCTCATCAAGCCATGCTGAGGCGGCGTCCCACGTAGAAGAACTAGAAGGACCTACAACTAGGATATACAACTATGTACTGGGGGCTTTGGGGAGAAAAAAGTAAAAGAGGAAGATTGGCAACAGATGTTAGTGCAGGGCCAGTCTTCCTCAAAACAAAAACAAAAACAAAATTCCCCAGAAATTCATTCTTTCACAGTTCTGGAGGCCAGATGTCCTAAATCAAGGGATTGGCAGGGTTGGTCCCTTTCTGAAGACTCTAGGGGAGAATCCTTCCTTTCCTCTTTCAGCTGCTGGTGGCTCCAGGTATTCCTTGGCTTGTGGCAACTAAGCTCACATCTCTGCTGCTGTCCGTCTGTGGCTGTCTCCTCTGCATTTCTCCTCTTCTGCCTGTGTCTTCTTTTCTTATAGGACACTTGTCATTGAATTTAGAGTCCACCTGGTTAATCTAAGATTATCCTATCTTCAATTCCTTCACTTAATTACAGCTGGAAAGACCATTTTCTCCAAATAAGGGCTCATTTACAGGTGCTGGGGCTTCAGGCTTGGAGATATCTTTTTGGGGCCACAACTCAATCCACAACAGTTCGTTAAGAGCATTGTATAAATGTTAATTTTTTGGCTTCAGTGATTGTACTGTGATTGTCTAAGATGCTAATAGGAAATCTAGGTGCATTATTTTCACAACTTTTTAGTAAGTTTAAAATTATTTCAAAATGAAAAGTAAAAAAATAAAAGAAAAAAGAGAAAGGAACTAAAGCTCCTTGAACCCCACTTCAAACTTACTGAATCCAAATCTCCAGAGGAGGGGATGGGCAAATTTAATATTAACAAGTGCTCCAGATAATCCCTATGTAGAATCAGAAATTATAATTCCCCTTTTTGAGAAAAGAAATCCGGCATAAAATAAGTGTCTTTTTCTGTCCAGCACTGGTTACAGGAGAGGTCTGGGTCACAGTTCAGTATATGGCTTTTACAGATGACAGTGGACGATGCCCCCACCAGTGTTTGCCTGATGGCCCTGCGTTCCGAGGCTGTCTAAGACTAAACCTTCAGTGCTGCAGCATAGTTGAGTTTAACTCCTTATAAGCTTTCATTGTGTTAGCAGTGCTGGAATCTACTCCATAATCTCTTGTACAATGATTTGTGTTTACTTTGTTTTATGTCATGACCATTGATTGATTGTTTTTGAGGTGGGGTTTCAACCATTGTAGAGAGAAGTGGAATTCTACTTGACTCTAGTTCCCAAAGGATACATTTTTCAGTTTAAATGCTTTGTGTTGCAGCCTGTCTGGTACTTAGTCCTTTCAACGATCTGATTCACTAATTATTGTGATGACTGCTTCTGCAAAGTTACTACTTACAAAGCGAAAGAGTTTAAGATCTAGCTGTTTTGTGGACTTGACATAAACATAATAGATCAACTGATGTTTTCATTTGAATAACTGAATTTCTTTGTGTCAGTTGGCTGGTAGTTCTGGTATCTACAAGCTAAACTTTAACCTACTCCAAAGGTGTGCACCATCTAACTCCACTGCCCTTTACAGCTGCTCTCAGAAGGCCTTATCGAGAACACATAGCACAAGAGGCGTGCTCATGGTCACCTGGTGAAGCCCTTCCCAAATCCTGGAGGAGGCCACAGGGGAGGAGCCTCTGCATCTGTGTGGACTGATGTGGGAAAACTGGCCAAAGAAAGTATGTAGATGTTAATAAGCTTCGAGTACCACCTCAAGGGGTAAGGGAAAGGAAAGAATAGAGCAGTTGCTTCTTGGAGCACAAGTGTAGTTCACAGCTAGAGTCTCACAAGTGAGGAGAAGACACAGAATTAGAATAGTGAAGGTGAAAGGGGGTCTGGTGGAGAGAAGGAGAAAAAGGGGGAGAAATTAGGGTGAAAGAAAGCAGGGAAGGAATGAATCCTCCTGAGTCGGCCTGATAGTCTTACTGCGAGATAAACTCAAACCTCCACCTGTAGAAATCTTTGAACCCTGCTCTTAAATTTCAGCCACAGTTTCATTACTTAACTATATCTATATTTAGATATATTTATATATCTATATTTAGATATATTTATATATCTATATTTAGATATATTTATATATCTATATTTAGATATATTTATATATCTATATTTAGATATATTTATATATCTATATTTAGATATATAAATATATCTATATATAGATATATAAATATATCTATATTTAGATATATTTATATATCTATATTTAGATATATTTATATATCTATATATAGATATATTTATATATCTATATTTAGATATATTTATATATCTATATTTAGATATATTTATATATCTATATTTAGATATATTTATATATCTATATTTAGATATATTTATATATCTATATTTAGATATATTTATATATCTATATTTAGATATATTTATATATCTAAACTATATTTAGATAACTCCTAATATCTCAGCTTGCTATGTTAGTTGTTTTCAATTGCCAGATAACAAAGTTAAATCCTATGTTTGAAGAAAATCCGCAGAAGTCTTCCTAATTCTCTTCCTGGTACTTAACTTCTAATCATGAATTCTGCACTCCAATATGGATTACAGGTAACAATATGGATTACTCTCACATAATATGCTGATATTGATCCTTCTTCCCTCAATGTCTGTGAGCCCAGAGTTGATGGTGTCAAAGTCTTTTTCCACAATACGCACCCTAGGATACTGTTGGGAGAGACTTACAGGGATGTCTGTTAAAAACTTCACTTTTTAGTGCCCATTACAAAGTGATGATGTGTACTAATTTATGACTGAAATTAAATTGTGTTAACATTTTAACATTTTGGCTATGAATGTTGGCTTCTATAAAAATGACTACTTTCATATTTTGAATCACCTCACATTAAATGTTGTTTTTCTATTTATTCATTCTTATGGTGCCCTTCCCCTCTTCTCCACCTGTCACAGTACCTTGCATGTGGTAGGTGCTCAATAAATAAATGATTAGGAAAAAAGTGGTAACAGAAAAATTTTCCAAATTTTAACCTACTACAAAAAGGGCATATTTTTAGGGGAAGAGCAAGCAATTTGCTTTTAGACATTCATTCAACTAACATTTACTATGAATTTATTACATTTCAGATATTTTCCTAGGGAACCAGTGATGAATGGGACATGGTCCTTGAGCTCACAGTCAAGTTGGGGAGATGGACATAAGTACATCTTACATAAGACCTACTTACAGGTCTCTAGTTTGCTCAGTTTGTGCACTCTCCCCACTCCCTAGGATAAGTGTGGGCTTTCCAGTCACTAAGTGTTCAGGAGCCCCTGCCCTGGGGATTCCCTGGAGTGTGGGGAGGTTTGATGGGATGAGAAGCAAGTATGTCTGCTGGTGTGGGCTGTGCTGGGCAGTGGAGGGTGAGTGCACTCACAGAGGTGGGGAGGCACGGCGGGGGTTGGAGAAGGACGTTCTCTCGGTGGAAGTGGCAGCCTGTCCTTGAAGATGAAGGCTGAGCTGTGCTTGGGCAAGGACCCAGTACCAACATGGCTTCTGTGGGTTCTCAGGCCCCCGGGGCCCCTCTCTTTCCCTGTCCTGCCCTACCTGCTCCCCTTTCCCCTGGTCCTTTTGAGTCCCACCCTCCCCTCTGTATTCTGCCACACAAATTCTCCTCTATTCTCTGCTTTCAGAACAAAACTTATTGGCAAGACATCACCTACCCCCCAATTTTTTCCTAAAGTTTCTGGAGGTCAGGGATAAAATCTTCACATGCCCCCGGATAGCCAGGGGATATATTTCCTTTCATTCTTTGACTGCAGCAAAAGAGGGGAAGAAAATAGAACATTTCCATTTCCGCTTACATGTTAAAATAAGTTAGCTCATTGGTATTCACACACACATATAAACAAATAATTATGGTGAGAAGCCACGTGAGCTTTAGTAGCGGCGTATAGAAAAGACTATGAGAGCAAAGAGCAGAGAGCCCGAGGTGAGCGCAGCCTTCCCTGAGGAGGTGGTGTTGGAGCTGGGCCTTGGAAGACGTGTGGGACATCTGAGGAGGAATTCCAGGTGGAAAAAAGGAGTGCATGGAGCCACAGAGGTATGAGTTTTGGGCAGGCTGGGGCGGATTTGGTGGGGGAATGGTGGGCACAAGGCGGGGCAGCTGGGGAGGAGCCAGATTGTGATCAGCTGTGTAAAATATGCTGCTATTTGGGTCTTAACCTTCCAGGCAATGGGTAACTATTACCTAGAACTCACAGAGGCACCTCTTCCTCCTCCCTCTAAATCAGTCTAGGTGTTAATAGCATTCCTCAGCCTCACAATAAATATGGGGTCGTCCTGCCAGCTTGGGCACCAGAGAAGCTGGTGAGCAGCTGCCGTCTAGCAAATGAACCACACATTTAGCAGGACAGCCTCGGCGTCCTCTTACTCTGCCAGCCTGTCTAGTTAATCAATACCCGTATATCAACAGAGAGCTGAAAAAAAGAAAGGAAGAGAAATTATAGTTGTTGAGTAAGATGGAGCCTTCAGATTCGTGGGGATCTTAGAGGGAAAAGCAAGGTCTAATCGGCTTTCTTATCATCTTGGCTTGGGCTCAGGTGAGGAATGAAAATGGATTGATGGACACAGGTGACAAGGCCTCATGCTCCCAGAGCGATGAGCTCCTGCCACACACGTCCGCTCACTTTCCTGGAAAACGAGGAGCTGGCTTCAGTTTTTCCTTTGTTTTCCTCTTACTGTCAAATAATAAGAAATTCATTTAAAAAATGCATTAAAGAGTTATCACTTCTCAGCCTGTTTCGGTCAAAAGAGTAAGTTTAAATCCAAAAATAGTTTTAAGATTTAAGTAATCCGTTTAGAAGTAAAGACAAAAAGACAAAAATTTACCAGGAAAGATATATAAACATTTCAAGTTTTACCCTTTTTGGATCCTCCTGGGGGGATGTTTATCCTTTCAGGTCTCCCTGTATCTACACAGTTTTCGTCTTGGAACCGGCCTGGCGCCTCGCAGGGCTGACCTGGTGTGTTTACTGTGGGTAGGTTCTGTAAATCTCGTCACTGATGGGCACAGCCCGCGATGGCCTGGGTGAATTATTGTGTATGTAAGAGTGAAAATGAACGGCTCACTTGAAGGGCACAAATGTTGGAAGTTACCTGAGGGCATTTCGAAAATGGCAAGTGTCTGTAACTGTGATTTCTAAAAGGACATCTCATCTAATTAAAGGCAATAGGCATCACGTTAAAGTTGCAAATCATGTGCTTGGAATTTCATGTAGAAAATTTACCCGTACATTTGAATCTGGCTGAGGTGAGAGATTCCTCTGGACTCTGTGTTTTAAGGGCAGAAATCCATCTGCTCCCATTGGAGTAACTCCTCCACTTTCCCAGGAGAACTTCTCCGAAGCCTTCCCTCTCCCGCCTCGGTGGCTGAGAGCCTGGTGCTGGCCGTGTTAGGGTGAAGACAGGCAGGTGGTTGGCCACTTGCCATCATCCACGGGGGTGGGTGCAAAGCCTAGGGGTAAAGAAAGACATTGCTGTTTTATTTTCTTTTTTTCCCCCTTTCATTCTTTTCCTTTCTTTTTTTGTGTGTCCTATTCCACTTCAGGAACAGCATTCATCCAACTGAGTAATAGAGACCTGTCTCGTAATTCATGTGAATTCACATGGTTTTGTGGGCCTGGGAAGCCGAGGGTCATAGTCTGCGCTAAGTTTTCTTCCTAACAGGGTAGGAGATTGCCCGTGGGGCATCCCTGCAGGCACTGCCCTCGTTTAGCATCCTAGCATTTTAGGATCTCACGTGCCTGGGCTCACACTTGAGATTTGGATTCAGTAATTTTGACTGGGGGAGCCCAGAAATCTGATTTTTAAACAGACATTTCAGGTGATTATTTTTTAATGGAATGTTGCTTATTTATTTATTTAAAAAATTCTTTTATTGTAGAAATTTTCAAGTAGCCACAAAAGTCAATAAAATTGAGCAATGAACCTCCCATGTACCCATCACCCAGTAGCATCAATTATTAGTATTTTTCATCTCATCTGTGTCACCATTAAAATTTTTTTCCTTATGTATTTTAAAGTGAATCCAGACTTCAGGTTATTTCATGAGTAAATATTTAAGTATGCATCTCCAATAAGTTTTTTGTTTTTACATACCACTGTGGCATGTCACACCCAACAAAATTAATAATTCTATAGAATCAGTTAATAGTCCATTTTCAAATTTTCCTGATTATTTCAAAAATGCCTCTCTACAGTTGGTTTGTTTAAATCTCTCCAAACAAGGGTTATACATTGCAGTTGGATGCTTTGTGTCATAAATCTCTTTATTCTGTACAAGTCCCTGTTTTCTTTAAGACATTGATTTGTGGAGAGAACAGGCCTTCTCCAACTTCAGTGTGCGTGTGAATCACCTGTGGCTCTTGTTTAGCTACAGATGCTGACTCGGTGGATCTGAGGTGGGGCCTGAGACTCTGCGTTTCCAGCAGTCTTTCAGGCGATGCTGAAGCTGCTAAGGGTTGGGGAGACAGGGGACCATACTTTGAGTAACAAGGCTGTGAGAATGTCCCACATTCTGATTTTGGCTGAGTCTGGCCCTTAGTGCTGTATAATTTCTTCTAACCCCTGTGTTGCCTATAAATGGGAGTTAGATATAGAGGCTTGATTAGATTGTTTCAATTCTTTTTAAAATTTGGCAAGTTTTTTTTATAATTGGAGTTATCTACTTATTGTCTCATATATTGTATCATATAATGAGACACATAATGTCTGACTGTTCCATTTTTAGTGATTCTAAGACTGATCAATAAGTTATATCCCAGGTGATTCTGATTCAGAAGTTCCATGAATGATAATGTGAGAAACTGCCTTAAAATAAGATTCTGGTTAAAAATGGTGGCAATAGCTACTGCTTATTAAGTGGTTATTATGAGTCAGGTACGATTTTAAGTATTTAAATGTATTAAATTGCTTAATTCTAGCAAAAAACCCTAAGGAGTAGGTACTATTAGTAGTTCCCCATTTAAGAATGGGGAAACTGAGTCTTGGAGATGTTAACTAACTTGCCCAAGATCACACAGCTAGTAGATGGCAAAGGAGGGTTCAACCCTAGGCAGTTGGGTGCATTTACTCCCTATCAATTAAAATGCAAAAGTCTTGCAGATGAGGGTGACTGTTGTTTATACCATCTGGCCTGACTAGTTGGCCCATTTATCTTCTGCAAGCTGGTATCAATTTATACACAGTCATATAAGCAGATTCCCCTTCTCTTTTCCAGAGTAGGTTTTGACAAGTGGGAAGGAGAAAGGTGGCAGTGAACTTGGAAGTGGGAGAATGAATAGGGAGCAGTTGAGCGAGAGGGTAGGAGAGGGGGAGGGGAGGAGGGGCACTCAGTGCTGAGAGAGGGAGGACAGAAGTCAGGTCTGCCTAATTCCGATCAGTGGATAGCTCTGCCAGTGCTGTGAGCTGCTGCATGAGTTACCTGGCTGAACCATGAAGAGGGAACAAAGTCCACACAAGACCACTCTCCCTTCTGGAATCAACTGCAGGTTTGGAGGGAGTTCAGAAACCACCCTCATGTTTGATAACTTTCTAGACGGACTCACAGAACTCACTGAAACTATACTCATGTTTATGGTTTATTATAGGGAAGGTTACAGATTAAAATCAGCCAAGGGAAGAGATTTGTAGGGCAGAGTCCAGGAAAAGAACCAAACATGGAACTCCCAGCTATCCTTTCCCCACGGAGCCAGGTAGCGTTACTCTGCGGGCCTCAGTGTGTGACAGAACACATGCAGTAGGGAAGCTGGCATGCGTCTCAGGGTTCAGAGTACTCATGGGGCTCCGTCGTTTAGGCATGTTTGGTTGCTCATGGGGCTGATGTTGGTCTCCAATCTTCAGTCCTTCTGAAGGTTGACTGACACCACCGATACCAAAGCCCGTACCCTAAAGCATATTGTTAATACCTGACTAGCAGCCTCCACCCTATGGCTTTCTGGTGTGGCCCGCACCTACTCAAAGTCACATTGTTAGGCTATCCTGTGTGACCCAAGGCCAAGGTAAACAAAGGTCCTCCTATCAGGCATGACATTCTAAGGGTTTAGAGATTATACTCCAGAAGCCAAGGGCCGGGGCCAGACCTCTTTTAACCTCTTTTTGGGCGAGGTTTTTTTACCACACACCTGCCCTTGTAGCAGGAGAGAAGCCATAATCTGCACACTTAGCTCCACTTGGGATACCTGAGGGAGCCAGTTCATCCCTCCTCAGGGGAAGACACCTTTCCAGAGTCAGCCCAGCACGTGGGGAGCAGATGAGCCCTGTGAGAAGAGGGTTTGTCTTTCTTTGGGTCCACATTCTATCAGCTCATTGGGCTTGTGGTGTGTGTAAACATCAGGTGAACGTTACAAATTTTACGTAATAAGTTTATTTTTCTCAGAGGGCCTATGAGATATTAAACCAAAGAAAACCAGTGCCATGCTTGATCTTAGCAAAAGTGGTGAAAAGCACCTACACTGTCAGAAGTGATTAGGCTTGCATTGAGGGATCATAAAATTAATGGACATTGTGGAATATTAGTTTCCTTCCTGAACCTTCAGAAAAGTTGTGGTGTAATATTACAACTGAATTAAAAAGAATTCAAGGTCACTTAACTCTTTCTCTTGCCTACTAAAACTTCACTTAATTAGCTCAGGGAGACAGCAACCTCTCCTAATTGCAGAATGTTTCAGGAGAATCTCTTAGATGGGGTTCTTTGTCACTCTATCAGAGAGAACTGCAACAACATGCATTAACCACAGGCCACTGAGCAAATACCACTGCCTGCTGCGGTACTAGCATTCTGGCACTCAGATGGGAAGACCGATCCTAAACATCTGCCTTTGGCTGGAGGAGGGGGCTCTGATGATGGATCCTTACCAGCAGAAATGTCACCTTACTCATCTGCATCCCCATCACCCAGCCCAGGCTTTGGCAAATAGCAAGCGTTGCCTGCACGCCTTCCAAAGAAACTCTGAAAATAATGGTTTCTATTATTTTCTGCTGTGTCTAGATTAGCATCAGTTTGGAAAACTCTTTTTAAAAAGCCCATTTTATTAGTTACTGAAACAATACAGACTAGAAAAAAGCCAACTGGACAAAATTACGGTAGTCGCCCCTTATCCATGGTTTTGCTTTCTGGGGTTTCAATTACCTGCAGTCAACTTTGGTCCAAAAATATTAAATGAAAAATTCCAGAAATAAACAATTCAAACTTAAATTGTGTGCTGTTCTGAGTAGTGTGATGAAATCTTGTGCTGTCCTGCTCGTCACGCCAGGGACACGAATCATCCCTTTGCCCAGTGGATCCACACTGTATAAACTACCTGCCCGTTGGTCACTTAGTAGCAGTCTCAGTTATCAGATCGACTGTCACGGTATCTCAGTGGTTGTGTTCGTCACCCTTATTTTACTTAATAACGGCCCGGAATCGCAAGAGTAGTGATGTGGCAATGTGGATGTGCCCAAGAGAAGCCTGCAAGTGCTTCCTTTAAGTGAAAAGGTGCAAGTTCTCGACTTAACAAGGAAAGAAAAAGAAATCGTATGCTGAGGTTGCTAAGATCTATGGTAACTTTTATTACAGTGTATTTTTATAATTGTTCTATTTTATTATTAGTTATTGTTGTTAATCTCTTCCTGTGCCTAATTTATAAATTAAACTATATCATAGGTGTGTATGTGTAGGGAAAAACATAGTATCTGTAGTATATATAGGATTTGGTACTCTGAGGTTTCAGGCGTTTGGAGGTCTTAGAATGTATCCCCTGCGGATAAGGGGAGACTACTGTAAAACAGGACAGGGAGCCTGTCAGGACATACAAGATTGGAAGCAATAGTTGTAATTTGTCCTCAAGCTGCTAAAGTGCCACTGAAATAACAGCTAATTGAGGTGAAGAATGAGAGGAGAGAATGATAAAAATTAATTAACATAATAAAGTGATTAATAAAACTTAATTACAACTTAATTAACTTAAAACAATAAAACAATTAATTATTATTTATTTTTTAGTTTAAAAAACCTATCAAGTGATGGGACATTCTAGCCTTCCTGGTCTTTTTACTTCAAAAATTTTTTTAAAACAGCTTTATTGAGATATAATTCATATACCATACAATCTACCCATTTCAAGTGTTCAATTCAGTTTTTTGATATATTTACAGATATGTGCAACCATCAGTACAATCAGTTTTAGAACATTTTCATCACCTCATAGAGAAACCCCGTACCCCTTAGTTATCATCCCCTTATATCCCCATCCCTTACCCAGCCCTAAGAAACTCCTAATCTATTTTCTATCCCTATAGGTTTCCCTCTTTTGGACATTTCATATGACTGGAGTCATATAATATGTGGTCTTTTGTGTCTGTCTTCTTTCACTTAGCATGATGTTTTCAAGGTTTATCTATATTGTGGCATGTATCAATACCTCATTCCTTTTTATGATTTCATAGTATTCCATTGTATGGGTATACCACACTTTGTTTTTCCATTCGTCAGTTGATGGATATTTGGGTTGTTCCACATTTTGGCTCTTATGAGTAATGTTGCTATAAACATTCTTGTACAGGTTTTTGTGAGGACATATGTTTTCATTTCTCTTGGTTATATATCTAAGAGTGGAATTGCTAGGTCTCGTGGTAACTCTATCTTTAATCATTTGAGGAACTGCCAGACTGTTTTCCAAAATGACTGCACCCTTTGACATTCCCACGAGCCTTGTATGAGGATTCTGATTTCTCCACATCCTTGTCAAAACTTTTTATTTTCCATTAAAACAATTATTATAGCCATCCAAGTGGATGTGAAGTGGTCTCTCACTGTGGTTTTAATTTGCATTTCCCTAATGATTAATGAGGTTGGACATCTTTTCATGTGCTGATATGCCATTTGTATATTTTCCCTGTAGAAATGTCTCTGGTTCTTTTATTTTTAGTATTTGATTCTCCTTAAGCTTCATCTGTAAAATGAGATTGTAATGCCTAGTTGTTAATGGGATTAAATGAAATGGAACACATAAACGTTTAGCTTGTGTCCGGCTCTCAATTAATGATTCTAATTACTGTCATCACTCACAACATCTCTGACTTCTGTCTCATCTCTATCATTCTGAAATTCTATGATTTTTTGCTACTTTACCGCAATTATAATATAAAAGTAATCACTGGTATTTCACGTTAAATCATGTTGTGAGCTAAATCTATTCTAATGAGTAGAATTATTTGATTCCTGCAAAGTATGATTTTGGTATCTGATCTTGACACTCCCCTACCTGAAGCATTAATGAGGGTGGAAAGGAGGGCATCTTGGGGATTCATTTGGAGGCACAGTGTGCAAACTTCAGGTTCCGTATGGTACAAGGATGGTGTTAAAGGCCCGGAACTGGGATGTCTCACCATGAAACCCCAAGAATTCAGTGGAACCAAATCCAAGTCATAGTTTTGGATGTGAAAACACTGCCCAGCACAGCCAACTCTTGTGATCATAAGAACAGTCACTTGCGTAGCACTTAGTGAGTGCCAGGCTCTGTCCTAGGCTATATATATAGTCAGTCTTCACATGAAATGTTTTTGGAGTAAATGGAATGAACAAATCCTTACTGAGTGCCTACCACGTGACAGGCCCTGTGCTAGATGCTGGTGAGCCAAATGGTGAGCCCAAAAGACAAGGTTTTACCTTCAGGGCCTGCAATGTAGAGGGGGAAGTGACATTGCTCAAATAATCCCGCCACTGAATGTAAATTACACGGAGATAGAAGCCATGGAGGATGGACATGGTGCCATGCAAATATATGCTGGAGGGGACTGCTTTCTGGGGAAGTAATAACTGCGCTGAGAGATGAAAGGAATGCCTTGGTGGGGGTGGAGGAGTGAGATGCCAGAGGGAAGAGCATGTGCCAGTGTCCTGTGGCTGCAGAAAGCAAGATGAGGGTGAGAAACTGAAAGGTTGGGGTGCTGAAGTACAGAGAGCAAGGGCAGAGTGCAGTGAGGTGGGCAGGAGCCCTGTACACCTCAGGAAGGGTTTGTCTTTATTCTGAGACAAGAGGAGGTGGTTAAAAGACCGTAATTAGCGGGTAACATGACCAGATTTCTGTTACTGTGGCTACAGTTTGGGAAACAAAGGGCAGGGGCCTGAGGGGCTGGGAACCAGTGAGCGAGCTGGAGAGGTCCCAGTCAGTACCGTGGGTGGCTCTGAGTTGGCACGACTGCCTTTGTCAGGCTGGGCTGTTTGTTTTCCTGGTCCTGCTGCGGGCTGTCTTCCAGGGGCCAGCCAGCACCTGACAGGGAAAAGCGGTTTCCCGGACACGTACGCATATGGCCCAGAGACGGAGCACGGCAACACTGAGTCTGTCCGGGAGGCCATTCTGTTACCGACACTCCAGTGCCGGAGACACAGCTCCTCTCCCGCGGCCGTTTCGGCCGCAGGTGTCCTGCAGGACCTACCTTCAAGTTCACGTCTTCCTTGAGTCCTTCCCCAGTGCTCTGCCCCTGGATCTCTTTTTCTCTGAACGCCTCCGGGGTTTGTAATCGGTTTCTAATTTGGGCTTTGCAAGGTTGCGGCTTAGAGTCCTCACTGCAGGTGGACCTCCCGCTGTCCCCAGGTGAATATGCCTTCTTACCTCACGTTTCCAGCAGCTGGGCTCTCCACAGGGGAAGGTGGCAGCAAGGGATAGCAGCATCCATTTCCACTAAGTGACACCAGGAACAATAAGCGTTAGAATTACTTTGTGTGTGTGTGTGTGTGTGTGAGGAGACCAGCCCTGAGCTAACATCTGATGCCAATCCTCCTCTTTTTGCCGAGGAGGATTGGCCCTGGGCTAACATCCATGCCCATCTTCCTTTATTTTATATGGCACCCCTGCCACGGCATGGCTCTACAAGCAGCACCTTGCTGCGCACCTGGGATCCAAACCTGCGAACCGTCGGGCCCCCGATGCAGAGCGCACGCACTTAACTGCTGAGCCACTGGGCTGGCCCCAATAAGCGTTAGAATTACTTTATTAGAATCGCTGAACATACATATTAACTTATATGAATAATCATTGAATTTGAATAGATAATTACCACTACCATTGAGATAGAGGCTTTTTTTTTCTTTTGGTCTATTCTCAATGCTGTAATCCTAGTACCTAGAAGAGTGCCTGGCATCTAGAGGTTGCTAAATAAATTTATTGGATGAATGGATGAATAAATGAATGAATGGATGAATGAATGAGTGGAGAACTTTCTACATGTCAAGGACTGTTCTAGGGGCTTAACTTGGATAATTTCACTTAATCCTTAGAGCAACCCTGGGAGCTATCTCTTATTATCCCTCTAAAGCAGCACTGTCCAACAAAAATATAATGTGAACCATGGGTGGATTTCAAATTTTATGGTAGCTACACTAAAAGAAAAAAAAAGAAACAGGTAAAATTCATTTTATACTGTATTTTATTTAACGTAATATATCTAAAATATGATCACTTTAACATGTACTCAATAGAAAAATTGGTACGTTGTTTTGTACTAAGTCTTTGAAACCCAGTGTGTATTTCAGTTACAGCACATCTCCACTCAGAGCAGCCACGTTTCTTGTGCTCAGTAGCCATGTGTGGCTCACTGGCCAGCAGAGCTCTAGAGCTTACGATGGTTCACGTGCGCAAAGTCCTGAGTTAGCAAGTGGCAGACCTGGAATTCAGATCTAGGCCACCTTGCTCTAGAACTGTGGTCTTAATCACATGCATACTGTCTTTTAAGGAGCTACAATTTAGAGCAGATTTAAGAAACACCTGGATATAATTAGGCAACTTATTAATCCTTAATCATGTTCAAGTCCAGTCAATATAGCCCTGTAATTCTCTGAGGCATGAATAGGAGATGCTTTTCCAGTTTCTGCTTAACGTTTTCTTGGGGCTGGCCTCCTCTGGGGCTTGCTGCCTGACCCAGGACTTCAGGCCAGCTGGCTGTCGAAGGCCTTCCGAGGGGCTTCCTCAGGCGTGATTCCTCCCTGTGGTAGGTACAAATGGTCCCCACAGTCTGTTCGCTAGGCTGAGGCTGCTGGAAGAAAGGGAGAGCACGGCCTTCATCCCGGCGGCTCCTGACGCTGGATCCCTGCTTGGTCTTCTTGGCTCCCCAGCTGTTTCCAGCACGTTCTGATCAAACTAGGAGGGAAGAGAACTGTGCAGTTGCCCTGTGGGTGCCTTTTCCACCAGAAGGAAGTCCTTTTCAGTGACTTTGAGCTTACAGTTGTATCATTTCCGTGTTTCAACTGAATGATTCTTTGTCAATCATTACAACCCAGGATACGATACTTTATTTTCGACAAAGACTGCTTTTGAAAGGGGAGAATCTTATCTCTTTATTTTTTCCTGTTACAAATTAGTGCTGATATTTTGCAGATGTAAGAAATAATCACCATTTCCACCATTGAGCACTTGGTCATTGTTCAACTTTCTATTGCTGTGAAACAAACAACCCCAAAATTTAGAGGCTTAAAACATTCATTTTATTGAGTTCCTGATTTTGTGGGTCAGGAATTTTGGAAGAGCTCGACTGGACGATTCATCTCGTGGCTGGGGAAAGATCTGTTTCTAGGATAGCTTCTTCTCCCACATGGCTGGGCCTCACGGCATCTCACCCTCCAGAGTCTCTCCACCATGTCTTCACAGAAGGCTGGTTTCATGGTGATCGCCATTCTTACGTGCTGACTGGCTTCCAAGAGGTTCGGAGGCAGAAGCTGCCAGGCTGATTAAGGGCTATGCTTGGAGTTGGCACACAATCACTTTTGCCATATTCTATTGATCAAAGCAGTCACCAGGCCCAGTGAGATTAAGGGGGGATAAATAAGTTCCACCTCTCGATGAGGATGTGTTGAGGTCACATTGCATAAGAGCGTGTGGAGTGGAAATACTGCTGCAGCCGTCTTTGGAAAGTACGTCCTGCCATTTATAAGCCATCCTGGGTGGTGGCCATTTGTCTCAGAGCTTTTCTGCTGTTGAGATTATAAGCATCTTCTTATACCTTCTTTTCTCTTGTTTTCTGTAGAGGCCAACAATGCCATTATAGGAACTAAATAATTATTGTTGATTTGTTGATGTAGCATCCAAAGATAAATTAATAGTTGAAATTTTAGCAAAAAATATACAGACCTATTTATACCTTACTTGAAAACTAGTTTTAACTAAATGGTTTACTTAGTTGCCCAATTATGTTTTGTTTTTCCCTTACTGTGCCTGCCCTTCTCATTCTTTTCTACCTTTCTAAATCATCCTTCAAGACTTGCGTTCTAGCCATCTCCTCCGTGAGCTCTTCTCTGATTAACTCAGCCTGCTACAATCTATCCATTATCTCCCCTCACCATTTGTGCTGATTATGAAGATATTTTCTCTCAGCTCCAAACCCACCCTTCTATACCCTGCTTTGTGATATTGGAGCTGACATCCTGCAAACTAGATTTCCCTTTTTTTTGAGCTGTCTTTCTATTAGGTTCCACCAATGGGACACATTAGAGGGAAACTGGAAGGAAAGAGTGGGAAGGAAGGGACTTGCTTCTTCCTGTTTGCTTGATGTTCCTGTCAGTTCCTTGAAGGAGTTTTCCCTTCAAGTTGAGGCAATTCTGGTTGATGGACTGCTAAGTCCCACGTTTTATTGGTTCAGGTTAGTTTTGAAAGCAGCTTGTCTTGAGCACACACCTTACCTAGGGTGTGAAAATCGAACTTATTTAAATAAGTTATTTAAATTTGGACTACTGAAGTGGAGGCGGGATGATTTTTGCTTTGATGTTTGTGACATTGTCCTTATATGAACTTAAAGATTTAGGGAAAAAAATCTTTGCAGTTGTATTTAATGATCTTCTTTCAAGACACCATCTGTGACTGTATATGCTTCAGCATTTTAAAGTGGCAATGACTTTGTTAAATTATGTAACTTGTTTCCATCTTTTCCTGCAAGCAACCCAAACCTTCCATTTTGTCAGAGTTTAGTTTCTCCATAATGGAATATTACTTTCCCATGTTGAACTTCCAAACCCTGGTTTCTTCATTTTCTCGTAGGCTCTCAAATATTTAATGGAATTACCTGGATAGGGATACCTGATACTTGACCTTGCTTTGCTCACCTGGATGTGAGTTTTGGTAAAATAATGAGTAGTCAAGTATCAATGTTGGATAATGGAGATTTCTGTGATATCTTTTATTTTCTTTTTGGTCAAACAAATGTGATGATTAATCTTTGACATTTGGTCAAAAGATAGAAGCCATCAGAATGAACCTTTCTTATTTCTTTCTTGTTAATGGCTCCCGTCCACACATGTGTGGTTTGGAGAAGGATGAATGACCACACTAGCATCAGCACTAATTGTAAGCCCAGTCAACTGATGAGGTGCTTCTCTGCTGAGTATCAGAATAAGCAGGTAGAATTAAAAACTCTAACCCACATGTTTTTCTTAGTATTAAAAAGTGGAAATTTAATCATCCACTTCTTAAATTTGGCACTACTAACGATCATGTTTTGTTTGTTTCATTTTGTTTTAGTCACATTTTGACTTGAGGAACTATGAAATGTCCGTGAAATGAAACTGATTACAGTCGTCCTTATCCAGTTTTATGCAGGTGACTATGCAGCCATCCCAGCACCTCTGCTTTTTGCCTAGAAAGGCTGATTCATTTTTTGGGTTCATAAGTAATTTCAGAGCTTTAATAATGTTTAGGGCTTTCTGATTTTAGGGTGTGATTTTAAATAATTCTCATTTATTAAAAATTTAAGGTGCTTGCACAGTTGTTTGTGAATCAGGAATTAGTAGTGTGTCCATGGAGGGATGAATCAAGGCTCAGGAGGACAGTCCATGGGCTGTTTAAAGTTAAGAAGAGATGCCTTTATAGTCTTCAAAGTGTTTGAAAATTAAATATTTGATTTATAAGGGCTGTGTACACACAGGGCTCAAATTATTCATGTATCATTTGGAAAATGTAAAATGCTTAATGTTCTGACATTATGTGATAATTGCTATTCTAATATATGGGGTCTACTAAATCTTTCTGGGAGCAGGTGAGGGTGGCGTTGATATACAAGGAGCACATGCTTCGTGTGCTAGTAAATCATTCTTCCATTGAATTAAGGCCAAGGAAGGAGCATTGAGTGGAGCTTGGAGTGATATTACAGTATCTGGTGCTGTTCTAACCAAGAAACATATAGCAGTGCTAGTGAAAAATGGGCAGAAACACAAAAATCCACTAAGGAGAAATTACAGAGATTTATCAGTGATGTTTTTTGCAAAGTTTCCGGGAATCATGGTCATCACTCAGTAGAGCTGCTTTTCAAGGTAGATGCCATCTTAATTCTCGCTTTTGCATTGGTTCCCCTATGATGACGTGTTAAAGTCGCTGCTCTTTGTGGGTGCTTATTCACTAATGAGTTGGAGTCCTCTGGCTCTGTTGCTAGCCAGCTGGGTGAACTTGGATAGTGGCTTGACTCTCTTAGCCTCAGTTTCCATAGTAGTCATAGCTACCTTGTAGGATTAATATGAGTAAATGAGATAATTCATGTTAAGCATAGGGCCTGACACACAGTAATCACTTGAATGCTGCTGTTAGTATTCACTTTCTGCAGATACCTACCCACAATTATTCTGACAAGGAGTGATGGTGCGTTGTAAAAGGGACTAGGGAAAGATTTAAGGAGGGGCCACAGAATTGGTGACTTTATCCCCATAATGCCAATATATGCAAATGGATCTCCAAGTTGGCATAAGGATGTAAGAGGCCCAAACCTAATGTGTGTAGGAACTGGTTGGCTAATTGCGATTCTTTCTTTGAGGTGTAGAAAGGAGCTTCAGATGCACTTTTTCATATGCTCTGGACTGTGTCAGGGAACTCAGTTCCTGCCCTTGACACTACAGAACTCAATACCAAGGAGAATGGGGAAGTGCTCGTTAGCTACAATTGCTCTCTTGTCTTTTCTGGAAATCGGAAGTCAGGGAGACAGACAGGCAGTACATCTCAGTGGAGGAGGGTGCTATATGAATGTGTATTGGGGTGTAGGGGTGAGGAGTGAGAGGGGACAAATTAAGCTAGGTACTCTATGTCAATGTTAGGTTGGTGAATTCATTAAGCATCTTCAAGAGCCAACTGTATGAGGAGTATTTACTCTATTAATCGCTAATGCAGGAGAAAACCCAAAGTTAGGAAAAAATCATGGGTCCCTTACTCTTGAGGATCTTACCACTTAAATGCTGGAGGTTCTGGAGGCTTCCAGGAGTGAAGACATCACACACACACACACACCGGAATGACCTACCTATGTATGGGGAAGGTCACGACACCACTCACACCCATCTGGGTTTCCTCGCATCCTTGTTCCTTCCTTATTCTTTGGCGCCAGGATTGTTGAAACCCGAGCTTGTTGGTCTAGCCTGGTGCTGGAGGGAGAGAGACCCCAGACTCCAGTGGAGCCAAGGTTAGTAGCAGATCCTCGGAAGCAGTGGTCCTCAAACTTTTTATCCTTAGGATCCATTTACACTCTTAAAAATTATTGAGGACTCTGGAGAGCTTTTGTTTATATGTTGTATCTATTGATATTTACTGTATTATTAATTGAAATATTTATTAATTCACTTAAAATAATGCTAATAAACTCATTACTTATTAACATAAATAATATATTTTTAAGAAAAATTACATTCTTCAAAACAAAATTAGAAGGGCGCATTGTTTTATATATTTTTGTTCCTATCTCTTTAATGGCTTAATAGAAGATAGTTGGATTCTCAGAAAAACACTTATTTTTCTGCTGTTTTTTGATCATTCCATGCCCACCCCACTTATAAATCTATTTAAAACTTTTAAGGGCTTTAAAAATAAAACTGGATGAAAAAAATTATTGTTTCCTTGAGAAAAATTAATTTAGCCTTTTTAGTTGGCACCAGTACAGATATCAGAGCAAACAGAAATTTAAACATTTGTTTCCAGGTCCCATGGTGGTTTCAGGTTAAAGTCATAATAGAGTTTATCTCATGTCTAAATTTAGTTGAAGGGTAAATGAAACTATGTTGAGAGATTTTGCTGACTCCTCATTTTATAGAACTACACAGAGTAGGTAATAGCCTTTCCATGGAAGAAGCAAGTAAGGAGCCCGGCTTCATGGGTCAGGGGTAGAGCAGAAAAAAACGGGCTAAAAGCATATTGAAAGGGCAGGGATTAGACCTGCAGTTTGATTGAGGACCCAGATCAAAAGAAATCAATACAAACGCTTTGGCTTATTTTTTTCCTCTGTTTTCACCTAAGTACTCGTCTCTAATACAGTAAAAAGCAGGTGCAAGGCACATTAGGAAGGAAATGAGACCTCTGGTCTCAGAAGGAGCAGGAAGTGCGGCGCCTGTCACACGCGGCCTACTTTAGATTGACGGGAGCTTGGCTACAGAGCCTTGTGGGAAAGCACGAGGATTTGCACTTCACTGGGGGGTTCTTAGAGGAAACCTTGAGAACACCATGGCTAAAGCACTATTGCTCGCCATGGGCTCTCAAGGACAGTACAATAGCAAGGCTTGACTTTGGTGTGAAAATGTGCTGGAGTCCAAGTGACAGAAACTTGTGTCGATAGCAGGAAATGGCAAATAATGGAATAATGCTAAAATTTTACACTTAGAGGTTACTGTCAGGATAGCGGCGTTAGAGTTTATAGATAGAATTGTTTACCTGATATGAAACTATATTGGTAATTTTGATACTACTGACATTACTAGAGTGATGCGTAATGCCAACTCGCCCATGAAAGCCATTTGATACAATAATGGAAAGCATGGGTTTTCAGGGTGAGAAATGAGCTCAGATTGAACCAGCAACCTGCTTCTGACGGGATGTGTTTATGCTCAAGGGAAAGGATAATAGCTGTAATCAGGTAGGTTAAGAACTCTTTTACTTGTGGTTATCACTGGAAAAATGAATAATATTTTTCAAAAATATGTAGATCTGAAGAAGCCGAATCTGTTTTGTTGCCATTTGCAACCTGCAATAATTATCATTTGACCTTATCCTGTATGGAACTAGAGGTCATCCACTTGTAAATTTGTTTCATCATCAAAGCTGTTCCCTGCCCAAGTCTCTCATCTATCCCGGGAAGTATATGGAAAAAGTCCTAACATGGCAGAGGGTCACAAATGCACCCCTGTGGGTCCTTCTTTTTATGCTGAGCAAATATGTTCCCGATTCTGGCCCTAGACAGTTCTCCTGGACTGGAGACGCTACAACTCTGGCTGATGCTTTCAGAGAGCTGGGAAGCGGTTCTGTGGCTACATGGTGCCCTAATCTAACAGGTCTGTGCCCTGATGGCTGTGTCTAGGATCAGGCGTCCGGGCAGGGGACCATCAAAGTGGCAAGGAGGGATGAGTAGTGAGAGAAGCAGGAACAAGTGTTCTCTCTGCAGGACTGGATGAGTTGACCTGTGGGGCAGGCAGACTTCTGTTGTTGCAATTAGAAGGTGACTCGCATCCTTCTGGGCACCTAGAAGGTGCTCAAGTAACAGTTTTATTGAAGTCCTCAGACAGTACGCTGAGCAGGACACAGCCTCATAATGTTCCTCTGATGATTCATTCAGAGACAAGGCTGCAAACTGGCTTATTTTCTCTGTTTATACGTTAGGCAATCTGCTTCAGAAAGAAAGTGATGACATTTAAATTCCAATACTGTCTGTCCTTGGTGATAACTGGCACTTTAGCAAAACTCTGCAGAAGTAGGAAGGATTGTAAGGGTGTCCACCTTCTTGAAGCTGGTGGAGAGAATTTAGAGAGGAGGGTTCCCAGCATTGACTTCAGTATGGATTTGCAAAAGTACCTTAACTTCTCTGTCCCTCACTTTTCTTCTTTCAAAAATGGAGATGCTTCCCTGTGGAGATATTTCTAATGCTCAGCTCATCCACATCTCATTCTTTTCACCTTTTGGGTATGTGAGAGGTTTGCACTTCCCACCCCGTTTTGCAGTTTGGTGGGACCGTGAGACGAGTATTGGCCAATGAGTTGTGGGCGGAAGTAATGTGTGTCATTTCCCAGCCAGAGCATCTCGTCACTAACGGGAGACCTCCAGTCTTCTCTTGCCCATGCTGCTGCAACCGGGAATCTTCCAGAAGGTGGAGCCTCCATCAGCCTGGGTACCAGTGAGAATGTAGGGAGCAGAGCACCCTCCCCACCTCACCTGCACCACCATCAATGCTGGCTGGACATATAATGTGAGCAAAGAATAAAGTTTTGTTTCAGGTCTCCAATATGAAGGCCAGTT
This sequence comes from Ceratotherium simum simum, assembly GCF_057802395.1. Lineage (NCBI taxonomy): Eukaryota > Metazoa > Chordata > Mammalia > Perissodactyla > Rhinocerotidae > Ceratotherium > Ceratotherium simum. The sequence goes on from NC_141914.1 coordinate 62,109,120, forward strand.
GTCACCACAGCATAACTTATTTTATTCTGACTAATATATGCCCATTGCTTGATTCTTCAACTGGAGGATGATTTCATTAGTTTTTAATCTTTTCTCAACACACAGGGCTCTCGTTCTCAAGCTTTAGAGTGCATCAGAATCACATCCTGTTGCTTTGATTTGCAGATTCCTGGGCCTCACTTCCAGAGAGTCAGACCTCAGTATGTCTGGTGTGAGTTCCAGGAATCTACTTTTTTTTTTTTAATACAGTTTTCACGGGATTCTGATTCAAGAGGGAGGCCACACTTCAAGAGATGTTGTAAATCTGTATTATGCTATCAAGACTGGCTATTATTTCTCAAGTTCTCCTAGTCAGACATGTTCAGATATTAGTAAAAGGTTAAAGGCATTTAGGGCAGGAGTAAGTGTAATGAATATAAAGTTCACCAGCTCTGTTTCAAGGCTGCATGAAGCAGAGATAAAGTGAAAACACAGAAGTGATTAATAGACCCGACCACTTTCTAAATGAGAATTCTGAAGATTGTAAATCATTTAGAAATTGAAATGATGACCTGGAAAACAAGTCAAAATTAAGAAATATCAAGTAAGAAATGGATTTAAAGAAGCAAAAGTAGGAAAAATTGAGACAGTTCCCCTCACAGTTGATTTGGGAGGGAGGTGGAGAGCGACACCATGGGGACCTTAGTAGACTCCATGGGAAAGAGCAGGGGAAGGAGGAAGATGGGTTTAACCCCACTCATGGGCTTTGTTCCATATCTACAACTCTGAGGTTGACTCAGCATCTTGATATAGTACTGGTTTACAAAGACTATGGTTTTCTATGGATCCAAAGGAGGTGTTTTTTGGCCCTCTGCAAGTGGGTTTTACTGAGATCACAGAAGGAATTTTCTCCTCCAAATTTTGAAGTAAAAGATTATTTGTAAAGAAAATGATTTTATTCCTTCCATCCACCCCCCAGCTATCTATCATTTCTGCTAGCTACTAGGGAGATTGTTTGTAGACGTGAAGTTAGTAGCCTTGCACGAACTCCTTAAGTTCTTCTTTGTGGGATAGAATCATTTAGGGATCCTTCCTCTTGCAGTTTATCGTGGGTGATGGGTGACTACTTACAACTGCTGAAAGCAGCAGTGGAGGCAGAGCTGGCAGCAGCACAGTGTCATCGGGCGGTGTCATCCATTTGAACCTGTGGGGTCTACTTGCTTCAGAAATGTGTGTCTAGAGAAGAACCAACCGCCCATAGCAGAACCATCCGTAAGAAATGGAGAGGGGCTTATCAGAGTTTGGGTAGAGGGAAGCAGGAGACAGTACCCATCTGGGCATTAAATCAAAGAGGCAGCCTAGCAAAAATGGAGCTGGTTCTGCCAGGTGGTATTTGAGGTGTCCTGAAATCATGGTCTTACATGCTCAGCAGCCCATCTCCCTCATCCCCTGTTATCTTCAAGGCAAATCACATGAGACTCCACCTGTCCACACCATTACTGATAGGTTGCTCAGTCTGTCCTTGAGGGATTTCTTTTCCCCTGTAAGGCTGCCTTTGCTGTTCCTTGTAAACAAGGTTATTTGTAGAAACATCTGAGGAGAGGGAATAGAAGTGGTGGGCAGCATGATTTGCTTGGGTTCCACACTGAGTGTTGGCCTGGATCCTTCACCCTGCACTCCTGCCTCTACACTGAAGGGGTTCAGAGTATGTCACCCCAAAATGTGCCGCTCTGGCAGAGGATTATTTTGAGCTGAAGGCAATTGAGGAAAAGCAGACACAAGATGAGCTCTCTGCCCTCCCCTCATCTGCCTGAAAGCAGAATATAAATTCCCCTTGTGAAGGTGTCTCCCCTCACCCCCACTTCACGTACCAGGAAGGAGATGACAACCTTATCGCTGGAGAAGATGACACTGAGAGAGTCTACAGAAGCAAATCTTACTAACTAGCCGTTATCTTCCATCAGTTTCCCCACGTATTTGGCTCCCCGTAATTTACTGTCCCTAGACACTCAAAACTCTCTCCCTTTGTTTTGTCACTTCTCTAAAAAATTATTGTTCTTTGCTAAGATGCTACATAAGCCTAAGTTCCAACTACTCCTTTGAGTTACTCACCACCGAGTGCTCCTGTGTGTATGCACGATGCACATGTTAATAAACTTCTGTTTGTTTTTTTTCTGTTAATCCGTCTTTGTCAGTCTAACTTACAGGGCTCTGGCCAGAGAACATGAGATAGATAGAGGAAATATTTGCTTTTCCTTACCAAACAATCCCATGTCCTATTTTCAATCCCATGTCCTGTTTTTCACGCCATAATTTTAATGATTTTTAACTCATGTAATTTAGAAGGAAAATTTTTGTTGCAAAGGAGAGAAAGCCAAATTGAACTAGCTTATGCAGAAAAAAAAAGTGAGTGTGAGTGTTACATATGGATGGTGTGTGCATTTGTGTCTGTGGGTCATATACCTGAGGAGTCCGGGGTATCTGAGTTCAGGTATGACTGGACCTATGTACTCAAGTGATGTTGGTAGGAATCTGTCTATGTTTTCCTCAGGCCTACTTTCTTCTGTAGTGGGTTTATTGCCAATCAGATTCTTCTCAAGAAATGGCAGATACTCTCTTGACTCATGTTCTTCTAGATTAGCAAAATGAGAAGGAAGGAGAATACCTATTTCTCTGGAGTTCCAGCGGAGTTCTAGGGCTGATATCTGTTGGCTCTGACTGGTGTGTCTTGAGTTGATCTCATCTTGAACTAGTCACTATGAACGTTCAGGTGGACTCTGCTAATTGGCCAGTCCGTGGCTCTGTACCACCCCTGGATACTGCAGGTAGGGTACAATCCCACCTGAATCATATGAAAAGAGATGAGGTCAGAGAGTGGTTCCCTGAAGGAAAAGCAGAATCCTCTAACCAGGAAAGGGAGCAGTAGCTGCTGGAAGCCAAGACTCAGAACTGTCCACAGCAGGTGTCTCCTGGTTAACAGTGAAATTTGATGTTTTTAGGTGCTAAGAAACAGCCGAGAGAAGGTAGAATTGATTTACTTCTTTTTCATTTACTTTATCAACCAGTCAGTATATGAAATGAAAAAATCCAGTTCTCAGGAGTAACATCCTTTATTTGATCTGTTTTAGGAATCATGAGAGATTTTGCATAATAGGATTAACGTTGCTTCGTATTAGTCCCACATGGTCTAAAGCTCTTCAGGATTTCTTTTATAAACTTCCATTTACTCAAATATCCAAACTTGTCTTTTTATCGGTGGGAGGTATATTGTCACATGCACAGTGCATCACATATTTCATTATTTTATATTTGGTTCAAGCCTCTTTACTGCTTTTTATAATGAAAGTCACTAGTTCTTCTTGAAGATGTGAAGCCTTGTAAAGCCTTGTAAAGATGTAATGAAATTCACCTTGATATTGAGGAAATTTCGTTGGAAATACAAACTCCACAGAGTTTTTCTGTGCCAGAATCCTTTACATTCTTAAGTGTAGTGTTAAGAAGGTGGGCTCTTGGGGCCGGCCTGGTGGCGCAAGCGGTTAAGTGCCTGCACTCCGCTGCGGCGGCCGAGTGTTCGCCGGTTCGGATCCCAGGTGCGCACTGACGCACCGCTTGGCAAGCCATGCTTGCCACTTTATATGGGCGGCATCCCATATAAAGTGGAGGAAGATGGGCATGGATGTTAGCCCAGGACCAGTCTTCCTCAGCAAAAAAAAAAAAAAAAAAGGAGGAGGATTGGCAGATGTTAGCACAGGGCTGATCATCCTCACAAAAAAAAAAAAAAGAAGAAGAAGGTGGTCTCTCGTCAAACCCTAGCCCCCCACTGAATGAGCTGTGTGGCCGTGGGCAAGTTACTTAGCCTCACCTGTAAAATGGGATAATAAGAGAACCACTCTCCTAGTGTGTGTGAGGATTACGGAAGTGAAGGCAGGCAAAGACCTCAGAACAGTGCCTGGCACATTGTTAGGAGGCAGCAGATGTGAACTGTTCTAGCCTTTTAGATGTAGATGATCTGAATTGTTAGTTTCTTTCATGAAGTGTGTTTCTAATCCCATTTTGTATCTGCCTTGACTCCTTCGCAGCTCCCTTTTCTGGCTTCGTGGTGCTGAAGTGCTTCTGAGTCTGACTGACGCTGCCTCTGACACCTGGGGCCTGCACCTCAAAGTGGCCGTTTCAACCAGGATCAGCCCTGCTGAAACAAGGGGTGCATCTGGTCAGTTTAGGGAGGTGGAAAAAATTCCTTCTCTACTTGTTTAGAGACTGAGATTTCAATGCAAGAGAATGGTAGGCCTGGTATTTCCATTAGGACATAATCTTAGGTGACCAACAGATCGGTGATAATATTGCGGTTTAAGAATTCATCTGATATCAGCAGAGCATCACAAATAATAGGACCATCCTTCAGTTGGTTAGTTTATCACAACATCGGTTGGACTGAGTGCTAAGTGAATTGGCCCATGTTTGGCCCATGGTGTTTGCTGTTATCTTTTTTCCTCCAAGATTTTATGCTTAAAATTTGCAGAATTTCCCCAGGAGAAACATTTGATATCTTGGCATCAGTGACCAGGTCACTGCAAGATCTGTATAAAAGCAGAACACAACCCAAAGAATTTGTTAAAACACAATTATCAATGGGTCTCTAATTCCTTATGTGGAAAAGTGATTTATAATGTCTGGAAAAATTTAAATAACTGTCTAATGCAATGGGCTTCAATTGTTATCTGTTCTTGCTTATTTTACCCTGATTTCCCGAAATTGGCTTTAAAAAGAAAGCTTTTAAGAGTTGTTTTAAAGTTTTTTTTTTTAATTTATATAAGTGATAAATATGGAAGGAACACTATGAAGCTGTTAGACGCAAACGACAAGATTTGCACATAATATTATGGATAGATCTTAATATAGTTCTGAATGAAAAAAAGTAAAAATGAAACGAAAGAAATATCACAGTACCATTTATGTATAGTCATCCCTCATACCCACAGGGGATTGGTTCTAGGACACCCATGGATACCAAAATCTGCGAGTGCTCAAGTCCCTTATATAAAATGGCATGGTCTTTGCATATAACCTATGCACATCCTCCTGTTTACTTTAAATCGTCTCTTGATTACTTATAATATGTAATGCAATGTAAATGCTATGTAAATAGTTGTCATGCTGTACTGTTCAGGAAATAATGACGAGGAAAAAAAAGTCTGTACAGGTTCAGTACAGATGCAGCCATCATAAGCCTTTCCATCCGTGGTACGGAGGCTACAGAGGACCAATTGTGATTAAAAGTGTGTATGTCAAAGCAGTGATACACATCTTAGTACACAGTACCACGGTTTTCTATGGGAAAGAAATGAGAGTAAAAGAGAAAAAAACAAGCAGATGAGAAAGAGGCCTTGTTAGAACAAATGATGATAATGTATATGCTCTTGAGGACCAGTAAAAAAAAAACTTAAGTGTAATAAGTACTTATTGTAAAAAGGTAAATAAAAGCACACTCATTAATCTTATTCTTCTACCAAATAATCACTGTTGGCATTTTTATCTATTTATTTATGCTTTTTCTTCTTTTTTTAAGAGAAAAATCTTGAATGCTTTCCATATGGTTTTCTGAAGGGTAAAAAAGTATAGACTTACTCATAACAATTTGAAATTTGTGAGTCTGTGGAATCCACATGAGCTGCTTTATTCTAGATTCAGAGTCCAGAGTGCTCACCATTACGCCATGGCACCTCCACAGGAGACGCCACAAGCTGCTTTATTCTACTATCTGTCTTCACCCTTCCTAATTCACCATTTCCCCCGTCTTTCTGTCTTCCTGCAGACATCTGACTTGGAATGTCCAGGGGCAGTTGGAAATATGGTCCAGATTTCCAGGGAAGGGCCTGGGTGACGATAATGACGTGGGTGGTGTCAGCTTTTAAAGGCCATTTATTTAGCACGTGGTTATTAATCACTGAATTTATTAATTGATACAGTTAATTAATTCTACAGTTATTTATTGAGCGCCAACTCTGTGCCAAGCACTGAAGTAGTAGAGGGGACTAGGGGAGGTTGAACAGTCCTGGAATTGGTTGATTCTAAGTATTTACTGTGTGCTTGCCGTGTGCATAGCCCTCTAATGTGCAGTTTTTAAAGGTCAAGTATTTGGGAGTAAAGTGACTGTGAAGCCAGTCCTCTTGCCAGGAGGGAGGCTTTTCTGGTGGAGGAGCTTCCTGCTGAGCTCTCAAACACTTTGGTCTGCGGGGGGGCCGTGAGAATTCCCTAAGGAGGCTATGTAGAGGCTTACCTTTGCTTGAACTACGAAGAAAGGATTAGAAAAAAGTTCACCAGTGCACAAGATTGTGAGGGACTGTTTACAACTACTTAAGGACATTTTCAAGCATCTTTGCACAGCTTTCTTTCTTTTTGCTGTGAGAAAATATACATAACAAAAATTACCGTTTTAACCATTTTTAAGTGTACAGTTCAGTGGCATTAAGTACATTCATATTGTTGTGTAACCATCACCACCATCCGTCTCCAGAACTTTTTCATCTTCCCAAACAAACTCCATACCGATTAAACAAAAACTTCCTATTCCCCCTCCCCCCAATCCCTGGCAACCATCATTCTCCATCTCCATGAATTTGACTATCCTAGTGCTATAAACTGGAGTTTGTGTCCCTCCAAAATTCATATGTTGAAATCTCATCCCCATTGTGATGGTATTTGGAGGTGGGGCCTTTGGGAGGTGATTAGATCATAAGGGTGGAGCCCATATGAATGGGATTGGTTCCCTTATAAAAGAGGCCTCAGAGAAGGAGCCCTGTGAGGACACAGTGAAAAGATGGCTGTCTATGAACCAGGAAGTGGGATCTCACCAGATGCCAAATCTGCGAGTGCCTTGATGTTGGACTTTCCAGCCTCCAGAGCTGTGAGAAATAAATATTTGTTGTTTATAAGCCACCTAGACTATGGTATTTTGTTATAGTAGCCCAAACTGACTAAGATACCTAGGTACCTCATATAAGTGGAATCATACAATATTTCTTTTTTTCTGACTGCCTTATTTCACTTAGCATTGTGTCTTCAAGGTTCATTCACGTTGTAGCACGTGTCAGAATTTCCTTCCTTTTTACGGCTGAATAATGTTCCATTCTATGTATATACCACATTTTGTTCTGTTGCTTCCATCTTCTGGCTATTGTGAATAATATTGCTATGAACATGGATGTACAAATATCTGCTCGAGTGCCTGCTTTCACTTCTTTTGGGTATATATCCAGAAGTGGAATTGCTGGATCATATGGTAATTTTATGTTTAACTTTTTGAGGAACCACCATAACATTTTTCACAGCGGCTGCACCCTTTTACATTCCCACCAGCAATTCTAATTTCTCCACCCCCTTGCCAACACTTGTTATTTATTTATGTATTTGATAATAGCCATCCTAATGGGTGTGAAGTGATATCTCAGTGTGGTTTTGATTTGTATTTCCACAATGATGAGTGATATTGAGCATCTTTTCATGTGTGTATTGGCCATTTGTATATTTTCATTGGAGAAACATCTGTTTGAGTCCTTTGTTTATTTTTAAGTCAGGTTGTTTGTTTTTTGGCTGTTGAATGATAGAAGTTCTTTGTTTTAGTTACTAATCCCTTTATTTATTCTAGATATTAATCATAGATATATGATTTGAAAATATTTTCTCCCATTCTGTGGGTTACCTTTTCATTTGCACGTCTTTGAAACATCTTTAATACAGCTTAGAAGCATGTATTTATGTGGAAGTATCGGACATTCATTGAAGCCGAGAGGCAGGAGAAAAGGGGCTTTGCCCTGCATGTTCTCAGAATCAAGTTGGAACAGGAGACAAACAAACAGATCATTAGAAAACACTGTAGCAGGGATCACCAAAGGCTAGAAGAGCACAGAGCAAAGAACGCTGCTGCATTAAGTGTGAGGTGTTTATATCTACTCATTAAAGATGTTCCCCCGAAGACCTCCACTGGATTTCTCATCCACCCCAGGGTATCAACAAACACCCATGTGCGGATGACTCCCTAGTCCCTATTAGGAGTGTGAGCACCCAATTTCTACTTGTAGACTGAACATCTCTTCCTGGATGTCTTGCAGGTATATCATAGTCTTGTTCTGGTCAGTTCATATATTTAAAAATAAGATGTATGAATTTCAGTCTATCAAAAAGTGTAATGATTTACTTCTTCATCAAATTCTGACTGAATTTACTTGCGTACAAAAAAAATCACCGCACTTTCACTTCAAGGTCATTTTTGGACCTATATGATACTTAGATAATACAGAATGAGTAAAAAGAAGTAATTTCCAGCTCAGTTTGTCATTGCCATATTTTTAAAGTTTCATCAAATGTGAAACATTATTCATACGTGATATTTAGAACTTCAGCAAGATGGTTAGTATAAATTTCCTACAACTTCGGGTGATCACTTTTAATATTCTAGAAAGATTTTGATAGAGTAAATATTTCACTATTTGAAAAGATGGCAAGAGCCGTTGATCATAAAGAAAACAATATATGTAGCTCCATGATACTAAAGTTAGACTTAAATCTTTAAACATCCTTAATTTATTTTAGTCACTGAACGTTCATTTTGCTCATCCGTTTAGTAATTGATTTTGATTAGCATTATTCTTCCAAGGAGACCAAAACAGAGCAGATAAGTCAGATTCTTCCAGTGCATAAGTGCTTTCCTATGAATATATTAGATGTTCAGAATCTATATGAATGCTGTCTATAAGGCTGCTTATTATTCATAGATGATAAAAATGGTGATGACTAACAGTTATGTGTTTTTTATGGTGTACAAAGCACTTTTGCATATATTGTCTCATTTTATCCTCGTAGAAGCTTTGTGAAATAGGTGTTATTGTCATCATTTCCACTTTATAAGTGAGGAAATAAAGACAAGGGGAGTTTAAGTGACTTGCCCAAGGTTACTGGGCAAGAGCTTGGGTCCAACCCAAGCCTGCTAACTACAAACTGCGTCCCCTTTCCATCAATGGTCACATCTCCTCTCATCTTTCTTGGTACATGAGTTTGCTTTTCCTTAAAGTTTTCAGGAGCCACTACTGACTTGAAAAAAATCACCTGTGGTAGCCTTCAAAGATGTATCTCATGAAGAAGCTGACCCATGTCATTCACTAGAGAAATTTGGATATTATTGTAGAAGGAACAGATTCTCAGTCCACCAACTTAATTACTTAATTTTTCGTTCATGGTCCCATGTTGCCTAATGTTTCCTAGTGGGAAAAGCTCAGTCAATCAGGATACATATATTTCTTTGTTTTCTCAGTCAATTCAAGATTTTCTTTCACCACCATCCTTCTCATGAAAGCTGCTTCTAAATTCCCAGAGACTTTGCAGAGTCGGGCATGTAGGGCAAGTGGGAGATGCATTAGGTCTATGGGTTTCATTTCTCCAGGCCGGCATCTGCTGAACAGTACCATCTGGTCCCCAAGCATCTCTCTCCCTGCCAGCATCTGCTGAGATGTCTGAGATCCCAGCTGGCCTCTGGTAATCAGCCTCCGCTAGCATCTGCTGCAGTGTCCTTCTTGTTCTTACAAGGCTGCTCAGGCCTGCTTGCCTTCCGTGCCATGTCCTCCTGGCTTTAGCCTGTGGCTCATCCAAAGGGCAAAGGTCTCCTGCTCCTTAGGTCTTGCTCAGAGACTGTGAACCTTTGGAGGGCTCTATGTAGACTTTGCTCCGTAACTGTTCACCAGCCCCGCAAGGCAGGTGAGCTTCTCTACAAGGCTTGCCCTCCCTGAGCTGCACCTGGAGAGAATGTTCCCTCGCCTGTTATTTCTTCCCTTCTGTGCACTATGGGCTCTGCCTGGGGCTGGGCAGTGTGCAGGGGTCCTTCCCATTGGCCATCTATCTTGCTTCCCCAAGACTCTCTGTTCTAGTCTCCAGTTCAAGGATTTCTTTTTCATATATGATTCCCTTGAATTTTTAATTTAATTTAGTCATTACTTAAGTATTAATTACTTATTTACCAGATTACTTAATAGACAACTTCCTTTTATCCTCTTGCCCTGCTCCTTCTTTCTCTGCCTTACTTATAGACAACCATGTCAGCTTGTTTAATGTGTAAACTTTTGTCTGTCTTCCTAAAAATGCATATTGTTTTGTGTGCATGTATTTAATTCACGTGAATTAACATTATTCATGTAATAACACATAGTAATAATAACTAATAATATCACAGCTAATATTATTAAAATGTTATCCTTCATCTGTTTTGTCCTCATAGTAGGTAGGTGCTGGTGGGGGATTTGCACAAGAAGTGGATTGTTTCAATTTTGGTGTGAACATATGAAATGTTTTCGCTTATTTGGATAATTCCTTTTTAAACAGATGTTGAGGACTTCATATCAGTTGGACAATGGTGGGAAAACAAATGCAGTCTCAGCCTTCAGGGCCTCCAGGCCTGAGGACCTCAGTGCAGTTGGGTGTCACATTGGCCATCTGGGAGAAGAGTGCGTGGCCTGTCTCAAATCCCGTTTCCGGAGGTGAAAGAGGAGCCAGGACAGCACTCCCTGGTTCAGGCTGAGGTGAGACGCCGTCCCTGCAGGGCCTGCAGACCCCGCACTGCAGAGCCCCTGCGAGTCAGCGGCTGTCGGAGCCACTGCTCCTGCCAGGTGAGGAAGCCAGCTAGTCCTGGAGTGACTCAGTCCTGGCGGAATTGAAAGCAAAATAGTCCAAGAATCAGCAAGAAATCTGAAAAAGCATATAGTAGGTCAAAATTCTTCACCACACTCAAGCTGTATAAATACTAAGCCCTAAACTTGAAATCTGTGCCATTAGGTTGAGTGTATTCTCTCTCTGCTGCTGTAAAGGGCACTCCAAGGCCAAATGTGGGCGTGCAGTTATCTGAGTGCTGCCGTGGTCAACCGTTTTAGCCTCACTTTCTGCCTGCCAATACCGGGGTGTGGGGGGGGAGGTCAACATATGGCTCTGCTGTCTCCGTTAACATTAACCTTGGGCACCAGGATGGCCAGGCCAGAGAGCCAGAGAGGATGAATTCCTGTACAAACAAGCATGTGCATACACACCACCTCGTAAGACTGAGGGACAGATTGGAACAGGGGTCCATGTGGGGGTGGGGTGATGCTAAGATAAGGTGATGAAGAGAGGTAAGCATTGCTTCATCTGAAGTCCGTCTACCTTCAGTCCCCTAGTTTTGGAAGGATTTTTTTCCTCATTATTTCTTCTCCTTGTTTCCTGGGTACTCCCACACCAGAGGGGTACTGAGCCTCTGCGCCACTCCCAGCACTCCGCTCAGGCAGAGCTCCAAAACACAAGGTAGACCGTGTCTTGTAAAAATCGTACATTCTTCTCCCCTTCTCAGTGGTTTACATTGTTATCTTAGGAAATGGGGCTGCAGAGGCCTTAGTCTCTGGTGATTTGATTTGCATAAAACTCAATCACTCAGACTTTTCTGCAATATTATGCTCTGGTGAAAAAGTGTAGTCTCTATCTGGGAGTGCAGGGTGGTTCCTGTAATAAGTTTCCGAGTTTCATGAGAAATTCAATTGTGAGGCCATCTGGTTCAGGGGCTTATGTCCTGTCTTGAGATAATTGTATTATCTCTACATCAGCAATGATATCCTCCCTAGCTAACTGAGTCATCTCACAATTTCTGAAAATATTTTGATTTGATCTTTATTTTTAATTGAAGGGCTAAAGCAATGCAACCCTATCAAAGGATGTTCACAAAAAAGATAGAATATAGTATTTTTCCTGGTTTAATTTCTTAAGTAGAGCTAAGATGGGCCTCTTTTCTGTTTGTTGCTCCTTCCCTTCCCCAACTGTAATCCTGTAGAAAATTTCACTAGGAACACCTGCAGCAGAAATGCAAACTGGTAAACAGTGACGGTAGGTAAAACAATCATTTAAAAAAAATTTACAGATGGCCATAGTGATGGGGAAAAGGCTGGCAGAATGTAAGGGGGATTTGTAATTCAGGTGTTTAATGAATTCTGACTAAAGAAAAGTGAGTTGTGTTCTGAGATCCAGTGTCCAACCTGGGGAGGGGTTGTTTCCCACACCAACAAACAAGTCTCAGACACCAGCAGAGTGTCCAAGACTTCAGCTCAATTCTGACACAATCGACCTGGAGATAGAATCAGGCAGTTACCTGTGCTTCTGACCAACCAGTTCAGATTGGAAGTTCCAGCAACTCCCTCCTTAGGCTTCAGACTCCAGTCCTAAGTCCAGGTTGTCAGATGATTCCGACAGACTGGCTGTAAGTCAGAGGTTCCCACAACCGTCCTCCGGTTTGATTATTTGTTGGAGTGGCTGACAGAACTGAGAAACAGTTTACTTACTAGTTCACCAGTTTATTATAAAATGATGTGACTTGGAAATGGCACGATGGAAGAGGTGCGCAGGGCAGGTGTGTGGACAGGGGCGTGGAGCTTCTGTACCCTCGCGGCACCTCCATGTGCTCACCCACCCGGAAGCTCCCCAAACCCCGTGCTCTTGGATTTTTATGGAGGCTTCACTACATAGTCATGATGGATTAAATCACTGGCTTTTGGTGATTGAGTCAACCTTGGGGGGGTCCCTCTCCCCTCCCAGGATGTCAGGGGGGTGGGACTGAAAGTTCCAACCCTTTAATCACATGGTTGGTCCTCTTGGCAACCAGCCCCCATCCTTAGGTGCCTTCCAACAGTCACTTCATTCACATAACAAAGGGCACTTTTATCACTCTCAACACTTAGGAAATTCCAAGGGTTTTGGGAGCTGTGAGCCAGGAACTGTGAACTAAGACCAAATATATATGAGAAATATATTTTGGTCATTTGAATGACCAAGTATACATTGCTTATAAATCACAACATCGCAGAAAGAGAGACAAATGTATGGATGTATGCTGAGGTGACAGAATGAATCACAGTGGACAGACCTGGACAAAGGAGAAGTAACCTGTTGGGGGAAGTGAATAAGGAAAAGACATTTAGGGAGTGAAAGACATGCAAGACATGTAGAGTGAAAATGAGGAGAGGTTAATATGAGAAGCCTGAGCCTGAAACGTACGGGAAAACACCCTACAACAATTATAATATGATGAAAATTTCAATTCAGTGTTTGCAGTTAAGACCATTAGTTTAACAAAAAGGGAACAAAGAGAAATGAGATTGGGAAGGAAATCAACCAGAGGAGAGTCAGTCACCCCAGGGATAGGCTAGGTATTTATCTATTCTCTGTTGGACACACTGACATAGGCCTGGTTGGTAGAGAACACTGACCTAGAGTCTAAAGCCATTGTGTCCGTCAGCAAGTTTTTCAGTCTTCGTGAAGGAAGAAAATCCACAGGGCAGATGAGCGTGATCCAGGGTAGCCTGGAACTGTGAACTGAATGGGAAACCGAATGAGAAATCTGAGCTGTTGAAATGAAAAAGCAGGGGCCTTGTGTGTTTTTCTCCAAGAGTTTCACATTTGGCCTGAGAGATGTGAGTGGCGTCTGGATGAATTGTTTTGGTAATGTTTCTGAGTTCTGTTCTCCCACACAATTTCAAAGAGTTTTGCTTCTCACTCCTCCTCTGCTACTCTTCCATTTTGACTTTTAAGTTTTGCAAACGTTATCTATAAACACAGAGTTGTTAGCAATTCCTTTTCTAGGATTGTATGTTATCGACAGACTCACACATGCAGGCAAATGTGTCTATCCATCCTTGCAGCATTATCCATAATAGCAAAAGAAAGAAACGTAAACGTCTATCATCTGGGTAGCATCTACAAGTAAAAGGGATAATGTTTAGAAAATTATTACTGCATTTTCTCTTTTTTCTTTCTGAACCCATGAGCATCTCATTAGTCTGAGCAGCCTGTCCACCTGGGAAGGGAGCGTAAGCAGTTTCTGACATGCAAAGTAGGATCATGCAGCAAGTGATAGCCTGGAAGGCCAGACTATTGTGTGAAGAGAGGACCTCGCAAGTATCACCATTTTCCTCCTTAAACCTAGAAGGGAACCAGAAGTGGTCCTCCTGCCTATGCCAGCAAAGCCAGAGGGCTTTCTTCAGTATCTTTCATGGTGGAAGGAGCCTCTAAAGCGAGGGAAATCAGAGAAAAGCCCGACCCTCTTCTGCTGTGGGAGATGTGAGGAAGAAGAGAGAAAGCAGGGAGGCCAGTGGAATAAAAGGTGTGTGTCCCAGGGCCCCTCCTGATCCTTGCAAATGGGGAGCAGAATAGGGAGGGTGGCTGACACTGAGAGGAGAGGGTGCTCTGCTCCCCTTCCCAGGAAGGATCTAGAGAGAAATCCCCTCTGGGGCTGTGCCCTCGTGTGCCTGGGGGAGGCCACAGCCCTTTGAGAACACACCTTCAAGTTCTACATGGTCCCAGGAAAGAGGGCAAAAAGGACGGGAGTTTTTGTTTTGTTTTTTAAGAATCTCTAAGTGACAGTGATACCGGCTCAAGACAAGGTTGACATAAGGGAAGCCATATTGTAGAAAAGAAAAACCCTATTCTAACTTTGAATGACCTCTGACTAACTAACCCAGCTGGATATGCACCCTCCAGGAGATCTAACTGCTCTCTAGATTTTACAAGCCCTGCTTGTGCATGTTCCTCCTAGCTGTGATAAGATGATAACTTTGTTCTTTTGAGTTCTTTAGGAATGTGATGAACCCCCAAACAGAGAGTCTATGCTGATAGCAATCATCAGTGAAAACTGAAAGATCTGGTGTGGCACTCCCAGTCTGTAACACTAGAAGGTCAATATTCCTAACCCCCTCCCCAATAACCCACCGGCCTATATAACTGCTGTAAGATTTTGTGCCCCCTTAAGTTGGTTCTTTTGGACATGAGTCGACCATCTTCCCTCTTGCTAGCAAGCTGTAATAAAAAAGTCCTTTTTCTCCTGCCACCTTGCCTCTTGACTATTGGCATGTCTTGTGGCGAGCAGAAGGCCCCATGTTGGGAGGTAACAACAGCGGAGTTCGATGCTCTCATTCTTATCTAAAAGCATCATGCCCTGTGCCCTGTGAAGCTGATCTTGGGCAACTGAACATGGATGTGAAATTCCAGAAGGATATTAGTGACTGCAGAGGCTCTTTACCCATAATTAAAAGGATTATCAAAGAGAGATGGATAAAGTGTCCAAAAGGGAGACACTGTATCATTTGGGGGTGGAGTGGGGCATGTGGAGTAGTGATTCCAAAGCATTCAGACTGTCAGTCCTTGCTCTCTGCCTCTTTGTCCCGAGGACTCCTGCCCTTAGCTGGGACCCCTCCCCACTCAACAGGCTGTCTTGACATCACTCGGCTCCTTGTCAGGGGAATGAAGATAAGTCACCACTTAGAACATTCCAGCTATTTAGAGCATCACCATTCTAAGTAACTAAAATGTTTACTCCTAGAAATAAGCGGTGGTTTATCTTCATTTTTTTCTGCTGTGGGATGGCCCTAGCATGCGGGCTTGACAACAGCTGCTCTCTAAATGCCTGTACCCAGGAGTCACTGAGAGCTGGGCGCAGTGCCCAGAAAAGGATGGGCACGAGAGATGAAAACACACACTGAAGAGAGCCGCGCAGAGAACAGCCCTGGCTCGGAATTAATGATCCCAGCAAATCCCTTTCCTAACTGGAGAATTTCATGTCTACTGTGTCTAGAGGTTGATTTTGTTTTTAAATACAATTCTGATTCATTTTAAGGAGGGCTTAGAGATATTTCTGATATGCATGATATTTCTGAGTCTGGTGGAAAATTCTGACTCCTAATTCCTTCTTTTTAAAAATCAAATTCTGGAAATAGAGGAAAAGCACGTACCTCCCCTCCTACCCTGAGTTACAATATAAGTTTTAACGTCAGCAGCGCTTCATTGACAAGTGGACTGAGATGCTATTTTCAGATTTCCCATTAGCTAGTTCTGTGACCTTGAGCAAGCCACTTAGCTTCCAGGGGCTTCAGTGGTCTCACCTGAGAAATGGGTATGGGTTTCAATGAACTTACTGCAAGACACCTTCCAGCCCCAAGAGCCTCTGGGCTCGTGCACACTCTCTCCTCACCTGCCCTCTGTCACCCTCTCCACCCTCTGAGGTGTCTTCTTATCTTTTCAGACATTCAGTGGCCCTAGGCTTGGAGCCTGTCCAGACCCCTGCCCTTCCCACCTCCACAGTTTTTCTGCTCCCCGTTGCCCCTGCCCATCTGCTCTCAGTTGGCTGAGGGAGCCAGAAGGCATGGGTGTGGATGACTCCTGATAGCTTTAGTGCTTACCTGTGTCAGTTTCCTTCGTTGCCCTTTTTGCAGTGGTCACCAGCTGTAACCCTCTATTTCTGTGGCTGCGTCCTTGAGCAGTGTCTGCCTCCTCACAGACGGGAAGCCTCATGTGGGCAGACATCACATGTCTTTGGCTTGCCCTGCATCCCCAGTGCCCAGCACAGTGTCCAGTACACAGGAGGGCCCAGTGTGTGTTTGTTGGAATGAATGAACAGATTCTTTCCAGGCAGCACCCCTTAAATCACGTTTAGCAGGCAGCTTAAGGTGGACCTTGCTGGAATCCTTGTTGGTTTATATGGGTCCATCCTGACCCCCCAATCTAAAATAGCCACCAGCCTCCCTCCCTCCCACCCATCCTCAGCCGTCCACCCTCAGACTGTCTCCATCCTTTTATCCTGCCTTATTTAATTTCTGGGCATTTACATTACTTGAATTTATTTACTCCTAGCTTTATTTTCTGTCTCTTCTACTAGAATGTGAGCTTCGTTAGGGCAAGGACCTTCTTCACCTTATTCAAGGCTGTGTCATCAGCATCTAGGAGGCTCTTAATAAGTGTTTGTTGGCTGCGTGAATGAAACACGACTGAATGCTTGTAGCTTATTCAAATGATATGGACTCTCTCTGGCTTGCTATCAGTTGGAAACCTCTTCCTGTCAGTGTCCAGCTTATCGCCAGGGATTGTTCTTCTCCCTGCTCCCGAGAGCACATCGACTCGTCCTGTTTTTGCCATGTCCTTTACAAGGCCCAGAGCAAGAGCTGCGTTCTTGAGTGGCAGTCAGTTCAGAATAGACCATCTTCTTCACTTGCTTTATTCTCTTTGCCTTTATTTTAAATTTTTGAGAACTCTGAAAAGAAAGAGAACAAGAGACTTGAACAGAGTGTAGTAACTCCTCGCTGGGCAGGCAGGCATGCATGGTACCCAGCCTCTCTGGTGAAGGAGAAACATCTGGCTCTGGCTAAGCCTGATGTCTTGCAAAATACTCAAGGCTCCCAGCCGCCTAGAGCGCAGCACCCGGGGCACCTTCCCTGTCTGCTGTTACTGCTGCCTATTCGGTGGTTGCTTTTCTCATTCTTTTCTGCCTTTGGGTGTGAGTTTTGTTGTTATCTACAGAATCTCTGAGCTTTCTTATTGTAAAAGCCAAACAGAGGAACTGGATTAACACGTTTTTGTTTTGCTGGATAGAGGAGAATTAATGTCTTCCTTGTTCAATAAAGAACATTTTCATACTGTTAAATGTCTTCCTTGCTTAATTAGGTTTTAAAGTCAAAAGTGTGTATGTTGGAGGGGATGGGGGGATGGGGGCAGGGGCAGTGGAACATTTGAAAATCATTTCTAAGGGAAAGACTTCCTGGCTTCTGAAGATATCATAAACACATTTCTTCATGCTTCTAATAAATGCTCATGTTTGTATAGCAGGCACAAATGAACTTGAATTTAACCCAAAGTGGCTAAGGGAACATAAGAGAGAATAGACTAGGGAAAAGGAGATGTTTGTGTTGTAAACTGTTTATCGACAGTGAGTTTGATAAAATTAGAAGCCACGCATGACTGCTCTCCACGTGGTGTTGGCCTTTAGTCCTGGCTTGCTAGGGTTCAAGCCAGCTTTAGTTTAGAAAGACATTCCATTTATAGAGTACAGTTAATTTTCATGAATGCTTGACTTTCTTAAAATGGATTACTTTTCTTAACAATAAAGTGAATATTCAAAACAATTCCTCATTAATATGATGTGGATTTGATGAAAAAGGCATTGTTTCTGTATACAGTACTGAATACCTTAAAAAAACTATTCTTTAGCCTATTTACTCACTTGCTCTGTATTGGAATTGTACCATATACATTATTCCTACCAAGGATGTGCTGTTTTATATGGCTTTATTGTTAACCTTCTCCTTCAGATTTCTTCTATAGCTAATTTAGCAAACTTGCATTTAAATCAGTCCCCGATGAGAGGACCTGGAGTTCACATTTTTGCTCTTAATAGACACATTAGTCTTCCTACATGGTACGATTTCATAAGTGGCTGCGGCTGCTTGTCTAGGGAGATAGCTATTATATATCACTCAGTGCATTTCTGGCCTTACCGTAGGGAATTTACAGGGGTTGTCATTGCTTTGGCTTCAGCTGGAACACAAGATGTTTTAAATTGGATCTTGTATTTGTGTTCAGGATTGATAAAACTCCTCACATACATTTATTTTAACAAGAGTCCTGTAAAGGTTATGCTAGCTAAGCGAATTTGAATAACCAAATATTACTTTAATACTTAGTTATTTGCAGGTTGCTTTTCCCCCATCCCCAGTAGGGCGAGGAAGGGAGGGAGAGGAGTCAGGATGAGGTGAGACTAGTGGCAGGGTCATTTACATGTTGCCGTGGGGCACAAAGGCTGTGGGAGTCTGTGAGTGGAGTATTATCCTGCCAGGTGAGAAGCTATGGTTGATTTTAAAACATTACAGAATGTAATTCATGTTCATCTTAGAAAAGCAGATAATACAAATTAACAAAAATAAGAAAGAAAGAGCGTTCATAAATCAACCATCCAGAGAGGACTACTGTTAAAATTTTGCATATAACCTTTTATGCTTTTTTGTGTGTTTATGTTTGTCTTTGTTTAACAGAAAAATGGGATCCTCTGATTAGTTAGAAAAGGGTGCTCATTTAAAAATATATATCCTTTACCTATTGCTTAATAAATAACCCTTGCCTTGTGCCACATAATACAAATAGTATTTCCAAAGAGAAGAAGAATGTGGCCACAGTCCCAGGTCACCAGCTTTCCAAGTGATGGGTCTGAGATGAATTGGAAGAGCGCAAGCAAGCCCCAGAGAGCCTTCAGAAGAGAGAGTAATATCATGCAAAGGCTGCCTCAGTGAAGCCTTTAGTTAAAACAAAAACAACAAATCCTGAGCATGCATGTTCAGGAGTTGCAAGGCAGGATTAGGACATTTACATGAAGACTCATACACAGAATGTTTTGGTTGGAGGAAAGGGGTGGGGGGATGGGTGTTACAGGGTCTATAGCTCTTACCCATGTACTTGCCATTTGTCAAGAACTGGAAAGGGACTGAGATTTGATCCTACTTGCAAGCTAATAAGTTAGCCTGCTGTATACCATTTCATGGATGCTGCTGGAAGACAGAAGATGCCTGTATCAGGGGCAAAGGACTTTGTTACTCATGGCACAGCAAGAAGCATGAGCTTCATATTCATGTCAGTTTCTCTTGTCCCTCAAGTCTCATGAGGTGACGCAGAGAGGCCTAGGTGGATGTCACCCACAAAACTTAGGTACCCCTTTTGGTTTCCACATAATGGGGGGGTCTCATAAAACTCAGGCCTCAGTCTCCTTCTCTGTGTATCTTCACATTCATGTGACCTCCTAGTAGAATTTTCCCTCCCCTCATAGAATTTTCCCTCCCCAGTAGAATTTTCCCTAAAAAATATATTGTTAAAATGTGGTTGCTGCTTTTCAAAACAGCCATCAGTTTTGAAGGCCAGTTTACCTAAATATCAGTGAATGCAAGGAAAACTGGGCAAGTTCTTTCCCTGTTAAAAAAGAATGTGCAGGCCCGCCTGGTGGCACAAGCAGTTAAGTGCGCGCGCTCCGCTGCGGCGGCCCAGGGTCCGCCCGTTCGGATCCCGGGCGCACACCGAGCACCGCTTGTCAAGCCATGCTGTGGCGGCGTCCCATATAAAGTAGAGGAAGGTGGGCGTGGATGTTAGCCCAGGGCCAGTCTTCCTCAGCAAAAAGAGGAGGACTGGCAGATGTTAGCTCAGGGCCAATCTTCCTCACCAAAAAAAAAGGAAAAAAAAAGATAAAAAAGAATGTGCTAGATATTGGAGTCTGGGCTTTCTGCAGAGTGTAGGGGCCTATTTCAGACCGTGGTTGGGGAGAGTCAGTGCTTAGGCTACTGCTTAACAGAATACCAGATCATTAAGTCTCAGAGGAGAGCGGGTACTTTACATTCAGGCTAACTGCTCCTTTTATGACTAAAGATGGCTTCTAATTTGGAGAATAAATGCCTTTGTAATTAGCCTAGAGGCATGAAAGGGTATCTGATGTTTGCACCTTTGTTATCAGGATTTGCCTCTGCCAGCCACAGTAAGTTTTAAAATCCTGAAGGCAAAGCCTGTGTCTGTTCAGGAAACTCCATTAAAGCATCCAGTAATTAGGATTAATTTCCATCCTGGGTGTTCAATTAATATAATTAATATAGTGTATTGTGACTTGGTCTGAGGATAAGACTTGTGACGTTTCTTATTTCGCAATGTGAATTTGGGGGATGATGTGGGTTTGGGCCTGGGAGGTGTGATTTCAGGCCTGGGGATATCTGTGAGTTCAACTGGAGTCTACTTGCCTTATTGGTGAGGGGATCTTTAAAAAATGACTGTTAAGCTCCAGTCCTAACCTTTCCCAACCTTATTGTTAATTATTCCCATTGGCAGGACTTGCTCAGCCCCTCTGGTAACAGACAATGGGTCATTCCCACCTTCATGCCTTCGCCCATACCTTCTCCTTCCCCTCCTTCGTGGAGGTGATTCCTAAGAAAGACCAGATAAGTCCCAATCCTTCCTTTGTCTATTCATGCCAGTCCTCAGCAGTCACTCCTTCCTCTCAGATCTAAAAGCATCTGTTGTCTTTACTACTTCATTCACGCATTCATTCAGTCCACAAAAACTGTGTGTCTGTTGTATCCAGGGAATAAGATTTTTCGATTCCGGAGTTTATTTCCTAATGAGGAAGACAGATCCTGAAAAACCCATTATAGAATTAATCATTTCATTATTATTGTCAAAAGCTCTGGAAAGGAGGAAACTGGACCCTAAGAGGGTCCTCTTCTTTTGGCACTTGTTTGATACTATCTTCGGGGAGAGAGGTTATTTATAAATGCCTGACACGTTGTACCAGGCACTAGGCACATATCATCTCGTTCCATCCTGCCAACAGCCTTATTATGCACGAGGCAATGTTACCCCCATGTTTCAGAAGAGGAGCCAGGGCCTTGCCAAAGTAAAGGAGCTTCATCTTGCTAATGAATAGTGCAACTGAAATTTGACCATTGGTTTTCAAAGGCTATGTGCCTATTTGTTACTTTTGTAGGTAAGTTTCTTAACTCCCTCAACTACAGAGTATAAAGTTTGAAGACGGGAACCTCACCTTGTACCTTGCCCAACATGATGCCTCACAAATAGGAAGATCTCAGGGGCCAGCTGGCTACTTGACTGAATTAAATCATGAAATGAAACAGTGTATAGGAGCTTGAGGGATTTAGGGGCTGGTCTAGGAAAAAGATATGACCACAAGAGGCAATGACACACAAAAAGCTTTATTGTGTGGTTCTTGAACTGGGTTGCATGAGAGAGGAAGTCCTCACAGCATGAGATCATCCAGAGGCTTATGGTGAGGGTGTTACCGAAACCAAAGTGGGTTTGCCTCCGGGTGAGTTAAATCAGACCTCCACCAGAAGTAGTTGTCACACAAAGTAAAGTATATTTGCAGCAAATAGGAGACCATGTGGAACCATTTCCAAAGTCATGGCGTCCTTGAACAAAGGGAAGCAAGGACTTATATTTCGGAAGGGGAATGAATATTCAAAAGGGGAATGAATATTCAAAAGGGGAATGAATATTCAACTGCACAGGCTCAGTTGGAGAAAATGCTTCCATAGACACTGCAGGTTAGGTAATGAGGCCTAAGCTCCTCCTGGAGAGATCTTAGTATTAAAAATAAGGCAAAGGTCATGGGTGTAGCTCTTGTGGTAAGGTTTGGTCTGGTTCAGGGTGGTTGGTGATTGCATCTCCTTAACGTAACAAAAGAAAAAAAAAACAATTTGGAAAAACAGTTAAATTCTTCTGAACCCCCCCTTGAGTTCCTCCGGGCAATTAGTCAGTGACAAGAGGACCACCATCCAGAAGGAGAGAAGGACAAGTGAATTCCAGGGGACAAGGGAGTCAGGAGGGGGCTGGTGTGTCTACATGATGTCCCTCAGCAGCCTGGAGGGGACTCTCTGGGTCAGAGAGCCCTACAAGGTAGCAATGGCTTGGGGCCTTATAGCTACAGGGCTCTAGCTTATCACTAAGCAACAACGGTTGGGTGAGGTTTTGTAGGGTAGGCAAAGCAGACAGTCTCTGAATAGCTAAAAATGTTCTTGTTTGGCTTTTTTTAAAATAATTGAAAGTGTTAAAATTTGAGGTTGGCACTGGCGAGCTTTTGAGCTGAAGGGTCTCAGACTGCAGTATACACGGAGGTCACTTTCGGCTCACTTGTATACCATAGTGAAATGTGGCGCACATGTTCTGAAACTCAGATTTAGGCTAAGTGTGGTCGATGCTTCTGTGAGTGGAGTTCCTCACTCCTGCTGTTGGTTGTCTGCCAGCAGCACCAAAAATTGTGTTTTTATAAACATGCTCACTTGAGTGAAGGCTTTGATGGTTGTGAGCTCTGCTGGTTCCAGACCTTGCCATTTTTAATGTTTACTCACTGAGGACTAAAAGAAAGGGGAAGTGAGAAAATTGTGGGCACTGAAGGAAGCATCTGCTCTTGAGATGTGAGTGGTCAGTGCAGGCCTGGTAGTGGTGATGGTGGGTGGTCCTGCTGTGTGGTGGACAGAGTACTGGAACAAGGTCTGGATGTAGAAGGTTAATCTTTAGGTTTTTATCTATTTTGTTTCTTGCCTTCTACACACTTTTCTCTACTCCAGGAGCATGAGTAGGACATACACTTAGCTTTCAAACTATAGTCTCCTACCCTTTCAGACTATTCTTTCCCAACCTTCTTCTGAGAAGGTTACAGTATTCTGGCTTTGACAACTGAGTGTTACTCAATCATGTTATTGACATTGCATTAAGTAACCTTCCAGATTGTTACCTTGTGTTTCTTCTGTGGGACATTAGAACTCAAGAAAAGACGATAGTAAAGAATTAATAACTCATCATTCTGTGTTGAAATAGGCATTGGTTCTTTAAACAAAATCATAAACTGAATGTTGACCATTCCATATTCCTCACTTCTCTAAGAATTCTTAAGGATCTCTAACTTCCCCCCACCTCCAAATTAGAATTTAATTTGTATGAACTTGCTAAACTACTGATAGACAAATATCATTTCTTCATATTAAAGACAGTGGACTTAATCCTATTGCTGAACAAGAAGTAAAATGCTCACCATCTGGAGGTTAATTAATTCTCTATGTCATTAGGGTACTATTTAGAATACTCAGTAGTCTTTACTTATGAGCATATTCTAGTATATCAAAATGGTATCTATTGGGCATCACTTCATGCACTGTGCATTTTAGTAGTAGGACTAGACTAATTCCTTGGGAAAGATTTGAGGGGTGTGGTATCACTCAGCCACAGGGTTTTGAGTAGGCAGAGATCTTTTCTCTCAAATTCACCATCTTGTACATATTAATCATATTTAGTTTCCTTCCTGCTCAGCCCAAACTTCTCTCATCTGCCTCTCTCTTCTCCTCCTCTCCCTCTCCTTTTCATATCAACTCCAGTCCTCCTAGTCATCTTCTGTGCTAAAATTCACATATGTAATCTCTAAGTTAGTAGATCAACTTGTAAAGGAAGAGAAGGGTCAGTCCTTATCCTTTCAATAGGTCAATAATAGGAGTGGGGGAATTGGGGAGTGGAGGAATGGGAATGGAATGGGTGAGAGGGTTAAGAGCTACTGCATTTCTTTTTTCCTTTTCTAAACGAAGGGCCTATTGTGATAGATTACAGAAAAATCAAAATACCTGGTTCCTCTTTCATTACGTGACAAGTAGATTCTCACAGACTTCTACATGGGAGCAGAGTGAGATCACCAAGGACAAATTGAAAAGAAGAAGAGGGAGCACAGTAGGCTAGACCCCCCAAAGAGCACCGATAACCAAGATAAGTACAGCAGAAGAAGCCACCAAAGGAAGCTAAGGAGATGGGAAGCACGCTAGGAGAGCATGGAGGGGTTGAAACCAAGGGAAGGGAGTACCAGGAGGAGTCAACAAAGGGTCAAGAACTGCTGAGCAGTCAATCATTATGAGCTTAGAAGTACTTTCATTCCATTAGCAGATACCAAACCAAGTGGGCTCGCCTCCTGGTGAGTTAAATAAGACTCTACACCAGTAGAAGTTGTCTCACAAAGTAAAGTGTATTTGCAGCAAATAGGAGGCCATGAGGAATCATTTCCAAAGTCATGGTGCCCTTGAACAGAGGGAAGCAGGAAATTTTATTTCAGTTGGGGAATGAATATTCAAAAGGGAGAGGCGGGTATTCGCTTGCCCAGGCTCACTTGGAAAATGTGCTTCCACATATACTGCAGGTTACTGTAATGAGGCCTAAGCTCCTTCTGAAGAGAACTTCGTATTAAAATTGAGGCAAGGTTGTGGGCATAGCTCTTGTAGGGAGGCTTGGTTAGCTTCAGGGTGGTTGCTGGTTGTGTCTCTTTAACATAAAAACAGTTATGTGCTTCCAAACCCACCCTTGAGTTCCTCGGGGCACTCGTCGGTGACATAGCTATGTGGAGGGCATTGGTGATTTTGCTGAGCCCAGTTCAGAGGTGTGATGGGCAGAAGACTGATTAGAGTGTGTTGAGGATGAAAGCAAGTGAAAAAATGGAGACAGCTGGTGTGGTCATCTGCACTTTCTTCCATTCTAAGACCTGCTGTTTCCCCTTCCTCTCCAACACGTTTTCAGGAGATATCTTACAATGGCTCTTAAGGACGCCTGCCAGCCGCCAGGTGGAGGAGTGGGCTGGGACAGGCTTGTCAAGGCCTTGGGCACGTGTGCACAGAGCTTGGGAAGAACCTGTTCATCCAATTATCACCTCAGTTGAGCTCTGGGATCTGATAGCACTCTACTGATTTTGACTTCAATTTCTATCTTTAGTTTTGGATTAAAGTGTCGTCTAAAAGGACAATACTGTGATGCAGCATTGAGTTCAAGCACTGTTAGACACCAGAATTTGCTTATGCAGAGCCAGGCAGTGACATCGATGGCTGTGGAAATAGCCAAATCACCAGTGCTAGGTCACAGGATTTTCAAAGCTAGGAGGGGTTGGAGGGATGATTCGTGCTCCTAAATATCTATCTGTTAAAAACATCTGGCTGACTGTCAAGGGAAGCTGCTTAGCACTACATTAAATATACCTTTCAAAATGAAATGAAAATAGTGTACCTTATTCATGTTATGACATTCTTATTTTGAGCCTGTCTTCACATCTAGAGATTCTGAATTACTTTTAGCCATTTTCTAATAGTTATGTTTAGCCTCAGAAAGACATACTAATTTTTGTAAGCAAGCCCAAGATTTTGACTTCTTCATCACATTTAAGGTTTAGCATATAATTTTTCCATACAGTAGTCTTTTCCATGCAATGATGAATTTTATTGGCTAATATTTGTTAAAGATTTTTTTAAATTTGTTTTCTAATTTAGGTATAACTTTTATATAGCAAAGGACACAAATCTTGTATGTACAGCTGACAATTTATACATATGCATACATCTGTGTAGCTACCACCAGATGAAGGTATAGAACATTTCCAGCACCCCAGAAAGCTCCCCACAAAGTAACTGCTATTCTGATTTTTACCACCACAAGTTAATTGTGGCTATATAAATTTAAGGATACTGTGGTTTCCAGTTCTGCATGAGTGGAGCTGGGAAGTTGTCGCTTCATCCTAATAACAAGTAACAAGCTGAACAGACTGAAAAATCAACAACTCTTGTAGGATCTGCAAGAGAAGTGAGGTCAGAAAGCAAACTGCTGCCCCCAAGATTGTAGAGACAGATGAATACAGGGAATCATGACTTATCAGAGCAGAGACTCACGAGTGGAAACTGCAGTGGGAAACAGTGCTGGGGCAGAAAACCTGAACTGTCTTTGATGAATTGCTGGAGACTCACTGTGGACAAGTCTGAGAGTTAAAAACTCTGGGTGAGAGGCAGATATAGGAAGGCCCCACAATGTTTGAGTTTTACCTCTAGGAGCTCCACCAGGTTCTCACTGTAAATATCAGAGGAAAATCCCCTTATTCTTCTAGCAGGGGGAGGAGAAAAGGAACTATTTTGAAATATGCTAGAGCATTCTGTTCTTCTTAACAAGACCTGCCCTTTTACAAGAGCCTAACCTTCTGGGGTATTATCAGAGCCTAACTGACCTGGAGAGGGGAAATACTGAACTCCAGCCCACTCTAGCCATCATGTTCCACCTAAGGGGGAAGAAAAAATGTGAGGAACACTTTGAAGTTCACAGTCCAGGGGCATAGGATCACTAAAAGACTGAGACCTAATCTTAGGACTATAGAACATTTCTCCTCCCCCCACACCTCACCACCACATTACTAAAGGCTATTGATAGTAGTTTCTTTTGCCCAGTACATCATGTCTGGCTATCAAGAAAAAATTATAAGGGAGAGGAATCAAGATGGCGGCGTAAGCAGACTCAGAACTCACCTCCTCCCGTGGACACAGCCAATTTACAACTACTCGTGGAAAAATTACCCCGAGACAGAACTGAAAACTGGATGAGAGGAACTCCTGCAACAACGGACAATCCTAACTGAGGTGGAAGAGGCAGAGACTCCCTTCTGGAGAGGAAAAACGCTGCCTTCACAAGCCGCCAGCTTCACGGCCGCGGGGAGCAGCTCACAGGTACGCAGCCTCCCTGGAGACGCGGGGCCCTGAGCCAGGAGCGCCCCCGCTGGGGGCATTTTGTGGACCCAGCACAATCGAGACCAGCGGCATAATATCTGACTGTGCCTGCTACTAAAACGCTGGGGAGCACCCCCAGAAAACCCGGTTCACAAAGAAACTAAAACTGGCTCTTAAAGGGCCCGCGCACAAACTCACCCGTTTCAGGAAGCACCCTAAAATCACCAGAAAGAAAGGTGTACAGTGCTTTGGTGACAAGAGACTCACCTAATAGGCCCTGAGTGCATCTCGGTGAGGGGTGAGACCTCTCCAGGGACTGGGACATTGGCAGCGGCCATTGTTGTGGCCTGGTGTGGGCGTGCTGACACAGACACCATTGGAGTTCTCCCTGAGGCCTGCTAGCCCAGGGTCTGCCCCACCCGCTAGAGCACCGATTTAATCCAGCTCAGCCAGGGCAGGCAGCCCACCCTAGAGACTGGCCCCACCCAACAACAAGCCCTCAGGCAACTTGTGGGCCTGCATAGATTGGTGACTGGATTCTCTGCAGCCTGGCAACTGAACCGACTTGAGCAGGGCAGGGTGGGCACAAGGAGCGGGTGGAGAGTGTGGGGTGGTGGCAGAGTGTGTGGGGCTCCCGCCATGGAGAGACTGGGTCCGCTTGGGGAGGTCGGGGCACTCACACGGGGCAGGACTGTGTTGACTGTGTGTGTGGACCTGTGGGCGGCAGGGCTTCTCAGCCGCAGAAGACTTGTACTTCTCAAAGACCCACATAGGAGGTTTGCTCCATCTTCCAAAACCTGATACAATTGGGTGCTCCTGTGCCTGAGGCCAGCCCCACCCAGCTGCAATCCTCAGAGAGCTGACAAGAGACCTAATAGGCTAGAGGCTTACAGCAATTGTAAGGCCCTGAGCCTAACAACCTGCCACACTGGGGGACTACTCACTTAAAAGAAATACTGCAACACAAATGTGGTATTAGAACTTGCAGCCAACTGTGCTGGGGATCCCCACACCTGATAAAGAGACTGAAGGGCCCACAACAACTACAAGCAGCTGAGCATTACAACAGCTGGCCAGGAGCATAACTCAGCCTCCCTGGGTGCCTACAGGGAGAGCAAACAGGCCACAACAGAAGGATACACGTAGCCCACATAGGGGTCACCCCTGGAACTTTGAGAACTGAGGGAAGCACACTGGAAGCCTCCTAAGCCATCAGTTACATAAAGTCACCTATCCAAGAGCAGGAGACGTAGCTGACCTACCTAATACGTAGACACAAGCACAGGGAAAGAGGCAAAATGAAGCGGCAAAAGAATACATTACAAGTAAGGGAACAGGACAAAACCCCAGAAAAGGAACTAAGTGAAACAGAAATGAGCAACCTACCCAACAGAGAGTTCAAACTAAGAGTGTTAAGGATGCTCACTGATCTGGGGAGAAGAATAGATGAACTCAGTGAGAATGTCAACAAAGAAATGGAAGATATAAAAAAGAACCAATCAGAAATGAAGAATACAATACTGGAAATGAAAAATTCATTAGAGGGACTCAAAAGCAGAGTAGAGGATACAGAAGAACGGATCTGTGAGCTGGACGAAAGACTAGAAGAAATTACCCGAGGTGAACAGGTAAAAGAGAAAAGAATTAAAAAGACTGAGGACAGTCTAAGGGACCTCTGGGACAACATCAAGCGCACTAACATCCGTGTTATAGGTGTCCCGGAAGGAGAAGAGCGAGACAAGGGGGCAGAGAATCTATTTCAAGAAATAATAGATGAAAACTTCCCTAACCTAAGGAAGGAAACAGACATCCAGGTACAGGAAGCACAGAGAGCCCCAAACAAGATAAACCCAAAGAGGCCCACACCAAGACACATCATAATCAAAATGTCCAGAATTAAAGATAAAGAGAGAATCCTAAAAGCCGCAAGAGAATGTCAAGTTACATACAAAGGAAACCCCATAAGGCTATCAGCTGACTTCTCAGCAGAAACCTTACAGGCTAGAAGAGAATGGCATGATATATTTAATGTGCTAAAAGGAAAAAACTTACAGCCAAGAATTCTCTACCCAGCAAGGTTATCATTCAAAATGGAAGAAGAGATCAAAATTTTCCCAGATAAGCAAAAATTAAAGGAGTTTGTCACCAAGAAACCAGTGCTACAAGAAATGTTAAAGGGACTGATTTAAGGGGAAAAGAAAAGAAAAGACCACGAATAGGAAAAATTATCTATTTCCATGATTAGAACGTAATGGATACAAATGCACAACAAAGAGGTTAGATATGATATCAAAAACATGAGGGAGGAGGGGAGTTAAAGAGTACAGCTTTCAGACAGAGGTCAAACTAAAGTGACCATCAATTCTGTATAGAAGAAGAAAGGAACAGAGAAGGACTACTAAAACACTGAGAAAAAAAAAAAAAGTTAAAAAATGGCAGTAAGTACATACTTATCAATAGCTACTTTAAACGTCAATGGACTAAATGCTCCAATTAAAAGGCATAGGGTGGCTGACTGGATAAAAAAAAGACACATATATATGCTGCATACAAGAGACACACTTCAGACCTAAAGACACTCACAAACTGAAAGTGAAGGGATGGAAAAAGATACTCCACGCAAATGGCAATGAAAAGAAAGCTGGGGTAGCAGTACTCATATCAGACAAAATAGACTTTAAAACAAAAACGGTAAAAAGAGACAAAGAAGGGCATTACATAATGATCAAGGGAACAATCCAACAAGAGGATATAACACTTGTAAATATCTACGCACCCAATGTAGGTGCACCTAAATATATAAAGCAATTATTAACAGACATAAAAACAGAAATAGACAGTAACACAATAATAGTAGGGGACTTTAACACTCCACTTACACCAACGGATAGATCATCCAAACAGAAGATCAATAAGGAAACATTGGCCTTAAACGACACACTACAACAGATGGACCTAGTAGATATATACAGAGCATTCCATCCAAAAACCAAAGAATACACGTTCTTTTCAAAGGCACATGGAACATTCTCCAGGATTGATCACATATTAGGCCACAAAACAAGTCTCCATAAATTTAAGAAGATTGAAATAATACCAAGCATCTTTTCTGACCACAACGTTATGAAACTAGAAATCAACTATAGGAAGAAAATCAGAAAAGCCACAAATACGTGGAGATTAAACAAAATGCTACTGAACAACGACTGGGTTAATGAAGAAATCAAAGAAGAAATCAAAAAATACCTGGAGACAAATGAAAATGAAAATACGACATGCCAGAATTTATGGGATACAGCAAAAGCAGTTCTAAGAGGGAAGTTTATAGCGATACAGGCCTATCTCAACAAACAAGAAAAATCTCAAATAAACAATCTAACAACGCACCTGAAGGAACTGGAAAAAGAAGAACAAACAAAGCCCAAAATCAGTAGAAGAAGGGAAATCATAAAAATCAGAGCAGAAATAAATGAAATAGAGACCAAAAAAACAGTAGAAAAAATTAATAAAACCAAGAGCTGGTTCTTTGAAAAGATCAACAAAATAGACAATCCTTTAGCTAGACTCACCAAGAAAAAAAGAGAGAAGGCACAAATAAGTAAAATCAGAAATGAAAGAGGAGAGGTTACAACAGACACCTCAGAAATACAAAAGATTATAAGAGAATACTATGAAAAGCTATATGCCAACCAATTCGACAATCTGGAAGAAATGGATAAATTCTTAGAATCATACAACCTTCCAAAACTAGATCAAGAAGAAGTAGAGAATTTGAATAGACCAATCACCAGTAAGGAGATCGAAACAGTAATCACAAACCTCCCCAAAAATAAAAGTCCAGGACCAGACGGCTTCCCTGGTGAATTCTACCAAACATTCAAAGAAGACTTAATACCCATCCTTCTCAAACTCTTCCAAAAAATTGAGGAGGGGGGGAAGCTCCCTAACTCATTCTACGAAGCTGACATTACCCTGATACCAAAACCAGACAAGGACAACACAAAAAAAGAAAATTACAGGCCAATATCACTGATGAACATCGATGCAAAAATCCTCAATAAAATACTAGCAAATCGCATACAACAATACGTTAAAAAGATTATACACCATGATCAAGTGGGATTTATTCCAGGGATGCAGGGATGGTTTAACATTCGCAAATCAATCAACGTAACACACCACATTAATAAAATGAAGAATAAAAATCACATGATCATCTCAATAGATGCAGAGAAAGCATTTGACAAGATACAGCATCCATTTATGATAAAAACTCTGAATAAAATGGGTATAGAAGGAAAGTACCTCAACATAATAAAGACCATATATGAGAAACCCACAGCTAATATCATCCTCAATGGTGAAAAACTGAAAGCCATCCCTCTAAGAACAGGAACCAGACAAGGATGCCCACTGTCACCACTCCTATTTAACATAGTACTGGAAGTCCTAGCCAGAGCAATCAGGCAAGAGAAAGAAATAAAAGGGATCCAAATTGGAAAGGAAGAAGTGAAACTGTCACTATTTGCAGATGACATGATTTTATATATAGAAAACCCCAAAGAATCCACCAGAAAACTTTTAGAAGTAATAAACGAGTATGGTAAAGTTGCAGGATACAAAATCAACATACAAAAATCAGTTGCATTTCTGTACACTAACAACGAAGTAGCAGAAAGAGAAATTAAGAATACCATCCCATTTACAATTGCAACAAAAAGAATAAAATACCTAGGAATAAACTTAACCAAAGAGGTGAAAGATCTGTACACAGAAAACTATAAAACATTTCTGAAAGAAATTGAAGAAGACACAAAGAAATGGAAAGATATTCCGTGCTCTTGGACTGGAAGAATTAACATAGTTAAGATGTCCATACTTCCTAAAGCCATCTATAGATTCAATGCAATCCCTATCAAAGTTCCAACAACATTTTTCACAGAAATAGAACAAAGAATCCTAACATTTATATGGAACAACAAAAGACCTCGAATAGCTAAAGGAATCCTAAGAAAAAAGAACAAAGCTGGAGGTATCACACTCCCTGATTTCAAAATATACTACAAAGCTGTAGTAACCAAAACAGCATGGTACTGGCACAAAAACAGACACACAGATCAATGGAATAGAATCGAAAGCCCAGAAATAAACCCACACATCTATGGACAGCTAATCTTTGACAAAGGAGCCAAGCACATACAATGGGGAAAAGAAAGTCTCTTCAACAAATGGTGTTGGGAAAACTGGATAGCCATATGCAAAAAAATGAAAGTAGACCCTTACCTTACACCATATACAAAAATTAACTCCAAATGGATTAAAGACTTGAATGTATGACCTGAAACTGTGAAACTTCTAGAAGAAAACATAGGCAGTACGCTCTTCGACATCAGTCTTAGCAACATCTTCTCAAACACCACGTCTGACCGGGCAAGAGAAACAATAGAAAAAATAAACAAATGAGACTACATCAAACTAAAAAGCTTCTGCACAGCAAAGGAAACCATCAACAAAATGAAAAGACAACCTAACAATTGGGAGAAGATATTTGCAAACCATACTTCTGATAAGGGCTTAATCTCCAAAATATATAAAGAACTCATGCATCTTACCAACAAAAAAACTACCAACCCAATTAAAAAATGGGCAAAAACCTGAACAGACATTTCTCCAAAGAAGATATACAGATGGCCAACAGACACACGAAAAGATGTTCAAAATCATTAACTATCAGGGAAATGCAAATCAAAACTACAATGAGATATCACCTGACGCCCGTCAGAATGGCTATAATTAACAAGACAGGAAACAACATGTGTTGGAGAGGATGTGGAGAGAAGGGAACTCTCATACACTGCTGGTGGGAGTGCAAACTGGTGCAGCCACTATGGAAAACAGTATGGAGATTCCTCAAAAAATCAAGGATAGAACTACCATATGATCCAGCCATCCCACTGCTGGGTATTTACCCAAAGAACTTGAAAACACCAATTTGTAAAGGTACATGCACCCCTGTGTTCATTGCAGCGTTATTCACAATAGCCAAGACTTGGAAGCAACCTAAGTGCCCATCAAGGGACGAATGGATAAAGAAGCTGTGGTATATGTACACAATGGAATACTACTCAGCCATAAGAAATGATGAAATCCAGCCATTTGTGACATCGTGGATGGACATTGAGGGTATAATGCAAAGTGAAATAAGTCAGAGGGAGAAGGTCAAATACCGTATGATTTCCTTCATTAAGTAGTAGATAATAACAACAATAAACAAACACATAGGGACAGAGATTGGATTGGTGGTTACCAGAGGGGAAGCGAGGAGGGAGGAGGGTGAAAGGGATAATTTGGTACATGTGTGTCGTGATGGGTTGTAATTAGTATTTGGGTGGTGAACATGATGTAATCTATGCAGAAATAGAAGTACAATGATGTACACCTGAAATTTTTACAATGTTATAAACCAATGTTACTGCAATAAACAAAAAATTAAAAAAAAAAACAAAAAACAAAAAAGAAAAAATTATAAGGCATACCAAAAAGCAAAAAGCACCATTTGAAGAAAACAGAGCAAGTATCAGAACCAGACATGGTAGCGATGTTGGGATAGTCAGACTGGGAATTTAAGACAACTATGATTAATATGCTAAGGGCTCTAACAGAGCATGCAAGAACAGATGGGCAGTGTGAGCAGAGAGATAGAAATCCTAAGAAAGAACTGAAAAGATAATGCTAGAGATAAAAAACACTGCAACAGAAATGAAGAATCCCTTTGGACTTATTAGTAGACTAGACACAGCTGAGGAAAGAATCTCTGAGCCTGAGGATATAGCAATCGAAACCTCCAAAACTGAAAAGCAAAGAGAATAAAGACAAAACCCCCACAAAAAAACAACAAAAACGGAACAGAATATTTAGGGACTATAGGACAACTACAAAAGGTATAACACATTACACATGCATAATGGGAATGTCAGAAGGAGAAGAAAGAAAAAACGGAACAGAAGAAATATTTGAGGGCCGGCCCCGTGGCTTAGCGGTTAAGTGCGCGCGCTCCGCTGCTGACAGCCTGGGTTCGGATCCTAGGTGCGCACTGACATACCGCTTCTCTGGCCATGCTGAGGCCGCGTCCCACATACAGCAACTAGAAGGATGTGCAACTATGACTTACAACTATCTACTGGGGCTTTGGGGGAAAAAATAAATAAATAAATAAAATTAAAAAAAAAAAAGAAGAAATATTTGAAACAATAATGATTGAGAATTCCCCCAAATTAATGTCAGACACCAAACTACAGATTCATGAAGCTCAGAGAATATGAAGTAGGGTAAATTCCAAAACAACTATACCTATGTATATCACATCAAACTGCAGAAAATCAAAAATAAGGAAAAAATACTGAAAGAAGCCAGAGGAAGAAACTACCTCACCTACAGAGGAAAAAAGATAGGAAACATATCCAACTTCTCCTCAGAACCATGTAAGCAAGAAAAGAGTGAGTAAAATATTTAAAATATTAAGGGAAAAAAAAATCACCAACCTATAATTCTGTACCCTGCAAAATTATCCTTCAAAAGTGAAAGAGAAATAAAGATTCTCTAAGAAAAACAAAAATTGAGGGAATTTGTTGCCAGTAGACCTGCCTTATAAGAAATGTTAAAAGAAATTTTTTAGAGAGAAAGGTCAGAAAGAGAAAGGTCAGAAACTCTGATCTACACAAAGAAAGAGCATCAAAAAAGGAATAACTGAAGATAAAATAAACAATTTTATTTTTCTTATTCTTAATCTAACAGATAACAGGTTAACAGTTTGTTTGGAATAATAATAGCAACAATGTATTTGATTATGTATTCTTATGTATATATAAATGCATATGTATACTTATATATAAGTGAAATGAATGACAGTAATGAAACAAGGGAAGAGAGGGAGAAATTAGAATTATTTTGTGTTTATAAGGTACTCACACTGCCTGAGAAGTGGTATAGTGTTATTTGGACTCGGATTAGTTATAAATGTATATTGCAAACTCTAGGACAACCACTAAAAATAGTAAAAAAAAAGAAGTATAACTGATATGCTGAGAAAATGGAATCATATAAAATGCTTATTTAAAACTACAAAAAGCAGAAAAAGAGTGGAAGACAAAAATAGGAACAAAGAACAAGGGCAGTCAATAGAAAAAAGTAACAAATATAGTAGGTATTAATCCAACTATTCAATAATCGCTTTGAACGTTAATGATCTAACTGCACCAATTAAAAGAGATTGTCAGAGTGGATCAAAACACAAGATCCAACTATATGTTGTCTATAAAACCTTACTTTATATGTAAGATGTATATATATTAAAAGTAAATGATGGAGAAAAATATACCATGCAAACATCAAAAGAAAGCAGGAGTAGCTATATTAATTTCAGACAGAGCAGACTTCAAAGTAAGGAAAGTTATCAGGGATAAAGAAGGGCATTACATAATGATAAAGCGGTCAATTCTCCAAGAAGACATAACAATCTGTAATGTGTGTGCACGCAAAAGCATCAAATTACATGAGGCAAAAATCAATAGAACTGCAGGGAGAAATAGATGAATTCACTATCATAGTTGGAAACTTCAACACCCCTCTAATAGAAATGGACAAATCCAGCAGGACAGATCCAGGCAATCATTAAGTACACAGCTGAACTCAACAACACCATCAATCAACTGGATATAATTGACATCAATAGACTACTTCATCCAGCAATGGCAGAATACACATTCTTCTCAAGCTCACAGGGAACATTCACCAAGATAGACCACATTCTGGGCCATAAACCATATCTCAACACATTTAAAAGAATAGAAATCATGCAATGTCTGCTCTCAGACCACAATGGAATTAAACTAGAAATCAATAACAGAAAGATAACGGGAAAATCCCCAAATATGTGGAGATTAAACAACACACTTCTAAATAACACATGGGTCAAAAAACAAATCTCAAGAGAAATTAAAAAACATTTTGAATTAAATAAAAATGAAAACAACATCAAAATTTGTGGGATGCAGCAAAAGCAGTGCTTAGAGGGAAATTTATAGCATTGAATGCGTATATTAGAAAAGAAGGAAGATCTAAAATCAATAATCTAAGTTTCCACCTAAGGAAACTAGAAAAAGAAGAGTAAATTCAATCCAAAGTAAGCAGAGGAAAAGAAATAATAAGAAGTAAAATCAATCAAATTGAAAACAGGCAATCAATACAGAAAATTAACAAAACCGAAAGCTGGTTCTTTGAAAAGATCAATAAAATCAATAAGCCTCTAGCCAAGGTAATAAATAAAAAGGACAGAGGACACAAATTAATAAATTTAAGGATGTCAAAAAAATAATACCAAAATGTACCAGTTTTCATGTACTTCTTGTTTGACTACTTTCATAGTTTCACTTCTTTAAGTTGTCCATACTGTAGCTACTATCTCTACTTCCCCTGCCCAGTCACTTCTAGCTGGGAGGTGAAAGCAGGAGGAGGTTATGTTCAGAGAGTCTAAGGGGCCACTTCAGCAGTGGAATTTGTCCGCCTTTCATTCTTTGACGGCTGATATCACTACAATGAAGTTTCCTTCTTTCAACTGAATGAGTTGTCTCTGGAGGGTGGCAGTGTCAGGGTATTAGTGCAAAGCAGCCTCTTCGGATTCTCTCTAATAGAGCAGCCAGGCAACAGGTTTTGATAGGGAAGAAGTGAGGGAAAGTTGGGTGCTTGGCAAGTGTGGCCTGGAAGGAAACTGCTTCAGAAAGAGGAGAGAAGCTGAGAGTGGAGCTGGACAATAGCTGATCATGGGCTGCCTCTCCCCCTAGTCAGGCCTCCTTACTCCCATCTCTGATGATGCTGCCACAGGCCACTGTCCTCGTGATCTTCCCTCCCCATCTCCCCTCAGGCACTAAGCCACTTCTATTCTTTGATTTTAGAATGGCCCTGAGAGCTCTCCAATGCCTGAGGCCCCATGCTCAGCTTCTCAGGGTCGTAATGGCTCAACACTACTGACCATGATCATGAGGACTGTGACTGGTCACTTGTGATCTTTTTATCCACATCATCTGTCGGAACCACTGGGGCGGGGAGATGGTTGGGATGTTTCTGCTGCGGTGTGAAGTGATTTGAGATGACCTTCTTGTTCTTCAGCTAAAGAGATCTATCCTCTTTAGAGAAGATGCCTTAGAACTCTTTCTGACCCAAGCTTTGCCTTGTGGAGCCTGGGGAGATGTAACTCCGTTCTGGCTTACATCACTGGACATTTTGATGATAGTTCAACTGTGGTTATGGCCCTCGTTGGCTGGGAACATTCAGAATACATCCAAGCTTACTAATATCCCCCTTCCACTCATTTCTTTTCACATTTTTATTTTGATGAAATCTTGTTAAAATTAAAACCAAAGTAATCTGGAGGGAAAAAAGATAGCTCAAAAAGGTGTCAAGCAGCCTAGAACTCTGCATGTGAGAGGAAAGGGAAGGGGCTATTCAGGCTCCTCAGCACCTTCCTTGCCATGATTGTGTGAACTCAGGTCTTGCTCTTTATGGTCAAGTCATATATATGTATGTTACATATATATAAATACATGTATTTTTGACTTGTTCCTGAAAACTCATGAGAGTTGCATATGACAACCTGAGTAGTAGTCATAGTAGTCTTATTCTAGAAAGACAGAATAGGAAGGGGTTAGAGCATGGGCTATGGAGTCAAGTACCTGGGTTCAAGTGGGTAGTGGGGAGGGCCTCCTCAGAAAGCTAAGCTCTGAATAATGGAAAAGGGGCAGCTATGTGTGGATATGGGAGGAAAGCTCCTAAGTGGAATGACACAGCAAGTGCAGAGGTTGTGAATGAGCATGTTGTGTTTGAGAAAGAACAGAGAGTGTGGAGTGGACCTGGATCACAGTGAATGGGGAGAGTAGCTGGAGAGGCAGGTGGAGACAGCTTGTAAATGGCCTTGTAGGCGAGGGTAGGGCATTGCATCTTACTCTAAATGCATTGAAAACTTCCTGGAGAGTTTTAAGCAGGGAACAGACATAATTTGATTTGGGTTTTTAAAAGATCACTCTGGCTGTATGGTGAATGGATTGGGGAAGGATAAGAGTAGAAGAGGGAGACCATTTAAAGCCCACTGTAATAGTCTAAGGTAAGAGAGGATGGTGTCTTGGACCAGAGTGGTTGTTGTGGAGATGGAGTGAAGTAGGAAAATTTGGATCTGTTTTGGATGTGGGGTCCATAGAGTTGCTCATGGATTGAATGTGGGAGAAGATGGAAAGAGAGGAATCAATGAAAACGCTAACATTCTGGCTTGAGCAACAACTGTGTGGGTGCTAGCTAAGATGGAGAAGATGGACTATTTTGCGGGGGAGGGGACTGTAGATACGATGTATGGGAATCAAGAGTTCTCTTTTAGCTGTAAATGTGTGACATTAAACATCTATGTGGAAATGTCATGTAGGCAGTTGGATATAGGATTTCAAGCTCAGTGAAGATGTCAAGTCTGATGATAAACATTTGGGAGTCATTGGTATGTAGATGGCATTCAAAGCCTCAGGTATGGATGTGATCTTGTAGGGAGCTGATGTAGAAGGAGAAGAAAAGAGGGCTGAGATCTGAGCTCCAGCATTTAGAAGTCAAGCAAAAGAGAAGAAAACCGAGAGGACTCAGCCGGAGAGGTAAATCAAGTTCTTATCTAGAGCTTGGCACGTAGTAATGGTGGGTACCGTCACAACCATTACTACTGCCACTGTTTTGTAAAAGAGCTAAAATATATAAAATCCCTAATTTCGCTTTTTCTTGTAGACATTATTTTTGATTATAGTGCCAGCATTTCATACATGTTCTTTAATTTTCTTGTTTGCCTTCACAGTTGAAGACACAGGCAACTGGCTTGAGTCCAGAGAGCTTCCAATTAAGCTGGAGATTCGCTCTTTTCAGCACACATAGTGATTTCCAAGTGTGTACAATTATATTAATTTTATGACTCTTGTACTTCCTATCACTAGTATCAACACTTTCATATTTACATTTTCCACTCATTTTGTAAACCAATAAGTACAAAATGCAATAAAGTATTTACGTAATTACACAAATTGCTGTACAAAGATGGTGGCTGCCAAATGCAACTAGTTGCAAGCAGGTAGTGCCCTAGTGTGATGGATTTAAATGTTTATTACTCAGCTGAGGTATGAAAATATACATAAGAAGACAGTTTTGCAGGGGCCTATGTATTATCTACAGATGCATTTTTCTTCCAGGAGTCAAATATATGAAAGACAAGACCTACTTGTATTTGTTCACTCCCAGGTACACCAACTTTCTTTCATACACCTCTCTAACTCCTTTCTTCACAGAAGCCAAGGCTCAAAAAATATGGCCCTCATTTGTAGCACTGGTGCTTGACTCTGTAATCAATAGCTCATAATACAATTTAGTTGAATAGTCCTCTTGCTTAATAAGGAGTTAGAGATTGGCTAACAAAAGACATCACAGATGGTATGCAACAGACTTGAAGGGAGCCATGCCAGCCACTAATTGCTAAGACATATTTGGAGAGCATTGGTACTTGTCTTAACCCACAAGAGAGAACTTCCATTGCGTCAGGCTTCCTTCCATTTCCACAAGGTTTGAGGCATGGTTTAAAATCAAATGTTTTAGCAATTGGCTTGGCTTTCCAAATATCAGGCCCATTGTAATTCTAAAAAAGAATCCTTCTTATTCCACAAGAGATTAAAGAATTCTAATTTCTCTAAGAACTGAATTCCCTCCACCTTGACTTACCTGCCCCCCATCAAATAGATGTCCCCAGGTAGTGGCTGCTTACTGATGCATTGTGTTTAATCCGTGCAGACTCTCTTTTGGAATCTTCGCATTGGGAAAGGAAGCCCACAAATTTACATTAGTGACCATTTTGTGAAGGCTTCTCACTGATAAGGGTTATTCCATTTTGCAAATTTTGTTGGATATTGCCATATTTATTTACAGATAGCTGGGGTGAGGAGATGATATCTTACTGCTTCAGAAAATTTTTAAAAAGTATAAAATATGTTTCACATAAGTACATTATAAAGCATAATAATAAAGTGAACATTTATGAACCCATTCCTTGTTTAAGGAGAACTTTACCCATGCTATTGAAGTTTTCTGAAGTTTCCACTTAGTCTTCCCCCTTTCCTCCTATTTTTGTTAGCTGTATCATTTTTACATTGTCAGAGCATATAATACTTGCATACTATTTTTTTGCCCTATCCTCTTCTTTTAACCTTAGTTCTACAGTTAAATATATTCAATGCTCAGTCCATTTTTTATGCTGAAGCTTTCCCAATAATATCTTATTTGTCTGAAGCTCATTTTCCAGTAGAATACTCAGGAAAGGCTCATGGAATCAATATCCCTGAATTCTTGCATATTCATAATTGTTTAGTGAGACATTTATTCCGGAAAGATGGATATAAAATCCTTGGCTTATATTTTCTTTCTTGAAATATCTTTTAAACTGTTCCATTGCTTTTTCCATAAAATGTTGCTGTGGAGAAGTCTGATGTCAATTTTATTTTCTGCCCTTCATATGTGACCTGGTCTTCTTCTTTGGATGCCCTAATAATTTTTCTCTTTTTCTTTGAAGCCTCGTAGTTTTACTAGAACATATTGTGGTGTTGACTATTCCGAGATAATTTTCTTGGGTATATGGTATGCCTTTTTTATATGAAGATTTAAGTCTTTTTTATTTCAGGCATATTTTCTTAAATTATTATTAATCTTTTTTCTGTTTTATTTGTTTTAGTTTTCTTTTGGGGGGTTCAAATTATATGCATATTTGGGTGTTTTTTTGGCCTATCTTTTCTTTTTCTTAGATCTTTTTTATTACTTTCTCTATTTCCACATGATTTTCTTTATATTTTCCTTTTTATTATTATTTTATTATTATTTATTATTCCGAAGTTTCCTTAGGGGTCTATCTTCTCTTGTGTTCCTTTTAGTTAATTTTTTCTAATTCTATCTGATTTATGATAATTTTTACATTTTATTCTCTTTTCTAGCCATTTTATTCATGACCTCATTTATTTCTGATGTGTGCTATTTTTTTAAAAAACTATGTTTTCTTGATTTCTTTTAGCTCACTTTGAAATATTAGATTATATTTTGCATCTGTTTTGAGTTAACATTTTTCTATTTCTCATTGTCTGTTGGAGTATTTCACAGTCCATTCTAATTTGATTTTATGGCAATCATTTAGTATGGAATTAGAGAGTATTTTCCCTTGAAATT
Organism: Ceratotherium simum simum; assembly: GCF_057802395.1. Taxonomy (NCBI): domain Eukaryota; kingdom Metazoa; phylum Chordata; class Mammalia; order Perissodactyla; family Rhinocerotidae; genus Ceratotherium; species Ceratotherium simum. Next base: position 62,150,246 of record NC_141914.1, read on the forward strand.
TAAGTGAGACAGGTTTTCTTGGGCTATGAGGAGGTTTCTGAGAGGCCTGAGGATTGTCCAAAGTAGCTTTCACAGCTTCATAGCTTAAAGGCTCCCTCTTCTATTGTTACCATAAGATAATATGTGGCTTATCTGTACAGCTCTGTCTCTGTCTTTCAGAGCAAAATCTGGTTCAAGAAGGTTTTCTGCCTCGAGCCTTGTTTTTTTCTAGACCTGTAAAGAACTTGTCTTCAAAAGAAGTGTTCTCCACCGTTGATACAGTGTTTTTGCTGTTCAGTACTTCTTGGGTTCTGCTTCCTCTGGACTCTTCCTCACTATATAGTATTTGAAACTTTTTTCACCGTGACCCCCAGGGGCCTGTCTTGGTCACTTGTTTTTCTTTTTACTTCCAGAAATTTTTCCTTGGATGAGGCTCTGTCTTTCTAGAAGAGAATTTCTAGAAGAAGGTATATATAATACCTTTTGTCTTAAAGTCTCTCTCTCTCTTTTAAACTAATATTAATATAAGCAGCCCAGGTCTCTCTTGGTTAGTACTCACAGGATATATATTATTCCATACTTTTATTTCAACCTTTCTGTTCCCTTCTCTTTAGGTTGTATCTTGTAAATAGGATATTGTTTAACTTTTTCTTCTTTTTTTGCAATCAGACACCTTCTTTTGGACCTGGAAAGTTAATTTTATTTACATTATTTTATTACTGATAATATCTAGAATTGTTTCCACTCTCTTACTTGCAGCTAATATGTGTCCAGCTTCCACTTTGCCTATGCTATTTCCCCCTCCTGCCCCTCTCTCTGTTTCATTTGTTTCCCCTTTACAATTTCCCCCCTCCACAGGTTTGAATATATATACTGTCTTCTATTCTTCCAGTGTTTCTCTTGAAATCTTGCCATGCATATTTAACAATCCAACAAAGTCTAAAGCTCATTAGTATGTCAAGCCCCCTCCAAAAATCAAAAAACCACACATGTGCACATGAAGTGCCTGAGAGGACTGGCCATCTGGTCACACCTCTCCTGGCTGATTCATATGCTAACGTTGCCCATTACATTATTCTTTTATTTTTGCTGTTAAAGTTGGACTTTATCTTCATATGTTTTTGTTACTATCATATCTGTTTGGATTTATAAGTTTCCCTTTACCATTCCTTCTGGTAGACCTTCCTTCTCAGATCATTTTTGTTGTGCTGCAATAGATAACTTATACAATCTTTTTGACTAGTTATGGAAATTCTCAACCATTATTTATTTAAAAATTGCTTCTACATTCTATCTATCCTTTCTTTGGGACTCCAATTATACATATCTTATATAATCTTGATCTGTCTGTTATGTCTGCTTTATATTTTTGATCACTGTATAACCAAACTGTATTCTGTAATGTATACTTATCATTTATAATTTTCTCTCTTCAGCTGTGTCTTATCTACCATATGACAAGAGATTTTCTCATATTGAGGTATATGAGGTAACTATTCAGGTTCAAAACTGATTCAGCTTGAATTAAAGAAGCCTGACTTATGGCCTATCAAACATACGTTGTACATCTGCTTTAACCATTAAAGTAAAGAATGCAGCACTCTCTTAAATGCATACTTTCCCTCCTGCACCCTATCGGTAATGCAAGGTATTAGTCCCTTTCCTGACATCAGGGTCCTGTTGACATGCTAATTTGCAACTGAATACCTCTTTGAAACTTTGATGAAATTGTATTCTGGGGTGTTTAATGTATGATTCTTTGTTCTAAAAATGTATAAGACTATACTGAAAACCATGCTTCTCCAGAACACTTTCTTCCTTTGTGGAAAATGCCTTCTGGGTTATAATCCTCACTCTGGCTCAAGTAAAACCCACCTTATCTCTCTTATCTATAGGATGGCTATTGGTTATTTTGCATCGACATGTATAACTCATCTGTTGAGTTTTTAATTTCAGAAGTATACTATTTATCACTCAAAGTTTTTTGTTTGTTTTTCAAATTTCCTTGGTCATTTTTGGTAGTCTCTTGTTCCTTGCTCATTTTTTATTCTAAATTTTAAAGCATTTTGTACTCAGGTATTTATTTTATATTTGCTATCTGATAATTCCAACTTCAGAAGTTCTTGGAGGTCTAATTTTTCAATCTATTGACTCTTACTCTTGAAGGCTCATTTCCTTGTATGTTGGTGGGTTTTGATTATGAGCTCATATGTGACTGAAATTATCCTGTGGAAATTCTGAGGGCCTAAATTTTAGTTGTTTTTTCTGCAGAGAAGATTTGGATTTGCATCTGCTGAGATCCAGGAGGTGTTCCCAATCTTGGAGTGCTTTAGCCCTTTAATAGTCCTTGCTTAAAGTGGGAGTATCGGGTTCAGCTCCTTCACCTTGCCAAGGGCAAGATTCCAGATATCGTATCAGCACTGGCTCCAGGAAAATCCTCTGACTTTGTTTCTTCATCAGTGTTGGCTGACTGGCATCATGCAAGATTCAGCTCATCATTTTCCTTTTTTTCCTCTTGGTTCTTGAAGATATCTCCTAAGCCTCAAAATCCTTTATAAAATAAGTTTGTTTAAGTTAATCTATGATTTTGTTATATTTCTTCAGAGTGCCTAGTTCTGGTCATCATACTGCTGGAAGTGGATGTCAGGATCACTCACTTTTCCCCAAAGAAAATAATTTCCCCGGTACATAGTGAAGCCAGGTTACCCTTCAACCTTGTTCCCAACAGAGACACAGATGAAAAGAAGTTAATCTTGTTAATTTGCTGTTTTCTTGTTTAACCTGAGGGGTGACTCAAGGGTCACAAGCATTTATGAGCTTGTTTTGCAGATGAAAAACATGCCTTTATGGAAGGTATGGTCACCAGATAACCAGCCCCCGGCTGCTGTGGGTGCCCAGAAGTCTGATTGCCCAAGGGATTTTCTGGAGTGAAAGAAAAATATCTTTCCCCTTTGTTTCTCTGAAACTCCTCCTCCGAAGCCCCTTAGCTCTGTAAAACCCCCTGCCTTCTTCTCTTGTTAAGGTGGATTTGAGAGAACCTATAACCTATCCTCCCGCCTTCTCGTTTTGGCTAATTTGAATAAAGCTTTCTTCATCTCCAAGCACGAGTGTCTCAGTGATTGGCTTACTGTGCATCAGGCACACAAACTTGAGATTAAGAGGTTCGGTATCAATAGTACTTGAAACATCTAAAATTCAGAGGGCAAAGATCTTTTCCATTAATAAACAAAGATCTTAATGTTAGGTTTTCAGAAAAAAAGAACAACACATAAAACAGCTCATAGCATTCTTTCATTTGTTCATCTCTTCTAGCATTCCTCCAAGGAGTTAATTTAAATTATAGTTTCAGCATAGTTTATTTATTAAGTAAACTTTTTTTTTTTGCTATTATGTCTAGGCATGGTTCTATAAAATCATCTATTTTCTAAATTCTTTTTGAAAATGCATTTTTAAATTCATGAAGCAATAAAATATGATAGAAAATTTGGGAAAACTACCTGTAACTCTTCCTCCTTTACTTTGCACTGAGACACCCAGAGAGCCCAGGAGAGATGAAGTATAAGCCCTCATGCAAGGATTCCCCCAGTCACTGATCGGTCTGCTGGGTCAAGTGCATGAGAGAATCCAGGAAACCTGGCAGAAACAATCTAGAAGGAAGCAGAGAAAAACTTTTTTTTTTGATCCACAAGGACCAAGAAAGTCTGTTTAAGAATCCATTCCTGAACCCTGTCCCAGACCCCCCAGTCAGGACCTGAAGTTTTGACACACTCTCTAAATGACAAGTTGCTCACAGAGAAGTTTTAGAACCCCTGGCCTAAGGGTTCCTACCAGTTTCTTTCCAGCTGGGGGAAGAAACTAGGTATTGATATCAGACTCCTGGTTGCTCCAATTACCTATGCTTAAGTTAATATAGAGTAGATGTTATGGAGTTCTCATTCCAGATTGTGGGTTCAGTCATCCTTAAAAACATTGTTTGATACATTATTAAGTATTATAAATTCCACAGAATCTTCATGTAACTGTCATTTTTAATTACAATATGATATTCTAACACGGGGAATAAATCATAATTTCTTTAGCCATTTCTTCATTTTTGTACATTTAAGCCATTTCCAGCTTTTGGCTATAATACATAATACTGTAATAAACCTTGGTGTGAGTAGACATTTTTTTTTCAGTTTTAGCATTATTTCTTTACACTTAGATACTTAGATTTGTAATTACTGGAAGGAAAGACATTAACACACTTAAGACTCTTGATGTAGATTACCAAATTGCTTTCCAAAGGATTATACCAATTCAAACTACGCCAGCAATGTAAGAATATATTTCAGGGCACCCCGGCCAGCATTGGGCATTATCATTTATCTATTAGGCAATTAGTGTTCTTATTGATTTTTAATTTTCAGTTGTTAGATTCCACTGAGTTTACTTAATTATTCTTCAGAAAGGGCTGGGCTAAGTGGAGAGTGAAGAGATGGAGGGCAGAGGGCAGCCCGACTGTTTGGACTTCCATCATAGAATCTAACCAGCGTCCGTTTCCTCTTGGTCTACCAAGTGCAGGGCACTTCTCTTCTTTCGTCCTCTCTTTCCTTATTCATGAAATGAAGAGCTGGGGCCAATTGCCCCCAAGGTCCCATTTGGCTTCAAGTTCTTGGTGTGAGCTGTACCGGTTCTCTGTGCCGACGACCTTGTTTGTCTTGTCAGTAGCTGCCGAGACTTGTCTGTCTACTGTGCATATTATTTTCTTTTCTTTGGTGTCCTCAGTAGAATGTATTTTAGATTTTGTTCCTCCTCTGCTTCCCCTCTCACTTTTGAAAATTCTGATTAAAAAAAGAGAATGCAAATATGGTGTATGAATATTTAAAACGTGATTTGCATTTAACAAATTACACATGATCACATAATTCCCAATGCGATTTTGCATCAGGGAAAAAGTGAGAATATGTATTTTATATTAAGTGCATAGCATTTAAATACTTTAATACAAACAAACTGCTTTTGAATATTAATCTTTCCCCAAAAGACCTTTCCAGGCACATTAAATACTTAAAACTTTTCCTCATTACAAAGTTCTTGAACCCCTTGAACATTTCTACTTTTCTCTGTTATTTGTAAGTTTGGAGAATCTTGTTATTTTTCTGTGCATTTACTGTGAATTTTGAATCTCTACTTGTGAAGTTTTTCCTGGGCAGGAACAGGGGTGCATTAACGGGCCAGGAACCCCCAGGGGAGAGAGTGTGTAACTCACCATGCCGAAAGCAGCAGTGAGGAAAGCTGAGTGTGGGGAGGAAATTGTTTGATATAAGACACCCTGCCTGAGAGTGTAGAAACACTTCTTAGTGTTAGACGTGACCTTGGAAGTCATCAGGTGGAACTGTCTATCTAATGCAGCATTCGGGTACCACATCTCCAGGCGATTGATCAGCCAGTCGCTTCTGGAATACTTTCAGTGTCTGGGAGCTCACCACCTCACAAGCCAGCCCTGTCTATTCTCTAATTGGATAGCATTTGTTTTGGGAAAGTTTTTATTATCTTGAGTTCAATTCTACCTCTAAATGAGCTACTAATTTTAGTTTATTCTCCTGGAGCAATTATATGGGATTAGTTAATTCTCAAATTGATTTTGTATAAAATAATATTTTACTGGCATGTTTGCTGTTCTTAATAATGATTAAAAATAAGTTCCACCAAAAGGAATGATTTTCCAAGTATGCACTGAGGGAACTGAACTCAAGAACAAGTTAGATGGTTTTTTGGATTTAGCACCAAAAGCAAAGATAACAAAAGCAAAAATAAACAAGCAGGATTACATCAAGCTGAAAAGCTTCTGCATAACAAAGGAAACTATCAACAAAATGAGAAGAAAACATACAGAATGGAAGAAAATATTTGCAAATCATATATCTGATAAGGGATTACTATCCAAAATATATAAAGAACTTGTACAAATTAATAGCAAAACTCAAACAATCCAATTAATAAATGAACAAAAGAAAAGAACAGGCATTTTTCCAAAGCAGGCATACAGATGGGCAACAAGCACATGAAAAGATGCTCAACATCATTAATCATCAGGAAAATGTAAATCAAAACCACAGTGATGTATTACCTCACACCTGTTAGAATGGCTGTCATCAAAAAGATAAGAGAGAAGTGTTGGTGAGGTTGTAGAAAAAGGGGAACTCCTGTGCACAGTTGTTGGAAATGTAAATCGATGCAGCCAGTATGTAAAATCATATGAAGGTTCCTCAAAAAAGTAAAAATAGGACTGTTATATGATTCAGCAATCCCACTT